>NC_084768.1:19290698-19592663 GCF_028858725.1 Colius striatus
CCCCAGCTTTTTCCAACATGCTGTCCATCATCTCCATCAGCTGGATGACCTCTAACCTCCCAGAAGGTTTGCTGTCAGACCAGAGACACATCATTATTCTCCATGGCATATTATGATATTTTTCCCTGGAAACTGAATCAAAACAGCTGCTTTTCCCCAACAACTTCACTTAGTGTGGTACTTACATGGATGGGAATAGCCGTAGATTCTTCTCACGGTCTTTGAGCAGTGTTGTGTATTTACTGAAACAAACACCAGTGTTAGAACTCAATTAAAAAGCAGTCCTTCCAGAGCTACCCAAGGGATCCTGCCCTCTCCTTGTCCAAGAGCTGTACAAGCTGATGAAGGTTGGAGAGGCAGAGAAAGAGTCTATAGCATTGCTCTTTGGTGGGAGGAATCAAAGCCTAAGGGGAGAACTGGACCTCCTGCAGCTGTTCCCCCAGCTGAGGTTCCTTCTTCTTGCTACTACAGAAATCTTGTAGGAACCTTCTCCCTTTCAGATTTCTCACAGTACTTAGCTAAGAACTGACTAATGGGTTTAAAAGTTACTAGTGGGGCCAGAAAAGCACCACATATCCACATCACACCTACCCAGAGGCTGATCACAGGAGACCATTGAAATATTAAGATAATGTTCTGTTACATCACATTGGCAAAGAAGCTGTGAGGATTTCATTCCTAATCTTAATATTTTAATCCTCGAACAAAGAGAAAGAACCTTGTTTGAATTTATTAAGTCATCTGGAGAGATCAAGGGAGAGTCTTTTTGGGGCAAGGCTTAGTAAGCTCAATTCCAGACTCACAGGTTAACGCTGTGGGAAAATCTGGGGTGGGGTGGGGGGGGAAGAAAAAAGTTCAAAACCAAAATAAAACAAAAAAAAAAAAGGCAAGCAAAAACCCTAGAATGGTTAGATTCAAGATGCTAACAGGTCTATTCAAACTTAAAGTAAGAGCTATCCAGCGCCCACTCAGCTTTATGGCAGAAAGCAATTCTGAAGAAAAACAGATAAATTAATAAATTTTATTGTTTATTTTTTAAAAAAGGCACCTAAAAAAGCCTTCCAAAAGTTGTCTCAAGGGATTAAATCAGACCTCAGCTTCTACATTCATGTCCAACTATTGAAATCCCCTGAGAAGCAGTACTTGTGTGCAAAAAAGTTCTCCATTAGCCACCCCAGAGCAGCAAGGTCAAAGAAAAGCAGGTAAGACCTTGGTCTGCAGGGTTAACCACAGCCTGGTCATTAGCAAGGGACTAGCACAGTCACCCTTTTTAGACTCCCCAACAGCCAGTGGTGTATTTGGGCAGCATCCTCAGCTTCTCATCCTTCTCACTCTGAGAGCTGAGGACAAAGCCCCGTAAACCAGAAGTCACTCACTCATCAAAGTACTTCAAGGGCAAAACTCCCCTGTTCTTCACAATATGAAATTCCTTGGGAACGAGACTATCTTCCAGAGTTGCTTGCTAGGGATGGAAAGAGAGAGAGAGATTATGAAATGTCAGCATAAAATACGTGTACAACCTCACGATTCCTTTCCAAAGAGACCAGAGTTTTGGCAGCTGTGAGGGCAAAGCTCATGTAACGACTTTTCACTCTGCTTTTCCCTTTTCTGCTCCACACATCCAGAGCCCAACAGAAACAATCTACATCTAAAAGTGAAACAGCTAACAGTGCTGTGGCAGGGGAGCCAATGAGCTGGAGCCCCAGGGAGAGGCAATGAGTTTTAGGATAAGGGTAAGACTGGGACATGTGCATGAGGATATCCCTAGTGATACACACACAAACACACTTGAATAACAGCACTCACAGGAGTATATGGGATTGTACCATGGCTTTCTCTCTGGTCCCAACAGCCCTCAGAAAAAGAGTTTTTATCAGTCACTGCTCTCTTTGCTTCTTGGCCAGCTGCAATGTCACACAGGTATGAGACATCCCTGTAACAGAAAGGAAGAGCTTGTTCCCTGACTCAGCCACAGACAACCCACCTCTCCTACTGCTGCCCTGAGCCACACATGGGTTTGTGCTGCTCAGCCTGAAGACATGGCTGTGGCCAGGACTCCTTCCCATGGGCCAAGACGTGGATGAGATCATGTTTTATGGGCAGATTAACCTCACATTGCCTGTCAGTGGCCAAAGAGTATCTTTCATGTCTGCTGCCAATAGCCTATTGCATATCTATCCATATATAAAGAGTAGAATGTTTTTAACTTCTAGCATCACTAAGCATTGCTTATTTACAAAGAGGCATAAAGCTCTTCGCTGCTAAGCCTATTAAAGCCAGAAGAGCTTCTTCTCTTAACCGGGGCTCACAGAGCATCCCTGAGAGCCTGGCATCCTTTGGAAGGATGGTTCCAAGAATTGTTCATTTAGCAACTCTTTGATTTATAATTCTCAAATCTGTCCAGCCCAAACTCGGGCAGAACAGCCAGTCCATTTGACTAGCTACATTAGGCAGCACAGCCACCTGGCATAAAAATAAAGACCAAGGGAGAGAGATGCAGCTCTGTGGTGCCAACTCCAGCGTCTTTCCATCATGCCAAGCTCCTGATCCCTTCTTTGCTTACCTTCCAGCGCCCGTCAAACTGACAGGGTGGTCTGTCAGGTGTCTGAACTTGCTCCGACGATTAGGATAATGCCAAAGCCGATCTGGGGTTTGCAGACAGCCCTGGAGGCAAGGCACACGTGGCCATCACTGCTCAGCAAGGAACGTGTCAAGGAGTGGGAGAGGTCAGGGGGGCTGTTTAAACAAGCTCTGCATCATTATTTCTGGCTTAGGGCTTAAGAAACCAGTGTGGACAAAACAGCCTGGGCAAGAAAACGGCATTTTGGATCTGAATCAAATGGCACAGTCAAAAAACCCATGTGGTGTAAAAGAAAGTCATCTAGGATGCTGGCAAACTTCCCTTTTGCCCAGGGAATGAACACATGCCCCAGATGAAGAGATGATTCCGGACAAGGAATAGCAGGAGGTGGAAAAACCACTCACCCTGAAGCCCATTGTGGTTTTGGTGGTTCGCAGGGACTGTAAGTACTCTGGGCTGCAGAGAGAACTGCTGGCACAGGCCAGGCTTCGGAAAACCTCTTCTGGAACAAAACTGTGCTCCAGGGAGGAAGAAACAGGCCTGATGTGTTCAAGCATCCCTGAAGTATCCCTCAGCTTTGGGATCTCTGGAAAATAGCACATCAGAAACAGTTCAACAGCATTTTTTCTGCTGGTGAAAGAGATAGCAAAATTGGTGATCAAACACAGGGCTGAGAACAAGATTTACCCCAAACCAGGATCAACTCTAATCACTTATGCCAAAGTAGGATGCCAAAGTAGGATCAACTACCTAAAACATGGGCAGATAATCCCATTTTTAGCAGTTGTCACATCCAGGGTGATGCCTGGAACAATGGTTATCTTCTACTGACAGGAGATAAAGCATTGGTTGCATAACCAGGTACACAAACGCCAAAGGACACTGCACACGACTACAGCTTATACATTTGTGTAAAGCCGTTTCCCTTCTCGTTGCTCGCTAGCAGCTGGCTTTCTGCAAAAATCCAACTGCCCGAAGATACCAGCAATGGCCTGAAAAAGGGCAAAGCTTAGGGGCGAGAAGCATCCTGCTGCTCAGGGGAGGGCAGAGGCCGAGGCCTGGCCCCCACCGCCCCCAGCCCAGCTGTACCTGGCCTGGCCTCACTCCTGCTCCCCGCGGCTCTGCTCCCAGGAACCATGGCTCCGGTCGTGCCCATGGTGGATGGACACTTTTTATTTCACTGCTTAGCCAAGTTAGTTTGAAGTAATGAATGATCTAGAAACAGAATTAAAACAGCATTTGTACTTCACAGCATTAACAGCTTATTCTGTTAGTACTTATTGTGGGATAAAAGCCCACCCCTGATAAGGCACCTCAGTCAGGGAGAAGCCCCCAGTGCTCTGCTGCATCCTCCACAGGGGTGCTGCTTGTTCCATCTTCAAGCTGTGTTAAAAACTGCTTCTTTCAGATACATATGTGGGCCAGAGATTTAACTACACCTATCTCCAATGATTAATCTTATCACTCTTCCTTCTTAGTAGTATCTTACCACTGAAAATGAACCACAACCATATTTCTATTTGTTTTGCAATCTCCACAAATTCTCATCTGAAGCCCTTTTACCCCCTCCAACCTTGCCAACAAATATATAATGTGCTCTTGGTATTAAAACTTCTTGGTCTCCTTATCAGCTCTATCCTTGAATAACATGTCTTTGCCTTCAAAGACATGTTTGTAGGCAGAGGTACAATCCAGGAGTAATCTGGCCAGATAGTTTCTTGTCTTGCTGCATAAATGGTTTCTTGGAAAGAAAACATAAAGATCTGCTAAAAAGTCCTGACAGAAGAAAACTTTTTTTTCCTCTTTAACAGCTCTGTTTGGCAGCACACAATATTTCCATCAGGAAGGATGGAAAGATTAATGGTACCATTCTGTAGCAGCTACAGTTAAAGGACACGTACAAGACTTGACTCCAGAAGATGCAGTACACAGCTGGAAAATATCACATTCAGTTCTTGGCACACAAACCCAAAACAAAGGCAGAAGTCACCAACATGATATACATTTGGCTGCCGCTCCAATTAGATATGCATTAGACTGGAAGAGGTCAGGAACTTGGGGCTGTGCCAAGAGTCATCAACTCCTTCCCCAAGCTTCTCTCCAGCACTTCCAAAACTGTCCTTTCCTCTTGCAGAGAGGTGATGGCCGACACAGAGCTCACCCCAAGTACCCTTCTCCAGTGGTGTTTTGCTCCGAATGTTTAGGACTTGAAGAAGCCGAGACTTGCAGAAGGCGGCTGAGGCAGGGAGTCTCGGCTGAGCTGTGGGCACAGGCAGCTTCAGGCCACCCTGCACTGAGTACCTCGCAACCCCCAGAGCCCCAAGGTGGCCCAGCACAGCCAAGGTAGCCCAGCACAGCTGTTAACTGCTGGGCATTGCCTCCTGGGTTCCATCACCATGGAAACATGGGGCCCTCCCTGCCCCACCACAGTGCCCTTCCCTCCCTCCCTCCTTCCCCAGCCCCGCAAGGCTCTGACCCACATTATCTGCCCACAGCACCCAAGGCAGCAGCCCCAGATATATCTTACCCTGCCCCCAGCCCCAGATATATCTTACCCTGCCCCCAGCCCCAGTCTCCTTTGCCCTCCTGCAACCGTCCCCCCCTCCCCAAATTCCGAGAAGAAACAGGCCAAGGCAATTTGTTTTTCCTCCCCTAATAGCAAAATATATTTGAACCGCTGTAGTACAGTGGGTTATAAACAGCTCTTCCGCGTGACAGAACAGGGCAGGGGTGGCACAGAGGGAAGGGCTTGTGTCCCAGCACATGGCAGCGTGTGGCAGCAGCACTGGGCTACCCTCTGCTGAGTCCCTCTCCTGCACCGCTGCAGGCCAAGGGGTAGCAGGGGCTCCTCGGTCCAGCTGCAGGCCCTGGGAGAGGAGAGGGGCCCAAGCTCAGTAGGACAGCAAGGAGCTGGTCCATAGCCCCCTGGGGCTGCTCATAGCTCCTGCAGGGCTGCTGCCTGCCAGCACGGCTACGTTCGGATGGTGGGAGCTCCAGCAGCTCCGGCTGCCCTCAGCAGGCAGGGCTGATGGACACAACCCATTTTGTCTTATATTAAAAATAGGCATCAGGATTTCCCTCACTCCCACCACAACATGTCCTACTCGGCCTTCTGCTGTGGGCCAGCACACAGTCAGCAGCTCAGACACAGAACCACTTCACCTCCCAAGGCTGGGAGCTAAATCCCCCAGCAGAAAGGACATAGTAGGCATGAAGACTCTGCAGAGGTTCAGTCCTTCAGAGAACAAACAGTTAAGAAAACCAGGATACATTTTACCACATTAATACTGATTTTGTGATGTTATTCCAGGCTGCCATTCCAAAGCTGGAGGCTTCCCACCTCCTAACTGAGGGAGTTACCACGGAAGTGAGCTTCACCATTTTTGTGTCGGAAAGAACCACAGAAACCAGTAAATATTATTATTCATATTATTAACAACTTGTGAAGGGCAGGGTGTGAGCCCCAGCATCCTCATCATTGACCAGAACACCATCCTCTGGCACTCACAGCCTAATAATATTCAAACAAACGTGGGATAATTGGCTCTGAACAAGCAATGTGCAAAAGACTTAGTCTTTCCCTTCCAGCCCTCTTGAGAAAGATGAGGAGAGGCTCACATTCAAAAGCAATATTTAGAAAAACCTCATGAAATGGAAACAAATGTCAATTGTTAATGCTCT
Source organism: Colius striatus (assembly GCF_028858725.1). Lineage (NCBI taxonomy): Eukaryota > Metazoa > Chordata > Aves > Coliiformes > Coliidae > Colius > Colius striatus. Next base: position 19,296,961 of record NC_084768.1, read on the forward strand.
GACAGCATGGTTGCCAGACACCTTGATCTACAAGGCAAAAAACCTCAATCCATCAAAAATTACGTAAGACCAGTTCCAACAGCTGAGGATCCCTTTCTGGTTGCCTTTTGCTTGCCAGATGCATTAGCCCTCAGGCTTCAAACAACCCTGTGGATGCTGACATAGTTAATACCGATGTTATCAGAAATATAGCAGTGCCAATCATGAGGGAAACACCAATCCTTGGCAGCAAGGGCCATGATTTGATCTCCTTTAGGGAATGCCAAGGGCAGCAAGACCTGGCACAGGCATCAAGATGACAAATCAGGTCCCTAATGCATAACCCTCTGTCTGAGCACAGTCACAGCTGTATCCAAGTGTTTGAAGCACCACAACTAAGATGTACTGGACTAGATTTTACTCCATACTAAGGAGGTGGCAAAGCTGTTTGGCCAAAGAGTGGGGTTTTTTGTTTGAGGTTGTTTTTCCCCAAAAAGGAAGGTTGGTTTCTCTGATACTTCTGTCCCTTCTTCCCACAAAAGCTACAGTGAAAGATTTAGGATTAATCAAATTGAATGAGGAGAAAGTAACTCATTTAATTCCCAAGATTCTATATACTAATACTGCCAAGTATTTTTGAGTACATACATGAACCCTTTTCTTCTGAAATTAGCCCAACTGTCTCAACAAGCAGGTTCTGGTAAGAGGTATTTTCGGGAGAGCCCTGTATGCAAATGTTGTATTTAGCAAATGTGACCTTACACAAGATCCCTTCTGAAGAGCAGGATACATTCTCAGGGGAAACTGAAAACCTGGAAGAGTTTAAGTATCACCCATCTTTCACAAAATGACTTTTGACTCCAGTTGGTAAAACTAGAAGCCCAAAAGACAGGGTTAAGTGTATTGAGAGACATGCCCCAATACTGCTGGTATCAAATACCTAGGCTGCAGGTGAGCGTGGAGAAGCTGTTACCAAAAAGTGCCAGTGAAGAACATTCGAGTAACTCAGAAATGCTTGTGAGCAAAGGTGAGGCACCTCTACCAGGCCACCCTCTCTCTCAAAATAACGAGAGCTGCAATTCCAGGAAAGATAGGGAGTGGTGTAGCTCCCTTTTTTGCTTAACATCTGACAGGAGAAGGGCACTGAAGAGACTCTGGCTAATACAAGAGATATTGAAACACTCAATTCACATAACGCTTCTCCCTTTATGTGTATGGGAGGATCTTCTACCTCTTCCAGCAAGAGGTGGGCAGCACTTTGGAGACTGGTCTTCACTTGAAGTCCTCAGTGACTTACGAGGAGGCACAGGCAGATGAAGATGCAGCTCTGCCTCCAGTCACTGGGTCAATCCTTGTTTTCCACCAACCGCTTTAGGAGCTGCTACCCCACGTGCTGGTGACAGGCACCAGGACATGCTGGCACGCTGAACTGGACGTGGCCAAGGTGGATGGGAACGTGCCACATTCCTGCAAAGTCCACTGCATTTTCTTACAGTTGGGCTGTGGGATCTCAAATCTTTCACACCAAACAAGGCCTTAACAGTTCATATACCTTAAAGCACCCGCCAAATTAAAGCAAAAGCTCTTTTACAAGTTATTTGTGTTAAAATACTTGATTCTCTGGAGCAAGAGAAGAGCTAGAAGGAAAACTATTCTTCAAGTTGTAAAGGCCTTCACAGAACAAAAATGCTGTAAGCCTGTTGGGAACTTAATGAAGACAGAGAAAACAGATCTTCAGCATAGAAAGTCATACAAAGACTGCACACAGTGTGCCCTGCTCCTGAACCTGATTCTCCACTGCAGCCACAAGTAAACTGACCATTCCCTCTTCCTCTGCCCGTTTTAGGCAGCCAACATACAAGGAATGGAGTTCAAAGTCATCCAGGAATACTTTGGCTATTTTCAGAGCAAGGGGGAAAATACCTTGTTGCTCTGCCACTTGTCTGCATCATGGCAGTGGGTGGGATCCCAAAGAATAGAAGTTTTGTAGACATCCCATTACCAAAAGTGAGAAAAAAAACTTGCAAAGGGGTGGCTAAAGGAAGGTGGACGGATGCCAGCAATGAGCTATGAGCAAATCTAACTGGACCATCTATTGTCCAGAAGAGCAGCAGCTTGGGGGAATCCCTGGATGAGTAGGATTCCAGTAGACTCCACCTTCAGCTCAGTGTTTTACTGGCATGGAAATGGCTCAAAGTGGGACAGCACGTTGTAGATGCTGCCTATGAAGCCTGTTGCAATCCAGGTCAACTGGTTTGCCCCAGTAATGTGTAAAAAAAAATTAGTTTCTCCCCAATAATCAGGAGGCACCACTTCCCTTAGAAAAAGTCCATAGTGAGTTAGGTCATTGGTCCAAACACTTGGAGGACAGCTCTGATTTTCTGCGATGACATGGCCAGAGCACACCATTTTTACAACTTCATATGGCACGACCATGAGCGTGGTTTTAAGTTGTCCAGGAATGTGGGCTGCAAAACACAGAGAGGCAGTAAGTTAGTCACAGGCAGCCACACTGACTGAGGCTTGGTCTGCTGAAGTCAAACTTCCCTAACAGGAAAGATCAAACTACATTTTCACGTCCTGCAACTCTATTATCCTCACTCAACAGCAAGAGGTAGTGTAGCTACAGCCACAAGCTGTTTGTCTGCCAAACACCTTATCCTCAGCTCCTAAGGTAAATGCTGTGTCCAACAGCTTATTGTATCAAGAATCTAATAATTTATGATAGCAGACTATTAAACTGAGGAGAATCAAGCTTAAAATGGAGTTTGCCTGGGAATATCTTTGGTTAAACCTGAAATCAACTGGAAGAGCAAGAAGTTTTATGTAGAACAAAATCTAGTACCAAGAAAATGAGTAATAAGTCAGAGAAAGTAACACTAACAAGACTCTAAACCAACCATTTATGGGCAACCAATTTTCACTGCCACCCACTCTAGCCTGGGAGAGGCACACACTATCAGTTTTGGTGGGCTTCCTAGAATAATTTCTCCTGACCTCTTTGGCCAAGCACTGCAGTTCCATTCACATAGCCTGTATGGCCAAACACACTCTCAAGTAGTGGCTTATGTCCTCAGAAATGTGGGAAAGATCCTTCATTTCAAGTAATGAAATACTGCCAGCACAGAAAGAGCACTAGTGAAAAGCACTTTTGTTAGAAAAAAACCCAAACAAACCTTTCTGATTCTTTACAGTCTCTAGGCTAACTAACTCCTAATGGCTGGCTAACTCCTGCTTCATCCCCACAGCAAGGATGGGGAAGGGAGGGTGAGTCACACAGCGGGTTCCCCCAGAGGAAAGGCCTGGCCAGCCACTCACCCTCTCCAAGGGGCAGTACTGGCGGGCGTACCACTCCTGGCTGTACAGGCAGATGATGACACCCTGGCCCAGGAAGAGAGATGTCCACATGATCACGTTCCAGATAGGTCCTTTCCGACGGTCGTTAAGGATGAAGTTGAAGACCACTGGAAAGAGGCAGAAGGAGAAGTACCGTTCAGAAACAGACTCTGATTAAACAATCAGAGATCAGCTGATTTCAGTGGAACTTGCCCTCCCTTCACTTAATCTCTGGAGCAACAAGGCTGCTCCATGAGGTCAGTATGGTGCAAGAAAATCTGACTTATGCTTGGAAGCAGAGCAAACACTACGGGTTGTTTCTGACATTTACTTCCAGAGTAAGTTTGTCAACTGCACTCCTCTAGGGATTGATATTTGTGTTACACTGGTGACCAAGATACACTGGCAGAGGTTCCCTAGAGTTTACTAGAGCCCTTATTCTATCTCAAATGCAAGAGTCCTAACTTCTAAATGGGCTCTCTTCCTTGCTGTAGTAGCAAAGTAATACTTGTCTTACTCTTTAAAGTAAGACCATGACTTTAAAGAGGAAAGACTTGAAGCCTGCTGACACACAGCAATTCAACTAAGGCTTGGCAAAGAGGAAGCAGTGCTATTAAAATTTGTACAGTGACACATAAATAGTGGTCTCTCTTTCTTCCCATCTGTACCTTGCTCATCCAAGTCCCAAGCCTGCAAACCAGTTGTGTGTACACATTGTATCTATTGAGCTACTTGGCTGCAAAATCCATTCACAAAAATCAGAGCCACAATTCCAACTCTGAGTAAAAAATCAGTTCTGTGTGTTAGTGATAACTGCCACTAGCAGAGAAAAGTATGTTTGTTTAAACAAATAAAAGCCACAAACCCCACAACCCACTCGCACACACTCTCCTGGAAACTTACTTCCAAAGCACATAAACAGGCAGAAGAGAACTGGGTAGAAGAAGCCAAAGCAGGTGCTCAGGACATACTCGTGCACAGCAGCTGATACTGTGAAGACAGATAGCATTGCTGCTGCTTTGAACTTCTTACCAAAAAACTAGAAGAGAGAAGAATATCAAGTATTACAGACTATTCTGCTATGGTTTCAGTTTGGTTGTTTCAACGTTGTTTTTCAGTCTTTTTGTCACCTGAGCTAAAAAGTTCCTGCTCCAGTCAGGAGGCATACAAGAAATGCTTTAGAGTACCTTGGAATTTTAGGTGTTTTTCTTCAGGAGCATTTCTGGTCTCCTGCATCAATACTCAGATTGAACCTACTCATGAAATATCTACCACATCTCATCAAAACAGTGCAACATGAGGTCAGACTTTAGAGTTAATCCTTCCATTCCTACTCTCAGATCCACATTTTGTGCACAGTAAGAACTCAAAAACAAGCAATAAGAACTCTAAAAAGGACAATAGCTGCCCACAACAGCTGAGGCAAGACATTTTTGTGCTTCTCAATGGACAGTGAGGTTGCATCTTGAAAAATGTACTGTCCTGCTTGGCGGCTAAATGTTAATTAACAGCAAGAACACATCTCCTTGTTACTCACCCAAAGGAAATCCCTGTAAGCATAGTAATAGAGCCAGTCATGTACCACCACGTTCCAGGTTCGGTAGTAGTTTGCATAGGAAGTGGAATTCCACCAGTCCTAAAAGAACAGTTGAGAGAATATAAATATAATGAAGCATAAAACATTCTACAGGTCTCTTGGATATCAAGTTGAAAATCACCATCCAGAGTAATACCAAACTAAATATATCAACTTGCACTGTGAAATAATGCATTCTGCAGAGGGTATGTTACCTTAAAAACAATTCAGACTGACAAGTACAAGTCAGACCTGTGCTACAGTACAGGGACAAGCTTAAGCACTAACAGCACAAAACAAGCAAAACTCTGAGGGTGCTTTGTTTGGTAAAGCAATCTTCAGTTTCTTTCTCTCTCCTTTTCATTAGGAAAATGAATTTTAGAAGCTTTATAAACTACAACTCCTGCTTCTTACCTTGTAGAACATCCTGTCTGAGAAGCGCAGCATCTCTGCAAATGCGTTAAGCCAACAGTGAAGGAACGCAAAGAAAACCAGGAAGAGAATCAGTACACCTAGAAACAGAGCAGAGACATCTATGTTACATGTTCTTTTGGGCACTGATATAAGTGAGTTTAACTGTGAGTTTAACTCAAATCCAAGCTTTTATTTTGTGTTGGTGAGTCTAGTTTAACACCATAACACCAAAGTTTGCCCACAAGACCTTTATTTGCTGGTCCCTGCTTGTCATGGACACAACTCAAAGGAAGCACTTCCCCTCCCTTCCGTCTCTTCCGTGAAGAGAAGAGTCACTTGTGAATCAAGGTTTTACCTGGCAGAATGGAGTTGAAGATGCAGAGGACCAGCCCTCGAAGATTAAATGTTTCTTGACTACTGTTTCGAAACTGAGGAATGCAGAGTCTCACAAAGATGTAGTAGGCATAGAAAAGAGAACCAAGCACCTGGAACAAAAGAAAAAGTCTGAATCAGTAAGAGAAATGCACAGTGAACATGTCACCACTTAACAGCTCTAGAAAAGGAACACTAGCTCCCTAGACAAGTCAAAATAATTTATTTTGCATTGCTGCTAATAAACTTCCCTAAGGGTCCAGGCACAAAGTACATCCCAGCTACCTCTGTAGCACTTTGACAGAACCAAACCAACTTGTCTTTCTTACTATAGCAGCTGTAAGTTTCTCCTAGTCCTACCAGCTCAGAAGTTAGGACACAAATATTTGTGCCAATGCCAAAGTAATTGGGAAAAGCAGCCTGTGATCCAAGTCCAAAACAAGGGCAAAAATAACTGAAAAATACTTACTGTAGTCAAATCTCATATTAAAGTTTACTTTTCTTTTATCCCAAATCAGATTTTTACAGGCCAAATCATCTCAGGCCTTTTTTGGCAAATAAAGCCATGTTCTGGAAGTTAAGGTAAAAATGCAAGTCACCACTTTAAACACTCCGTGTAAGCCAGGTGTGGACTTTGTCACTCCCTTTTGACAAAGAACAAGCAGCCACGGGAATTTTCATGCTGCTTTTTCTCTGTTTTGTTTAAATGCTGTTTTGCTTTTTAAAGCACAAATGCATTGTGATAGTAAAAGTTTCAATCACACATAGCTGTTACTTGGAAACACATCCACAAGAAGCTACTGAAGCTTATGTCCAGAAATGTGAAGACAGGGTCAACCTTAAGCTGAAATAACCCTGAAGATTTGGACTCCAGGCCTCATTATTTCAAAATTGGTCTGAATATCTACAGACAAGTAGCTGTGCCAGTGCAATACAATACACCATCAGTAGAAAGAAAGAGGGTCAGAGCACGGGTACTGTGATCCATGCATATACATGCAGCTTTTAGTTGTATGGAATGGAGTCTAAAGGCTTGTTTAAGCAAGGAGGGTTTTTCTTTTGACACAGTCATTAATGCAGCAATATCTGCACTGTACTATTTCTTTTTCCCATTACTGGAAAGTATTCTTTTCTGGCAGGCCCACACCAAGTACAGAGTGATTTAATGCCAAAAGGAGAACAGTTCAGCATCACAGTTTAGATGATCTCTGAAAGTATATTCTTCAGAAAACTGTGCTACTAACCTGTGCAAACTTAGTAGCCACATAGCTCCATCTTATCATGGGATTCCTAGAAAAAAGAACACAGGGCATTGTATCTCAATAGGAGCTCAAAGAAGCAAATATCTCCCCTTCAGTTATTCACTTCACTGATCCAGCCTCCGAAAAAAGGGGTGTTCTAGTCTCCAGAGTTCTCAATCTCCTGACACCCAAAAGATGTCTACTCACATTGCTGGTTCCTCATTTTCAGATACAGGAGAAAAACAATGTCAATTCCATAAATGGAAAAGCATCTGGAAGGCAGCATTACGCAGTTACACAGGAGCTGGCAATGTACCCAACAGTCACGTAAAGGACTGCTGACTTGACATTGTCAAAGTGCAACCCAGCACGGGACAGAAAAGATTGGGAGTTGCCAGTTTTAAAAGATTCAGCCTACCTCCTCGAACTCAGAAGACAAGGCTGTATATTGCCACCACATAAAACACACAAGTCTACTGCAGGAACTGTGTATCGCTAAATATTTGGGACCAAGTTCTTAATTTGTTTCACTTCAAGTGCACTTTCCAAAGAAAGAAAATCAGTTACTATGAAGTCAGAATACTATTAGCCTTAGAGTGAGTTTTCATGACCAAGTACTGCCCTTGACAAGTTACTGACTTAACTCTGTCTTTATGAACGCTCTAACTCATAAATTGAACAGATCGCATCCAGATATGCTTAATCTTGGCTCCAGTTTTTAGACTACTTTAATGTTCTATTGGTATTGCTCACATTACCTGGGGTAGTTGTCTCTGTAGATGAGGGTGGGAGCAAAAAGGAAATACAGGTATTGAGAAATTCTGGGAATAGGTACTGTGCCTGGAAGAAGGGGAAAAACAAAAACAAGGACATTCTGCAATCTGTTTGCTTACTGACAGTTTGATTTCCCCAATACCCTTTCACAACATCGAACCTTGATCACCTCAGAAAAACTCAGTCTCAACTAAAGGTATGGGCAGAGAATAAAACAAACTAGCCATCAGATGGAATCACTCCCGTGAAGCACAGTTAACAAGTGAGGGCGACTTACAGTGCAGTGCTAACAACTTGATGACACATTTTGTCTCCTTCATTTGGGAGGATGAAGCTGTAAAGCCTGTATCAGCATGTGGATGCGTGTCTAGTTCTGGCATGCCCTGCTTGAAAGAGCTGCTGTGCTTCTACAATTGCTGTCATTTCAGCTAGAGCACTGAACTGGGGGTGTGCAGACAGCCTCTACACACCTTATTCTCCTAAGAGCAGAACTAAGGAGTCCTGTTGAAGCAAGACTTAAGACACAGAGACGACTTCGACCTGAACAATAGTCTAGCTCAATGCCTCACAGCAAATGAATAGCTTCAGGACAAAATTATGATGCGGACAGTCAGCCTACAGTTTCATCACCTGCCCACCCAAAGTCACCTTCTCAAATCCTGCCTCTCCAACTCACCAGGGCAGCTCAAAGCAACAAAGGGAAAACAAAAGCTGCTTACGCACTGCTGCCAAAAAAAGAGTAGGGCAAGTTACTCACTGGACTTGTCCTTTACAGAGGACAGGACTCTGGGCACATTCTCTCGGACAAATGAATGAGCCTTCATAACAAGACGAACCTGTAAGACCAAGAGCATATCAGCTTAATACTCTCACTTTCCCAACTTGACAATAAAGACTGGATCAAGCATTTTAAGGCAACATCTTTAACATCTTGGTTTCTCTCCAATTTACTCCTTTTAAGAGGAAAGGGTTGCTTTCTCTACCCACAAGCCTGTTAAACTGACAGGAATTGAAAACACGGCAAAGTGAAACATACAATAACAACTGTGACTTAGGAGAGTCAAAACACAATCTCCTTTACACTCACAGGACCATAGCACACAAAAGGCTTCTGAATAACACCAGCAAGACACTACCCAATTGATATCAACTTCAAATTGAAGGGAAAAAAACCCCTCAAACTATTCATTTTAACAGGCCAGTATGTTTCAAAGTCTTGAAATGACTCCTTGAAGGTGTATGTGTTCTACAGCAACTATCAATACCTTGGCATAAGGTGGTGCCCCACAATTATCCATAGCTGCTGAGCAGGGCCTTTTGCTTGTTTTAAGCACTGAAGGATCAAAAGGAGAGCTAGCCCAATATTAATTCTTCAAGCCTACACTCTCATCTCTGACCATCCTTGTTTGAATCTGATGGTCTGACCAGTCTCCACACTCCTGCATTCTTCCCCCCCTTTCCTCTGAAAAAGAAAATTCTACTTTCAATAAAGTTCTTACTAGAGGACAAAGGCAGTTCCTTCTTGGGAATAGAAAGGGAAAGAGGAACCACTGACTATGTACTTGCCTTACTTTTGGTCTAGTATTTTTGTTTAGTTTGTTGTTTTAAAAGAGGAATGTTACAGCTTCATTGTGAACTATGGCACAACATGTTCTTACAATTGGTTCTAAGCATTTAGCATCTACAAGATAACTAGAAATAAATACATTTCAGCCTGAATGTACATCCAGAAGACAACCACAGCAAAATCTTAGATTGCAGGGTATCTACTTTTTCCTCATTAGACTTTCTCTATGTAAGTCTGCCTTCAAGTCAAAGACCAAATGCCATTCACAGCTCTGGCTTATTTGATGAGCAAAAGCAACACTTGACCCCTTAGGAAAAAGACCCCTTTTCATTTTGATAACCAGATTCGATATATCCAAAGATACTGGTTAGGGACCTACCTGTTCCAGTATGACAATAAAACGGGAAGCTGGAGGCAGGGCATATGATACAGCAACATAGGTTGGTCCAAATCCAAGTCCCACTGTTTGGAAGAGCGTGAACAACGTCCCATAGAAAAAAGAGTGGATTACACGACGGGAGGAGCTGCAGTAGCCTTGGGCCCACCAGACAAAAAGGTTGTATGGGATGATAACTGTGGCACTGAACATGCACAGCCAAGTACAGAAGACGACTGGAAACTTTCCAAAAACAAAGACCAAGAGATCAAACCCTAGGACCAGCCTAGAATGCATAAGGAAAGAGACAATATTCACTTTCCATTATTTCATTACAAATACATCCATTCCTTTAAGTAGCTACAAAATGCAAAGCTTTCAGATCATATTTGTTTGCCAATCTAGACAGAGGTGACTGTGGCAATTTTCAGCTCAGGAACTGGGCTGTGGCAGGTCAAAGTGACCACTCACAAGCACAACAGAAAATAAGAGATGAAGGACTCATGCCATCGATGCTGCCAGTCATAGCTTACCTTCAAATCCCACAGGGCTTAAGCACATCTTTAAGATGAGCATGTGCTTTAAGAGTATGCTCAAGCTCATCCTGCTAAGAAAAAGCACATGGCTTTAACAATCCACTGCTGAACTAGGGTCCAAGAGAGCTTCTGGGGAACACTCCCAAGACATCATCACTATTATTTTAAGAATCAGTTCTTCCCAGGAGTTTAACATCTAAAGAGGTCTTTTTTCCACCTCTACAGATATGAGGTATTTTAACATTTAGCACTCAAACCTAACTTTATTCTGCTTTGTAAAAACTTTAGGAATCCCACACGGATTCAGTTTACAAAGCACCCAAAAGACTTCAGATCATTACATAGTCAGTCCAAATATGTCCAACTGGTGTGACACATGTACTTTAGCTCATTGATCAAGCTTTAAACATAAGGACATAAGCAAAAGAATGTTCAAGTTTAAAGTCACCAGAGCTAATTCCTGTTTATGACAGCTCTTCTAAACCCAGGTCAGAGGAGAAGGTAGTACAGAGAACACAAACACAATTATTTCCTCATGTTGAGGCCCAACTGCAAACTGGATCCAAATTTTCATAACTTGCAGAGAATACTTCTGCAGGGATTTTTTTAAAAATTATTTTTAAAAAGTAATCAGAGACTCCAGCCCTATTACTTGTTTGTAGGGGAAAATACCTATTCTCCCCCAATATCCATACATTATTAAGTTAGGATCAGCTAAACACATTCAGTAATACATGAGTCCATTCTCATACCTAGACAGAGGGACAATGATTATAATCAAGATACAGCTCTAGTTCTGTACACTAAAGATCAGATAATCAGCACGACAAACATGCAATCCTGCTTGTGTACATGGGATATAGCTTGACAAAAGGTACTATTTAAAGCCACAAGCAAGTGTGAGCAAAACAGTCTTTCACAACCGGCTACCTGCACAGGACAATCTCAACAGAGGCTGTGACAATATCCTTGAGATCTTTTCCTCGGGAAAACCAGAATGTTCTATTTTCACCTAAGTACATGTACAGTGTTCCAGAGATGTTCTTTTTAAACAGAGGAAGGACTGCTGAAGTGCTCAAAGTTTTCCTAAATACAGTCCTCCTTCAAGCTACATAAAAGCTATTGCTTCACTCAATATACAATTCACAGAATACACCAATCTCAAGGGTTTTCCTAACATCTAGTCATTAGATTTGATATTACCATATCCCCTTAATAGGAATTCTAGCATGTATTTTAAGTATGTCAAGTTAAAAGCCTTCCTTCCAACAATATTCCAAGGAAGGATTTCCCCTTCTTTCTGCACCACTCTGCAGTTTGATGTACCTCTGCCACTTTGGAAGCAAGCAATTACCATCCCTGGTCCTTGTCTTTCCAAAGCATTCTTACCTTCCTTCATCAATGAAGTCTACCAAAAGTGTGCTGAGGATGAAGACAATGAGAAGAGCGATGAACATGTGGTAGATCGTCCTGATGTGACTCACTTCAAAGAGCTCACTAAGGGAGAGATTCAAATGCTATCAGGCCATTCACAGAGCACATCATACCTTGGTGTGTTAGCTTTCACAGTGTCTCACAGTAAGATGACATCACTGCCATCCCAATCCAAGAACCTGAAGCTACATGGTCAATTTGGGTGCCAGTCTACACAGACACTTCTTCAATTTACCCTCAGACAAAGGATAATTACCTATTATCTCAGTGGTATTACAGGACCGTGATTAAGATTTACATTCAGGGAAGCCTGCAAGCTGCAGTAGAGATGTTTTAGAAAGAAAAAGAAGCTTAACCAGATTAATCCACATGAATTTGAACGTAAGACAGAAGGTGGTGGTGGGGAGAGTACCTCAAAGCAAAAGCTAGTTAGATTGCTAACAAGGGTATTTTCAGTCAATGTAATAGAAAATGTGAGGTTAAGTTACTCACTCCAAAAGGGACTTCCTGGCAGTAAAGATCTTCCCATGTTCTGGAGGGGCCCTCAAGGTCCTGTGAACAAGGAGAACATTTGAGACAAAGGAAATAAGGCTTTCAGGAAATATAACTTTGTTATGGGAACAGCTTCAAACTCTCTTACTTGGCTTTGTGCAGTTCCTTCTCTGAGTAGGATGCTGGGAAGGGGGAGGCTGAAGATGAGGAATCCAGGAGTGCCGATTTTGCCACTAAACTGTTCACAAACTCTGTGAAGTGACTGTCCACTTCCTTCATGAAAGCTGGCTTCAATTGCTGGCAGAGTGAAAACAAAGCAGAAAACTGTTTATTTCTCTGGATAATTTTTCATAAAATGTTTATATTCCTTTTCATCCCAGAGTGGGACACAGCAAGGCATCAAGAAAACATTCCCGTGCCATCTGCCAACAGCTGGAGCCAACTCAGACAAGATCAGGGGCTCCAAACACTTCAGGCCAGAGGACTTTGAGTCATGTTTTTTTTTTTTATCTGATGCAGCACCTAGAAGCAAAGTAAACCACTGACCTTCATACAAATATAAATAAATAAACAAATAAATGGAGTAGCAGGTATTTCGCACATTTTATGGTGCCAAGAAGGTTGAGCTAACCCTAACACATGAATCTTAGGAAATATTTCTCAATTTTAACAAGTTACACCCTTAATATACAAAACAAGTACAACAAGATTTATTTTTTAGCTCATCTAGTGTTTCTAGAGGGAAAAATGGACCTTTCCATGCTTATAGCTAAGCAGTTACTACGGCCGTTCCCATGCCTTAACACAGAAATGACCTCAATGTCGTGACTGCAAGAAGAAGGACCAAAGGTACCCTTCCACTGCTGTGAGAGTTTGGATGAAGCCTTTCGTGTACCACTAAAATCACAGAATGCACAGAAAATTTTCATTGATCAACAAAGAATAAAACATTGCAAAGCATGTTCAAAATGTTCAAAATAGTTTATTGCTGCAGGAAGTGCTACACTGGGCTCTGGACAGCTTTTTGTTTCTGTGCAAATTCTCTTACTCTTTATATGCAGAGAGGATCCTGAGATTTGCACAGTGGTGTTAAGTGGTAGGACTAGAAAAAAAGCAGGCAAAATGAATTCTTCAAGGAAGGAAAAAGGCAACATGTGTTCACTGTATTTCAGCGAGAACTTTGGGAATCTAAAGATACCAAGACCTTTGTCACTTTAGAAGACAGTGATTTATAAGACTTCTGAAAATTCAGTTACTTAAGATCAAATCCTCAGATACCAAATGGTTTTCCCAATATCTGAACCCTGTGATGAAGCACAGCTGAAAGTTAATCCCTGAGTTTCTGAACTGTAAGCTTTTTGAGAATGCTCTGCCAGATAGCCATCACCTTGAGCACAGGAGATGGGCAAGTTTCAGGAACAGACTTTAAATCTAATCGCATACCCTGGTTTGTTTTTTATGCAAGGGTCTGCATTTTTCTGACCATTCTTTTACCTGGGAATTTTCAAGTTTGCCACCAGCTTCAAGGCACAAATTCCTACACAACTATTACTTCATCTAGTCTTCCGACTGATCAGCTGCTTAAGAAACACCTATACTTCCCTGATAACCTTCAGAATTCCCAACTGCTACCTACTTTCTAATCTTTAAGGCTGAAAGAAATCCATTTTCAAAGAGGAAAAGAAGGAGTCTGGAAGCTGTGCACAAAAATTATGCTTCCTCAAGAAGGCATTTGTGACACTAACTCATTTGTCACTAGGTGTTTATTTTTCAGTGCTTATTACAATAAAGAGAGCTGGAGCAGCATTGCTTCATCTAAAAAGGAACAGGCAAAAGGATTAAGGAGGAAAGGCCAGGATCTGTTAGGTCTAAGCTGCAGCTGTGACGTTTGCCTCTTTTCACAGCTATGTTTTAAGGAATGTATTTCCACAGAGGGACACTTGTCATCCATGATACATCTTTAATTTTCCACAGTAGATCATAAAAAAAAACTAAGCTAAAAAGCTCTCTCTAGATGTAAAATTTGTAGGATAACAAAATGTATTAATAGATGATGGACTTTTACAAAATGCCACTGTTTAATGGGATACCAGTCAAGTAAACAAGTTTGTCTTATTTTCTGCCAGAGTTTATCTGAAATGAGACCAGGAGATCCTAAAATCAAAATCACCAGACACCTACATTCTTTCTATTTACAGTAGTCAGATCCAGAGAGATCTCTTTAAACAGAATCTGCACTAGGAGAAATAACAGATTAATATTTAACTTCATAAAAACATTTTTGCCCTATTTGGCAGCTGCCAGTATAGAGTACACAAGCTTCACCACTGCATAATGAAACAGAAGCTCTTAGATATTGCTTTTCTGACAGGCAGAGAAGAGGGTTGTCTCTGCAAGGGATGTGGGCTTGTCCCCTTAAAACTGGGAAAAAGAAATCCTAATCAAAGCAAACATAAAAATTCTTGCGTACTTATGACCTGTAAGGGAAGACAGCGGTGCCTTTACAGCATGTATCGATCCCTACCAAAAAAGTAAAATAGCAATTCCTGCTCCTCTTGGATTGCCCATAGGTCCATGTCAAACAAAGCACTCCTCATTCCTACCAAAATCCTACTTTTGGGGCTTTTTTTAAAGTCTATCTCCTTTTGGTCTAATCTCCCCTCAGCAATAGTTTAACAAATTACTGCGTAGAACTACCTCTTGCCTTTAGTTAGCACTCTGCTAACTAAAGGGATTGCCTCCTCCCGCTCTAGCCCTCCAGGGCAGATACCGACTTATGCAGGTGTTTGGATTGGGAAAGCATGGTGTAAGTTCTCATTACATAAAATACAAGCAGAGCACAGACTATAGAGTAATTGTAATTCCGTACAACAAAGCTGCGCAACATCTTGTGCCATAAATCAACTATTACTACTGCCATTCAAAGAGTTATCTACTTGAACAACTGCCAGAGTAACTGTCAGTACTCAATAAGCCAAATGCATTCCACCCAGTCTCCAAAGACATGAAATATAAGAGAAGACACCTCCCAACAGCCTTCACCAAGACAGGGCATGGACACACAGATGGCCTTGTAGCTTCCTCTAATGGAGAACACCGAACCAAGAGTTGCCTAAAGTATCCTTGAAGTCTCAGACAAGCAACTGGGCAGATCCATTCAGCCTGTCACCACTAAACCAAATAATCAGATCATTACAAAATCAAAACTGGGGGCACATATGGAAAGAATGCTATGCCATGAAAAGCAGAAGCTGGTCAATAATTGGTAAGTCAGAGAACGTTAAGGGAAGTAACCATGTAGCTTACTTAAAGAGAAAGTTGCAAAAAGCATTTTACTCATTCTAAGAGATTTAATAATTTCAGTCACCAAAATATGACAACACCCATTCCTGAGTGACATAATACACTATTCTCAGTGCAGTTTAGGATGAATAAAGGATTTTTAGATTGGACTGGAGATGCATGAAGGCATCCTTATGAGTGATTTAACACCTAGCACCTACAAACCTCATTAAAATCCAGTGACAAGCACTCTTCAGAAGTCAAGCATCTGTCTAGACCCTAAATCAGAAACCGAAGCTTAGTTCAGTGGGTTACACAACAAAAGGGTCAGGTACTCAAGAATTCTCAAGACATGCAGTACATGGTGGCTTTTCCTTAGTCTCACAGCTATTATTGTAGTTTTAAGGCATCAAATAAATTTGCAAGCTGCCTAACTAGGGGTTAAAAACATGAACTCCCAGTGTTTTGGGAGGAACTTCAGCAATTAAAGCATAGCTGCTGGTTTTCTTCAGTTCTCTTTGTGGATAAGAAAACACCTAGTCTAAAGACTAGCATGTATCAAAGCTGGTGGCCAGAAAAAAATAGAAATAAGAGACATTCCTTAAGAAATAAATCCAAGATCAAGTTGTCTCCTTGCAAGTAGCTAGTGTGTATTGGAACCTAGAGCTAATGAAGCTACTATGTGCTGAACAGTCAAAGCTTTCTCACTGAAGTATCTGTTGCCAACCTAGTGATTGGCAGTGGCTGTTTTGTCTGCAGTGAAAAGATACGTTATTTGTTCTATCATGTTCTCCATAGGAATTGTTCAGAGAACATAACATATGAAATAAAATTCAGAGCTGACTATCCATTTAATGTGCTGAATTTTACAAATTTCAGTACAAAATGTAGTACACTCATTGAAGAAGACATTTAAATACACTTTAGTTACATCATTCTGAATCACACACCACCTACAGAAGTGGAAAAAGTTTTAAACTGGACAAAGTGGAAGATATTTTTCTCTGTCTTCTGTAGCCACTCCCTAATATTCACATAAGAGTAGTACAATTAGGTTACTTCATCTTTACTGTGTAATTCTGCAATAAAATGAAGCAAGACTGCAGGTCAATTTGCCCTGAAGAACATGCATTCTACAAAACAATAGTTATCAAGGAGGGTGCCGTTCCATTGTTAGCTAATTGATTTATTTTGAGCATAAATCATCTTAATATAACCCAAGACAATGGCAGCTCACATAAATACAGATGATGTTAGAAATACCCAGAGCTACTGGCACTGGAGTGTGTCCAGAGAAGGGTAACGAAGCCGGTGAAGGGTCTGGAGCACAAATGTGATGAGCAGAGGCTGAGGGAATTGGACTTTTTTAACCCTGAAGAAGAAGAGACTGAGGAGAGACATGATCACTTTCTACATCTACCTGACAGGAGGTTATGGCAAGGTTGGTGTTGGTCCCTTCTCCCAAGCTACAAGTGACAGGACAAGAGAAAATAGCCTCAAGTTATGGCAATGGAGGGTTAAATTGGATACTAGGAGAAATTTCTTCACCAAAAGTACTGCCAAGCACTGGAATAGGTTGCTCAAGGAAGTGGTGGAGTCACTACCCCTGGAAGTTTACAAAAGACATGTAATATGGCACTTGAGGACATGGTTTAGTGGTGAATTGCCCATGCTGGGTTATTGCTTGGACTCTTAAAGGCCTTTCCCAACATAAATGATTCTATGATTTTTGTTTTCTTTAAGGATAATGCTCATTGACAAAAACAGTGGGACTGAGGTTCAGGAAGGCCATCTCCATAGCCAAGGCAACAGAAGCTGTGGGATACAGGCTATCCTTTATTCAACAGACAGCAGGACACAACACTTCAAAGACTAAACATTAAACAGGCTAGCTGATAATCACATTGACAAAAATTAGGGGTGAGAGAAGTTCCATTTTATTTACAGGACTCTAAGTTCACTCTTATCTTTGGACTTTGACCTACTGGGGTCACGTAAGACACAACCACACTTGATAGTACTACCTGTTTTGTGTAAAGTCAGGATAGAAAAGCTGTATAAAAGTCACTGCACTCAAGCTGTGACTAAAGAGAAACTATTTGTGTTCCAGGACTAGTGACTCTCCAAAGGATATTCAGAGTCAATTATCCCACTCCTTCCCACAAGCAAGCTTTAGAGTATATTTACCTCAGCTTCTGCTATTAGCTGCATTTTCCTTGTTATCACATGGTCGACATCAACCCGGCCTAAGGAAGAAAAGCAAATATTTCACATTTGCATTTTCAGTGATGCAAGTTGCATGCCTGAAAACACAGAAAGCACAGCACATAGTAGCTCTTTCACTGCTTTTTCCTTAAGTCTTTGGTCTTCTGGTAAGGTCCCAGTAAATTTTAAAGTAAGCTGCACGAAATTCATAAGCTATGACCAAATATTTTAAACAGTCATTTAGGATTGCAGCACTGCAGGATTGCAGTCAACAGCTGATATGCTGGATTTTCAGAAGCTTTTTCTTTTCCATCAGCAACTCTGCAAATCTTCCCAAGGTCCCTAAACATATTCAGCCTTGAAGCAGCTATTAGAACAATTCTTAGAAGGCCATATCCAAGCATGCTCATAATTTATCAGAGCTTTATCTTATGCACAGCAAACCAGATACAAGATTAGGGGAGTCTGGAGGTCTCTACATTGCCAATAGACAAGGCAGTCAAGTCACAACTATCTGTAAAATAAAGTAACCATCTCTGAAGACAGGCCAAATGGAAAGTTAGAAGGTTATTCTGTGTTCAAACCTTGCTACTCCCACTCCTTTCATCCCTCAGGAGAAGTGCTAGACATCAATCTGACTGTATTCCTCAGTATGTGGCATCACTCAAGTAGGTCTAACCACGTCATGACCATCATCCGACTTATCAATACCATACCATCAGCTCATATGTGAAGCCTCAAGTATCACCTTTCTTTTGCATAAAGAACTACAGACATCGGAGCTGTCTCTATTATATCGAGCAGAACATACATAAATCAGACATCTCAGTCTAGTTGAGTTTTATGACAAGTTTGTCTGTGACAGTTATGGAGTGCTGCCAGGACAGCTGGGTTTCACTTCTCCACTAAGAACAACACCAGAGAAGACAAAGTTACTTAAAAGAGCAAGTCTTGCATATAAAAGAAAATCAAGATTAAAGCAACAATAGCCACTCCCCTAAAATACTAGTCAAGGTTAAAAGATAGCAACAAACCTTGCCTTGTGCATGTCTTTTGGCAATTATAGCTAACAGCACCTAACACAGTACCACATGGCCAGCATTACAACTTTCATGTACAGTACCTAGGATAACACAACCACTTTCAGAAAAAAAAAAAAAGAGTACACTGAACTGATTCTCTGGTAACATTTCAAGGGAAGCACAAACTAGCAGATTTGCAGTAGAGGTAACAATGTTGTGCTGCTGTGTGAGGAAAAGACAGATTCATAGCAGTATCAGAGTTAATAATGCAGCCTTTGCATCTTGTCCTTCTTGCATATGTGCAGTCTAAGCACATAAAGTGCACAATGTGCTGTTTTAATAGGAGAAAGTGCTTCTGTGGTGTACACTAGTCCGAAGGTGCTCTTATGAGCAATCAGTTGTGAGAAGTTTGAGTAGACTTGCTTCAGAGATGACTCCATTTCCAGTACCAGAGAAGAGTTAAATGAAATAGGAAACTTTATCTTCAATGAAGCTATGCTCAGTTGTCAGCTCTAATTCTCCCCCACCCCTAGCCAAGCAGGAAGATAATTTTTTGTCAACAAAAATTTCTACATGAGCTATACGAACTAGACACTTATGAACAGACTACCAATAACAGCCTATTACTTACCAGCCTTGTAACACAGCAACAAAGAAACTGCTTAGCACCATGAATTTTTGTCTGCATGCAAAGACCAATTTCTATAAAAACAGAATTCCTTGTTGCTAAGCATCTCACCTCTGAGACAAAAACCTCACCACCTCAGCATTTAAGTTCATCACACTATTACACTTGCCTAACAGCAGCAGCTTTGAAAAGAATGAGAGAAGAATGTAAGGCACACTAGAATCCCTTGTCCCATGCTGCTCACACTCTACAGGTCTGAAATGGATCCCATCCTTCTCTCCCCCAGTAAAGACAAGTTGTTCCATAAGCAGAACTGCATCATCTCAATGACTACTCTCTCACTGTGCCACTCCACAGCTCCCTCTCCCCTTAACTACTACTATAAGAACCAGCTTGTGCTTACCTGCTAGGAGGCAGACTAGACAGAGCTTTTAAGCTCAAAGCATAAAAGGTAAGAATTTGTGTCTCTTACCCAGCTGCAAATCTTCAAAAGTCTATCAGGTTTGTTGGAAGCTGTCAGGACAGGACATACGAGCCTTAAGGGATTGCACTATTTCCTTTGTAAGCTAAACTAAAAATAAATATTCACTGCCTTGACCATGTATTTCCTGACATATCTTGCCTTAGAAGCCTCAGTTGTTATAAATACCCAGGATTGGTTCTCTTTGGAAATAAACCACCCTTTGTCTTAAATGGCCTTAAAGACAGATAGTTTCACAGATAACCCAATGTACAGCTTTAATGGTTGTACAGGAGAAGCGGCCAGTCTCTGACCTGCAGACAACATAACCACTGCAGTCTCCCTCCTATCACTTTATTCACTCACACATCACTGTGAATGCAGACTAGGCTAGTAATACAGGGTCTTTTAAAAGTCTTTCAAATAATGATCTCCATGTCTTTTGTATATACATCTCAGAATAAGTCAAATAAAACCACTCATAAGTCCGTTGCTTCTTTTTCACAAGAAGGAGTCTCCTGTAGAAGAAAATCCATCCCAAAACAGTAAGTCATGCTGCTGTGTTGCTCTGCCCAGTGAACTCACCCTGCATCACAAGGCAGATACCAGAGGACACATAACTCATCATCTTCTTGAATCACTCATCTTCCGTTGTGCAATCTGCTACTTATGGTCTGTGAGGTCATTCACAAAGAGAATCATCCCATGATTTTGAGTCGAAAAGGAATTGTGCGCTGCTGAGAAGTCTGTCAAAACCTTCATTTCCCTATGACACTGAAATGGAACACTGGATCTCTCTCTATCAGTTTGGAATTGCAACATCATTACAAAAATGGAGTCAGAGCTGCACAGGACAGGCAAGCACATCTTTTCATTTAGAACAAGTTGAGACATGCCTTAAGAAAAAGGGAGATATATTTCAAGTCATGAGAAATCACATCTTTGGAGACCAGTATGAAATAGCAGTAAATTTCAGAGGAGACTGAAGAAAGCTTTGCTTTGGAAGAGCTTTGCTCACAGGGAGGTTTAATTCAATGGGGTTGTGTTCCCTTCCCATCAAAGACATCAGTAAGATCTTGAGCTGACCACTTGTTTGGGGCTTACAGAAATCAGTCTTTGTAGGATGTGACACCTCTGCACAGCCCAAATTCCAAGAAGGTTCCAAAGTCGGAAATAAAAAAAGAGCAATTTAAACATCAGCTTTGTTTCCATAGGAAACCAGGCCAATGAAAGACTACTTGCAGACTGAGAAATTATCTTCTTGTTGAAAACTGGATCAATTTACGTTTCACAAAAGATTTACAAACTACCTTTCTTAAAGGATCTCATTGTCCATTTTTCAATCTACCCTGATGTTGCAGATAAGTGACATTTCAGGTGACTTGAAAAGAATCCCATTCATCCAGTCTGTTACTGCTGCAGCTTGGGATCCAAACAAAACAGCCTCTACATAAGAGAGAAGCCAACATTCTACCAAGCAAGCTCTCAAAGATTAACCGTGTTAAAAAGCATTCCATTTATTTAATTGGTACAGTCTGCAGTTACCACCAAGGCCACAAGTGGGAATAAGTCATTGGCGCAAAGCCACAACTTTCATGCAGCATTACAGTTCTAGCCTGTGGTGTCTTGACCAGCCACAGAAGCTGCATGTAGCTCAGCACTGAGGCATCACCAAACTGCTCCTGCACTTTGGCAATAAGCTTATTATTGAGTAGCTCAAACAAGCCAGAGAGACTACTACTATCTAAATCCCTGCACAGAATTCCAGATAAAAATTCTTCTTCACAGTAAAGACAAGAAAAACACACAAATAAATTTGGTTTATTGTCACATACACTTCAAAGAAAAGACACTTCTTGGGACAATCAAGCACACTACTCAGAGCTGAGAAGCACTTTCCCCTAATGATGTCAGGATCTTCATGGAAAGTCACAGACAGAAACTGTACCCAATACTGCCTTTCTCTAAAAGAGTTTATAAATGTTATCTTCATTATTTCTCAATCAGACAACTCACCATTTGAGGTTAAAGCAACATAAGCAGAAAGACTTCATTCCTGTTAGATATCTGTATTGAAAGGCTTCCTCTCTAAAAACACTGAAGATGTTATCTGAAGGAAAGCAGTGTTAAACCCAACCTAGCAAGAGGTTACTGTAAAGAGGGGAAGTTTTCTCTATCTATACAATACAACATATCTTAATAATTTTATGCTAATAAGCTTTATTCTTACTTATGCTAATTTATTTGTCCACTCAGCAGATAGAGGCAAGTTATCTAGGCAAGACTAGACTGCTCCCAGAGCTCAGCTGATCTGGCCATAGGTCACTGAGCTGCAGTTGGACATGGAATTCCGTTAAGTCATTGCTGCAGGGACAAGGGACGCAAGTAACCTCTTTGCTAGCAGGAGGAAGCATCAGCATTCTCAGTCTACGTCATGCCACTGTGTCTGCAGGCTCTTCACATGAAATTACTCAGTCTTCATCAAACCCACAGACTGCAAGACATGAATTACCAGACTCCAGCTAGGCTCAGACAAGGCAGCTCCACTTGATCCATCTCCGTGAAACATGTCCAAGATATTAAATTCTAGCAGCTTAATCCCAAATTCACTAATCTATAAAAAGCAATCTGTTGATACAATGAACACTTGTTGCTGTGAGTCAGACAGCAAACCCAAAAGCTTTCCAAATTGCTCCTTGTTTCAGAGCTCCCTTCTCCTACATCTATCAGAGGGCACAAGCAATTCACACAGCACCATGAACTTTTGCACTGAGAATGATCAATAGTAACCTCTTCACCGGAAGATAACAACTCCTTTCTAAGATGAGCATTACCAAAGAGGCTTACGCACACCAAACAAAGATATGCCACATTGCTTGTTTGCAGATCAGTCTCCAGAGACACTTCTAATCCTGTTCTGATTTCTGAGGGCACAGGGGCAGATTCCAAAACCACCACTTTACTGCTTTGAACGGTCTAATCTTGACATTTTAGAGGGACTTCAATGCATGCTTCAGAGCCACGTTCTCTCTAACCTTTTAAGATCTGCCCATGCAATTTCTATTCTGATTATTCCAGGTAACTTTTCCTGCAACTGGTACCACCCAATATCAATATCCCATTAAGCAGAACAGTTTTAAATTTCTTTATGTATCTCCAGCTGAAAATACATAGACTAATCTTCCTAGGGGAGTCTGGCTTTTGACAGGAGATTATTGCTGCCTAGATCACCTGTTGACTCTATGCCAGGACCAAATTGGTTGTATTATTTACGACATTGGAGACTGATATATGAGACTGAAGTTCAGTTACTCTGTCCAAGTGAAATCGCAGGCTGATGATTACAACATACAAACACATCAAGGGACAGAAGAACAATTTTGGCAATCTCAAAGCTGTGAATACCCCCACCTATTAATTTAGAGGTACCTGAAAACAAACTATTCAGAATTAGAATTCAAGCAGTAAGACAGTTTTCAGAAGCATTGATAAGGCAGTAAAAAGAATAATCCAAACTACACAAATGGAAGCATCAGACCTAATGTAGCACTAAAGCTACATGATATGGATTAAAAGTACTCCTTTAAGCAATTTTAGATTAGCCAATGCATTTGAGTTTTAGTAAAGAAAGGATTAAAGGGCTAGAAGTTTCTGTAGCAGTTCACACACTTCTAGAAACAAGTCAATTGGTCTTTGACACATTAACTCTTAAGTAAAAAAGCAGGTTGTGTTTGCTAATCGGGGAGGACCAAGGATCAAGGGAAAAATCACATTAGCCATAGAGATTTTCTACAGAAATACTTGCCACCAACACTACAATATTAACTTGCATACAAGACACTACCTTGATCTGGCTAGAATCCCTGAGCTGCAATAAACATGCATCTTGCCTAAAATTCTACACAACATTCAGTGCTAAGATGCAACAGTATAAAAATGATGTTGCCAGTCTCATGCTGCTTTCCTACACATCAGGACTATTGCTTTAGAAACAGTTATTCAGAAGTGAATAGCTAGGACAAAAGAGAGGGAGAAAAGTTGTCTATAGACACTTCTTTTGAGAAACTCTTCCACCTCAGCTGTGCTTTCACAGAAAGCTTCTACCTAATTACACAAGTATATGGGAAAAGGAGGCCACTATCTGGAACACATGAACATTTCAACTTTGTAAAGCTTCACCCTTGGTATCAGATTGATGCTGACCTAACCACACTCTACAGAGAATTCCCAACTAGAGAGATGCATCTTCCTCCCAAGGCCTATAATACGGTCAGGCATCAGACTCATGCTCCTGCCTTCCTATGGCATTCCAGTTGTCCCCATCACAGTATTGAGCAACATGGTTACCTAAACATGGTAACACTTAAGTCTTTGTGGCACTTGTGCTGAATTGGCAGTGACCCTGGAAGGTAAGAGGCACCTAGTCCTAACTAACCAGAATTCCTCCCCTTGCTGTCCCCTTCACTGCAGTTGACATTGCATTAGAACACACTGCGTTGTTCAAAGCCGACCCACCAGGCACTTGTCCATGCGTGAAAGCTTGGTACACTTTGAAGAGATCTACCCCAGGATGTTTACTTGCTACACACCCACAGCATCTTACTTGCCGTGACATTATGCCACATCTCAGTTATTAAAATGAAAGGCCTAAAAAGACAGGCACACCCACCTATAAAGCACTAATTGTCACAGCTGTGTTTATTCTTTACCCACAAGCTTATGAGAACTCAAATTCACGCACACCATTTAAGGTGTTTCTATAGAGAAAGGTGGAAACCTGCTTCTAAACCCATCATAACTGCTTTGCAATAGCCATTAACTCTGTGCTGTTTTCTAAACCCAGCATTAACAGAACAGCCCTGTTAGATTCAATTAAGAACACCAACAGCTTAAAATCTCAGTTCTCTAAGCAGTTTGTGGGATGACTTTCCCTCCAACACATACTCCTGTTTCAGTTGAAAGCAATACTAGGAAATAATAACAAAATTCAGAAGCATACCAGTAAGAATTACCTCCTTGAGTCACCAGCACTAGGGTTTTGAAACTTAAACTCACGTGGCACATTGTGATAAAGTAGCTTAGCTTTTTGCTTACTCTGTCTGCTGAAGAGAAAGGTAGCATGCTGCAACTTCATCACTAGCCTCCCTATCACCAGGCTGGAATGTGGTACAGCATAACCCAAGAATTAGAGCCAGTCAGTGTTCACAGAGTCCACAGGCAAAACCACTCACGCTGCCACACAACCGTCCCCGCAACTCAAGAGCGGGACACAGGCAGCACTGACCCTTCCACAAACCCTAACTGTATGCCACAAGACTTTTAAGGTGACACACAACACAAATGAGTATAAACCGTTTATTGTTCCATTTCATGCCAGCCAAGGTTGAGACCGGAGAGAAGGGAGCCGTTGGGACATAAATAAGGCCCCACAGGAGCAGAGGATCATCCTACTCGTTGCATCCTACTTCCATGTGGTTGTCAGGATGGACACACCAGCTTAGCGTGGTACATTAAACAACATCTTGTTCAACCTTGATGAAGCCACATAGTTGAAGCTTGTAAAGGAAGCAAGATGAAGTCCCCAGAAAAAGCATTTCCCAGGATTACTCAAAATTGGTGTCAAGATGCATTTTAACCATTTCAAGCATTAAAGCATTTCTTCTTCCTCCTCACAGACTTGACCTGTGACAATTAATCCCTTTCTTTAGATCCTTTTAAGCACTGCAATACACAGTCCACGAGGGAAAGTGCTGCAGGACAACACCCCAAAAAACTTAAATGTGTACATGAGGAGCTCCACCTTGGCAGCCTTTCTATGAGCAGAAAAACTGAAAGGAGAGAGCAAACAGCCAAGAGCCATGAACTATAAAGGAAATCTTAGAGGAAACCACATACCAGAGATACAACTAATCCCCTGCAAAAGAATCTCACCATTGCTTGAGTTTTGAAATGACCTCTCGCTCTCAGGTCTCCTCCGTGTTTCTTCATTCTCAGGGGCCTTGCAGGTTGTAGTGGAACCAGACTGGCGCTTTCTTACACAGTCTTCCCCGGCCATTGCTGCCTAGCTAGACAACAAAAGGACAGAAGAGAGACTTATTGGCTCTTTACACTACTGAAGAACAAATTCACAAAGCCTTCTTTACACTGAAGTTAGACTTTTATCCCTCCATTATTAATTCAGAGAAAGGGTAGGGGAAACGAAACACACGCTTGTATTAGTCATTTACTGTGGATCATACTTCCTCTCCCTTACTACAAGCAGTAAAGGAACAATGTACCAAGTAATCTCCACCACTACCAAAATATCTCTCTGCAGCTCCTTTCTTTCCCTGAAGCCCATCTAAGTATTTAAAATTATTTGAACCTTTGTGAAATCTTTAAAAGGCCAAAAAAGCCCCTGCAAACACTTTCCCATAGTCAGTTGAACAGCAAAATTTATGTTCTGAGAGATCTGGCAGGTTTGTTCTGCAGAATCACTCACATTATTTTCGCCTGAGCCAAGCCCCTTCCTGTCAAGTTTTCAGCTCTTACTGAAAGAGCAGCTTCCTCAATAGATCCTTGTACTCTGCTTGGCCAGACAATGATTGCATTGCAAACCACAGGGAAACAGGAAGAGAGAAGTAGGTTTGAGCTACACCAGATTCAATGACAAGGTCACTGCTGGGGATAGAGCTGCTATAGCAAGGAACACCTGAAGCACCACAGCCTGGCTGAAAACAAAAATTTCTCAGTTTATGCAAAGGAGATTCTAATTTGGTCATGAAGCAACAGTCCAGGACACTTTCCATGAAATTCAGCTCAAGCAGAATTGAGATGTAGCTACAAGGGACAATTTCCAGAACCAGACTTCCAGAAAACCACACAGGTATGTATATAACCACATTTCCAAACTAACTCTTTTTTTGATGTTTTTTGCCTTGGCACAAACTGTTACCTAGACATGTGTTTTGTTGCTAAAGAACAGAACAGAACACATGCACCAGTGCAGATGAGCTGGCAAAGAAAATTCACGCACACTCAGAAAATCCAAGAAGGCAGAACATAACCATTTAAAGATGGTTTTCCTCACAATACTGAGGCTAGCACTTGTGAAAAAGGGTCACAATCAGACATTTTCAGGACTCAGCTTTCTGTGTTTGACCTTATAGTAGAACAGTCTCCCATTCTCCTCTCAAGTATCACAGCATAGAGGGGGAAAGGCCCTTTTGCAACACTAAACAACAAATCACAAATTCAATCGCCAACACCATTATTGCAACACTGCCTCTCTTAGATCTCTGTCTTAGATCACAGCCAGGTCTACAAGCTGCTAAACAAAGACTATAAAAATTACAAACTTCCTAGCTAGCTTTGTATAACATGTATTAGCTCATCCCTTCATAATCTACATAACACAAAAGCCATCTACATGAAAAATAGAAAGAACCAGGCAAGACTAATAGTAAATCTTCCTACAGTAGCTAAAGTGGACTGGCATAGGCAGGCAGCTGGCAGGACATGCTTCCACCAGCTCTGTGCACAATTACTGCTGCAATCCTCCTTTCTTTAAACACGGACCAGTCACCACCATGAAGACACTACTATTTCCACTTCCCAGCCTTCTCACAAGGTTCCCAGTAGAGATATGGTCACGTCATGTTAAGAGCAAAGGATCATTTTGCCCACTTGGGGCTCACAACTATATGGAGATCCTGAACAAGCATACATTTCAAAATCTTTCTGCTCTTACATGAGAGACACCAACAAAATGCTACCAGAAAGTAAAAACTGATCACTTTTATCACATAATACGGTCTACAGAACAGCAGAGGGAAAATCCAAGCATTACATTCATGGACTAGCAAGCTACTCCCTGGGCCACCAGCAGGCCTTTCCACTGCCTCCTGATCCAAGTTAAGCTGTTCTTGTAAGCCACATCTGTACTTAAAGATACAGGTTTTCCATCTCTAACACAGGACCACAAGTTCAACTCAGCACAACTTTCAACTTCTTCAAGAGTGAAGAAGGCACTCCTTCCTCTGCAGTGCAGAGTACTTAGAGTACCTGGCTGAAAAGCTAATAGAAAGGAGTTAGAAGAGTTGCAAGATGGGAGAAAGAAAATAATGTGTGGGAGAAAAAAACAAGAGTTATTTAATTCAGATAAGTAATCACAACAAAGCCTTTTACACATGAAACAAGAACTGTACTAAGGCAAAACTACAAAATCAAATATTTTCCTCACTAGTTTCCATACAATGGGAGGTATAACATTAACAGTACTAAGCACCCATGAGCACATCAGTGCCTAAAGGGGTCATCAGACCTTCCCTCAAATCTGTGCTAGAGCCACATCAGTCACAACACAATACCATGACAGGTCAAAAATGTTCAAGGTCTCCTCCACTGAAGGAAATCATTTCTCAAAATTAGTAACCAGTCACTCCTTTTACCCCACTCTAGGCACCTCCAGGACATGTAGAAACACAAATGCATCCCATTACCCAAATGTCCTGCAGAAACTCCCTTATGTTATAGGTGTGACTGCGTTACAGTACTTGTGAAAGATCTCAGAAAGACTGAGTTTCTCCATCTTCCCTTTTGAAATACTGGCAATTATAAGCATGCCTGTGGAGAAAAGCAACATATATAGGAAGTGCGTATTTGCATTTTAAAAGGCTTGGTAGCACACTGAGGGCACATTTTCTACCTCCAACACCGCTTAAGCTAAATAAGAGGCTTATACCAAACACTTTTCAGATCTTCAAGGTTTTCCTTGGGCATAAGTTTAATTTGTAGAGCCGGTGTGCTGCATCCCTGGTAACAGCAGAGTTCTTCACCAACTAGGCAGGCACTAAAACAAAGTTAAGGTCATTTCATTGCTCATCCGCGACGTGCAAAACATCCAGGTGGGAAAAAAAAAAAACCCTCAACAACCAAATAATCCAACAACCGAAACCTGCAGATAACAATGAGAACTGCTTGAAGTACTGCCGATGTTCCCTGCACACCCGCAACTCCCTTCTCCACTCACGCCCTGGAAACAAGCACGGAAGTGGGATCTGGTGGTGCCCGCTATCAGCGACGAGACCCACCTCCACCCCAGCCCAGCCCAGCCCCATCCCGGAGGCCTGCGGAGCGCTGCCTCCCTCCTCTAAGCCGCATGGCCCCGCGAAAAGGCTCCGGCCACAGCATCCCCCTCCCTCCTTAGCAGCAGCGCGCCGGGGGGGACGCCTGTGCTGCCGAAGGCAGGCCGGGCCTAAAGCCGCCGGTGTCGGCGGGACGAAGGTAACCCGCTCCCGCAGAGCCGGCCGGGCCGCAGCCGAGGACGCGGCCATCCTCACCCCACGGGACCGGCACCTCAGAGCCGCCGAGCCGCTGCCTCCACGCGCGCGCCGGCTCCCCACAGCAGCTTCCCGCCTCCGCGCGCGCCCGCGCGCCAGGGCCTGGTCGCAGGGCTCGCGCACGTCACCACGCAGAGAGGAGGGCGGCGGGGGGCGGCGGCGCCGCCTATTGGCTGGGAGGCGTGCCGCGGGGCACGGGGAGGGGGCGCGCGGCGCGGGGGCGAGCGCGTTCGCCCCCCACTCCCACCGTCCCCACTCCCCATGCTCACCCCCACTCCCACCGTCCCCACTCCCCATGCTCGCCCCCACTCCCACCGTCCGCCCCCACTCCCCGCCCTCGCCCTCACTCCCACTGTCCCCACTCTCCACCTTCGCCCTCACTCCCACTGTCCCCACTCTCCACCTTCGCCCTCACTCCCACTGTCCCCGCTCCTCATCAGCGCCCCCACTCCCACCGTTCCCACTCCCCGCCTTCGCCCTCACTCCCACCATCCCCACTCATCAGCGTCCCCATTCCCACCATCCTCACCCGTGCCCCCATTCCCACTGTACCCACTGCCTACCCATGATCGCACTAGTACCGTACCCACTCCCCACTCCTGACCCGCACCCTCACTCCCACTGTACACACTGCCTACCCGTGCCCTCACTAGTACCGTACCCACTGCCCACGCACAGATTCCTGCCTTTCGCCCCCCCCCCCCGCTACCCTGTCAGGTGCTGTGGCAGGCTGGGCCACACGCCGCCACTGTACCCTGGTTCTCTTGAGGCAGAAAGTACAGTGAGGGAGAGGTGCAGCCCATCCCCAGGGAGATGGGACTGCCGTGACCACCCAGCCCAGGGGGTGCTCAGTCAGCATGCAAGGACAGGTCTGCTTTTGCCCTGAGTACATCCTCCCCCTCACCTCCCCACGGAAAACTTATTTCAAGGAACTGGGAGGACACCAAAGTCAAGGCTGGAGGCCTGGAGGACCCGGTGGCTTTATCTGTCCTTGTCCTTCAGATGGAACACAAGGATTGCTCAACAAGTGCTTCCCCTGGGGAAGCACACATCCTCCTCAGTGAGGTTCTTCAAAACAGCTTTACAGGAGGTAGGGCAAATATTTTTTAAAGGCGAGTAAAAATAGAGTGCCTTTCAACTTGAGCAGCACTCTGTAGCCCAAGAAGAGGGAGTTTTGTGGCAAGGAGGTGTCCACTCTCACATGTTTTGCCGTGGAGACAGCTCACCAGTCAGAGAGGAAGCAGAGAAGGGGGCCTGGCTTGATGTCATGGTTTGACGTGGAGCCTTCCATTCCTAGCCTGTACTCCAGAGAGTCAAAAACTGGGTGAAAGGCTGGGGTTTGCACCCTAGCTTTCTCTCTTTCCCCAAACAGACACAGGCTCGTGACAGGTGGTGAGTCACAGGAACACGTGACCAGCCAACAAACTCTAGTAACCTCTCGGTAGCTGCATCTCACCACGTAAATGGGAAAGTTTTCCCAAAGTCAGGACAGCTAAGCCACATATTTTCTACTGGCAAGTACATATCTTTCTTTCGCCTCACATCTGCAGAGCTGATATGTATGCTACGTATCCAGGTGCACATTGAAAGGTTGCCCTAAATCAAGGTAGGAAGCCACAATGAGGTATTGAAACATTTTTATCACATTTCACCTTATCAGGCCTGTTAATAAACCAAATTTGTTTTGAGCAGCACACACCCAAGACACACTTTTAAATGTGTAACTCTGCTGGAGCTGTTCAGAAGGTGATTTAAAAGGTCTGTGGGGACTCGGAGCAGAGCCACTGAGTCTGAAACATACTTAGTTTGCAATGTGTGTTCACACTACTATCCCACCACATATCTTACATGTTGCTTTATAGGAAAACTGTTGTAAAAATTAAAAAAAACCTAAAAATCCTCTCATTGCTGAACTGCATGGGTGATAGCCCCAGGAATTTTCACAGAACTTTGCCTCTGTTCTCAAGAAGTTGATTTTAACACAATGCTGCTTAGAGACACTCTTGAGTTAGGCTATACACGATCACTAGTGCCCTCATGCTGAAAATGCCGAGCTAGCTATTTAAACTGAAGTGTCCCATGGTGCCAGCATTGACTGGATCAGCAAGTGGAAAAGAGAAAAAAACAAACCAACAACAAACTGCATTGAAAAATTTCCCAAAGTTCAACAAATTGTTATGAAACTGTGTCATTAAATTAGTAAAACCTTAACTCTGGGTGGTAGGAAAATGAGATACCTCTAATAGAAAGAAATGTGCATCTAACCTTCAGAGCTAGTCAGTTTGCTTTTCTGTTTTGTCCTAAAGAGGGTGTGGGTCAGTGCCACGATGTTTTATTAGCACCTTTTGACCAATCTCCAAGCCCAAAGCAGCACAGTGTGACAGGCACTGAGCAACCTCCCCCGTCTCTTGCTCTTTCCCTAGCAGAGCTGCTTCACAGCCTACCTTAGCTTTTGTACAGAGGCTGTTGACCTGCTGCTCATCAATGGTGAAATCCTGCCACTAACTGTCCATCAACTGCTGTTGTCTTCACTGGTATAAATTGCTTCACTCTTTCATCAGGTACATTATTTACTTGGCTTGTCACCAGTGTGCTTGCAATCTTTTCTGGAGTGTCTTTTTACATTAATCTTACAGGTTCCATTGCTCAACAACTGCCTAACCACAGCTGTTCCTGTGTACTGGCTGAATCACTGCGTGGTAGTTCCCATGTATTCACATGGGAACCTGTGGCCCTGACACCCCAACTTTTGCTTCATCTTCACTTGCTCTCACCTAACCCAGTGCCAGGCAGCAACTTGACTTCTGCAGCACTGCTTGTTAAACTCATTTCTCTTCCTTTCTTTTTCTGTTTCTTTATTTCTCCCTGCTTAAGGCAGTTTGTGTAACCCCTTACAGTTCTTGTTCATGCATAATGTACTGTCCCTTTGCCTGGGACTGCAGACATGCTGGATGCAGTGGTTGCTGGCTGAGCCTGCGTCATGCCTAGCAGATAAGGAGGAAATGTCAAGAAAAGCCTTTGCTGTTCACAGAATGGTAAGGATTGGAAGGGACCTCTAGATATCATCCAGTCCAACCCCCTGCTAAAGCAGGTTCCCCTTGATCAGGTCACACAAGAACACGTCCAGGTGGGTTTGGAAACCTCCAGAGAAGGAGACTCCACACTCTCTCTGGGCAGCCTGTGCCAGGGCTCCCTCACTCACACAGGGAACAAGTTTTCCCTTGTGTTCAAGTGGAACTTCCTGTGTTCCAGCTTGTGCCCATTACCCATTGTCCTGTCATTAGGCACTACAGAAAAAAGGACTGGCCTCATTCTCTTGACACTGGTCCTTTAGGTATTTATAAGCATTGATAAAGTCCTCCCTCCCTGGTCTCTCTCCAGCAGCTCCCCGTCTCTCTTGAGCTGGAGAGCCCAGAACTGAACACAACAATCCAGATGAGGCCTCACCAGGGCGGAGGGGGAGGATAACCTCCCTTGACCTGCTGGCCACAGTCTTCTTCATGCCTCTCAGGATGTCATTGGCCTTCTTGCCCATGAGGGCACATTGCTGGCTCATGGTTAGTTTGCTGCCCACCAGAACTCCCAGTTCTCCCTCCACAGAGCTGTTCTCCAGTGGGTCACCCCCATCCTGTACTGCTGCATGGGGTTGTTCCTCTCCAGGTGCAGGACTCTGCACTTGCCCTTGTTGAACCTCATGAGGCTCCTCTCTGCCCAACTCTCAAGCTGTTTGAGATCTTGCTGAACAGCAGCACAGCCTCCTGCTGTTAATGCATAGGTGCTGCTCGGGGTCGATGGACACATCTACACAATAACTAGTGAGGTCTGTGTAGCCCAGGGGAGGCACTGGGGAGGCAGCAGTATGGCCTGCACTGGCCAGTGCTATAAAAAGGTGGGGACATTGAGAAGAGGTGAGGCAGAGGGTTGCAGCTTTTACAACCGCTCTATAGAAGCTGTGCCTGGTCTTGCTCCTTTCTGTCATATTTAGCACTGCTGCAAAACAGATGTGATTAACACTGCCTGCTTTTAATTCTGTGAAACTCAAATTTATTTCTTATTGTAAGATTTTAGTGTCAGCCCAAGGAGCTAGTACTGTGGCTCTTTCTGATGCCTGCATTAATTAACCAGAGTGATTAATTCCTGTAAAACTTCTATTCGAGCTTTAAAGTCAGTCACATGAGAACTTCAATGTGTTCACATATTCCAGTAAAGTGTAGTATGTCCCATAATAAGCTGTTTAAAAGTATGGTTTAGAATTTCCAGATGTGAACACACAACAGCAATATCCTAACGTGTAAATGAAAGGGCTCCCTCAAGTGGTTAAAAATATTGTTACATCTTTGACTTTTAAAAAAGCAAACACAATGAGAGTAAATCTACAAAGTAAAGCCAGATGTAAATGTGGCAACGAATGAGTTTCCATTTTTGCATAACCAGAAAAAGAAGTGGTGTGGATGTAAGACTGAGGCCAACATTCAGTTAGGCAAGTTCTGCAACCAAGAAAAAAAAATTAAAAATTAATAAACTGTAGAGGATTTCAGCCTGATCTGATAACACACGATAGAATTTTGGCAGGAAAATAAAAAAACTAGTTCCAGCAGATATCACATTGTTAAGGATGACTGAAGTGTTTATAAATCATAAAGACTGCTTTTAAAAAACTCTGGTTCAAGTTTTCACAGTTCTTGCTATCATCATGTCAAGATTTTGTGTGTAATTGCCATTACTCCTCTTTGTATAAGGCACCAGAACTTTCCAAATATTTGCTGAAAGAGATTCAGATCAGCAAACTCTGGAGAAAAGATAGAAACAGGAGGAAATAAACTCCCAGCTTCAGTGAGCAATTCCTTGCTCAGTTACTTTCTCAGTAAGGAAGCTGCTGGTTTTGCTGGCAGATGAAACAGTTGGAAAGAAACAATTGCATCTATCTCAGCAGAGGGCAGTGGTATCCTCACTCAGACATCACTCGCTTTTTGCCACTGAAGTAAAATCATACTTAAAAAGAAAAACCAGTGAGATCCTACTGCCAGCTAGCAGGTTGCTGGCTTCCTCTCCAAGCTCAGAAATAAGTGTTCAGTTTCTTGCCATAACCAAGAAGAAGGTGCACCAGCCAACTTAATTGCTGTGATTCCATTGCTAAAAAGGGAAAATTGCATTATTTTTGGAGAAGCAAATAATTCTTTCCTTTCTCTCCCTACTAAAGTTCTTTGTTTAAATTGAGGAGGTTATTTCTTCAGTATATTTAAAAAGAAGAAGGTCTTTCTAGTCTGGCTAAACATCAAATTATCAAAGGTATTGAATCTGTGTAGGTCTAACTACTATTGAACCTGCTAAGCCGAACTGTGTTTTCTGAAACTATTCTTTACCTGCTGCAACATACCAGCTTTCTCTTTCTGTTAGGCTCAGAAAGAATTTCACCTGGGTCCTAACCACAATCATTCTCCTTGTGACACCAGCTCAAACCAATCTCAGATTTTGCAGCATATTGTGCTGCTTATTAAAACTGCATGAAAATATTGAACTGCCTCAATGAGAGGGTCTCTGAAGTTGTTTGAGCGGGAAAATACAGCTTTAAATGTGCAGTCAGCCCTGGAAGAGTGACTTCAGAGATTAGTTCCAAAACAAACATGTCTAGTTACTTGTGTTGATTCTCCTGCATATAAAGGCTTTCTAAATATTTTTGTGGAAACACAGCACTGAACTTGCCTGGCATCTCCTTCCCCTTCCTACAGTAGCAACTGAACATATTCCTGGTGACTGCACAGACTGCCAGCTGTGTTGCACAGCTGGGACCCTTCCCTGTGACGTTAAGACACAGCAGGTGGAAGAGTAGACATGTTACACCTAGTTTAATGACTGCTTACTACTCTTCATATTTCACTCAAACATGCATCCTTTCTCTTTTTTCCTAACTAAATACCAATTAGTTTGCTATGGCTGTCCCCATAGCTACTAACGTGGAGAAACAGTGTAAGCCTGTATTTTCTATCATTTTGTGGTCTCCCGTTTATTTGTTACAGTATAAACTTGCTGATGGCTGATGAACATGGAAGAGAGCTAGTGGTTATGAATGACTGCCTGGACGTGTTCCTGTGCAACCTGATCTAGGTTAACCTCCTTTAGCAGGCAGACTTGACTAGATGATTTCTAGAGGTCCCTTCCAATCCTGACTGTTCTATGATTCCATGACTGATTCAGGATGATTCCTAAGACAGTTGTTTGCAAAATATAGGTTATGGTAGTAGTAACTGGCAACTTTCCATGTGCAGCAATCAACTTTTCCACTTTTCTAATGTGGAAGATTTCCATGGCGCTCTCCACTCCTCAGCTGTAGAAGCAGAAGCATGTTCTTAGGGCAAGGCTTTTATACATAAGCTGTAATGGGGTTTCTTTTTGTAGTCCTATAGACTATATTAAAAAAACATTATGAGCCCGTGGGAGAGGTATTGGATTTGAAAGATGTGGGGAAAAAAGCATTGAGGTGCTGTGATGAGAACAGATGAGCTTCTTTGAGGGAGCAGGAGATCCACAGGGTCATCAAGGAGAGATCTTACCGAGAGAAAAGTCGTGTGGTTGCAAGACACATGGGGAACACCATGGAGAAGTTTAGGAGTATCAAAGTGGCAGCTAGAATCATAATGCTGAAAGTGGTTGATCTTTGTAATGAAAGATCTCCTAAAATATGAGGACATGGGAAAAATAATCCCCACCAAAACCAGAACATATTTCTCAGGGGAGAACAAATATCTTCATAAAGCCATGGAAGATTGACTCTCCATTCTAAACTAAGAAAGAAAATGTACTTTCAGCTTTCAGCATTGGACATTTCCTCTTCTCTACCTTGTTTTAATCTATGCAAAGAGAGGTAACATCTACCAAAAGCAGTCCCAAGCAGGAGGCATTTCTAAATCTGCCCAGCCAGCTCTTTGGCAGTTTCCATGGCAATGAGGCAGCGTGTCCGGCTGCTCTCCCTTCTGTAAGAGCCTTTCCCAAGCTTGCTACAGACCAACAATGCCATGCCTTTGTAGCTCCCCTGCCAAAAGCTTCCCTCTGCTCTGCTCAAGGTAATTCCCATCTGTTCCTTTCTACTTCTCCCTGATTTTGGAAACATCTGGCAAAAGAGGGAATCCATCAATGTGGCTGCTTCTCTGATACATGATTCAGGCCAAGGAGAGACAGCTGCCGGCTATGTAAGTTGAGAGAGTGGAGAGGGCAGTGGCTTGCAACCTTCCTGCCTTCGAAAGAAGTTTTGGGTGATGGTGAGGGAGAACACAGTACAGGCCAGGAGCATAAACAAAGCAGAAAGAAAGAAAGAAAATCCAGATCTCTGTCTAGTCTCCTAAAAGAACTGGACTGAAACTTGGCACCTCTGGCCATAGCAACAAGTACAGCAGTAAAGAATGTACAGACTTGGTACAATGCAGTACTTATTGAAGGAGATGACAAACACGAAGGAACACTTCCAAAACCTTGAATTCAGATAGATCTATGTCACAGCTGAGTCTCTGGCAGCTCTCAACAGCATTTCACTGAAAGTGGCAAAAAAAAAGAAGTCAGAGTTACAAAGCTGAAAGAGGAGCTTTTGCTATCAGCTGAGGACTAGCAAAAACCAGGAGGTTAGAATGGAACTCCATGGGGAGGTGAAGCATTCTCCAGGGTTTGCTGCAGCTGATCTGCATTGGGCTGAGCTGATGTGGTTACAAAAACATCTTTGTGCTCAGCACTATTCCGTTGTTGGCCTAGTGCCTTGAGGCTTACTTGCTTTGGAAATATGGATGAGGAGATGAAAACTTGAGCTTGTTTAAAGGATTTAAATCTGAAGATGGCAGGCCCAGGAGAGGGATTCTGAGTTCAGGCATGTAGGTCATGCAAGAGAAATCTTGTCTTCACTGTCAAGTTAATATGAAATATAGTTAAAATATTCCTGTTAGTTCAACCCTTGCCCACACACAAAAAGTTCTCTCATTGCATAAAGTGGCTGGAGAAACATAAATTGACAAATCAACCAGAAAACAAGGTAAACCTTGAGTGAATTCACTTCATCTTTTAGCACTAAAGTATTTTTCTAAAAGTAGGGATGCAAGATAGCACCAACGAAACAATCAGCAGCGCACACTCCCCACTGTTTTTCCACTTGTGCTTTCCTCACTGACTGCTTGCTCCTTGCTTCCTATTAGTGAGCTCGTTTACTCAGATGCAAAAGGCTTCCAGTGCCTACAACAACAATCACCCATCTTCAGTGCAGTACTGTCTTTTATTATGTTGAAAATATGTCTAACAAGACCTCATTTTCCTGTTGCCTGCTCATCAGGCATCAAGTTATGGGAGAATCACTGCTGTGATGCTACTGTAGTCTGATTTTAGGAGCAAAGATTGAGGCTGAAAGCTTTCTGGTAGCATTCCAAGTAAGCTGTCATGAGAACAGAATCCAACACGCAAGACCTTGGTGCTGAGGGAAAATCTGAGGGTTTCATCTACTCAGAGGAAAAGTGTAGAACTATAAACGCTAACTCAGTAACTCTCCAGGAATGAGCATGTGCCATGCTGAGACTGAATGCATCACTACCAAACCTCCGAGGCTGAGTCTCTATTTCAGACTGTGCAGTATCACAGCTCCAGGGAACATACAAAACAGAGAATACTGATACTTTCACAGTTTCTGCTTCTCTGTGAGGCAGAAAATAGAAGTTCTCTGAAGCTCTTCCCCAGGAACACAAAAGGAATGTTTTCCAGAGTCATCAAAAGCAGAGGAAAATAGATGTGTTCTCTGCAAAATGAGAGAAACGGAACAGAATAACCTGCTGCCATGGCTGCTCAAGAGATCTCTTGGCTGATCAGGCAGGCTTTGTGGACTGAAGCTGTAGAACTAGTCCCTTGAAGAAGAGACACTGGGGAGGGATGTGAAGCGGGCTCAGGTAAATGGCAGTCTTGGAAGCACGTACAATCCACCACGGATTCACGCCATATCAGCATCTCCCCCAACAGCACACATTATTAATGAGCCTAGTATGTCTATCCTAGTATGTCACAGGCAACCCTTGGGAAAAACTTCCAAAACAGATGACTCAAGGTAATTTTGTAGTGTGACTACATCCTAAGAAAGAGTAGACAAAAAGGGAAAGGCAGACAGCCAGGCGGTCGCTAGCACGCTGAGGTCAAATTCCCCTTTCTGTCACTCTCAGCTATGAGAAAGTGGAGGATGACACAGAGGTAACAGACATATTCCTGTGTCTGCTGGCAGAGATGGACAAGGCACCAGGCAGACTTAAACACACACTCATGTGAGCATGACAATATAATCTCTGACTATCAGAAAGAAGATGCCTGGGTTTTGCTCCTAAATGTCTCAACTTCTCTGCATAGTTCAGATTGCACAGTAAATACCTCAGCTGTATGAAATGTGCTGTTGGCTCTGGGGAGGTATTATTTCAGGTTGGCTGCAGCTGGGAGTACGTAGCATGACTTCAGGGCTCATTAGAGGCACACTTGACAAGTTTTCCGCACAAACATAAAGGGAAGCAAAGTTTTCTTAAGAAACCAGAGCTTATACAGTTGCCTATGTGTGGGGGGGGAGTGTCTGTCTGTCTGCCCCAGCTGTCTTTTACCTCCCAGTAACTTTTGAACCTGTTGGCCAATTTTATGCAAATGAGAGAGACAGAGGTTCCAGAAATACTCCGTTCCCATGAGTTTGGTGAAAAATTCAGCCTAGTTAGAGGACAGAGTCTTAACTAATGCTAAACCAGCAGATGAACTCACCTTTTAATAGAATAAGAAGTTAAATTGACAGGGATCCCTGGAACTCTTCTAGTCCAGTCTCCTGCTCAAAGCACAGCCAACTTCAAAGTTGGATGAGGCTACTCAGGGCCTCATTTTGAAAACCTCTGAGGTATCAGAGAATCCACTGTGGACCTCAGCTTCACAAAACAAATGTATCGAGTGCAACTCCTTTGGCTCTGCTGACCAGGGACTTAATGTTCCCCCTTTTAAAGAAGGCATGGAAGTGGTAGCCTGCAACAATCCCCACACCAGTTAGTCCATAGGACTCTGCTTATGTTAAATACATTTAACCAGCAGTTAGCGACTTTGTTTTGGCATCCTGTGTTAGTTAATTATTACAAGTACAAAGGTCAGACTCAGACAGAAGGCTTTGTGTATCTCATTGTTTGATTTACCATAAGCTACAAGGAAAAGACACTGCTCTGTATGAATGGGAACTACAGGCTACATATCCAGCCTGACGAGCTAATGAGAGCAAGTCATTCATTAACAGAAGACTTGCTGCTAGGCAAACACACACAGCTGGTATGAGAGAAGAATTTGGATGTGAAATAAGACAGTGTAGTTGTTTTTCTATAAGACATTTCCTACTTCGGCAAGTTTACAGTCTAAATAAAGACTACATAAAACACATTAGGAGCCTGATTGGAGGAAGATTTGGGCTTATGTCTTTTCTGAAAGGTTTGGTAATGAGCAGAGAGGCGGAATTTGCAAAGAGAACAGAAATATTTGCATATTTAACTGAAGGAACAAGATTTAAATTTAAGTGAGGTTTCATTACAAATGTTTGTGTTGCTGTCTTGGGGTCTATCCTGTGCACACACATACAGATGCGTTCACAGAAACATCTTACAGAACCCTGATGCTTTTTCCTGCTTCAGTTGTACCATTACACTTTTCTTTAGAGTGGTTTCATGCTACTGAGCATTTTTTAAAGAAATAACATTAGAGCTGGAAGCTGAAAAGCATGGATATTTAATATTACATAACCATGTGAGGAAGAAACATAATGTCATTTGAAAGATAAATCACTTACAGTTCTTGCATAATTAAATAAAAAGCCCTGCCAAGGGAGAATCTATTCAGAATTTGTAGAACACAACAATAACAGCATTTTAGACCAAACTTTGGCATTTCAAAGTAATTTAATTATTCAGGACCATTGCATACAGCATGACACCATTCATTGCCAGGGCACATGGGCATTTACCAAAGTGGTCCAAAGCAAGGCTGGATCCCTGTCATCCTAAATTTATAACACAGAGCACCAGTCCTCCAAGAAGTTGTACCCTCTGGCTTACTTACAAGATCAAAGACTAAATTCTGAAGTGTGTACAACTCAAAACAATACCAGGTGTGCAATCACCAAGAGATTATTGTAATGGAACAAAATGCAGTTTTCAGTGTGATTTATAAAAGTGAATTAAAGGTGCCACTGACTGTATTCTAAGCACAAGTGGCAATGTGAAGAGGGAAGGAGACAGAGGTGATGGAGGTATGAGGCAAAACTAGCATACAAAGCAAAGAGGATGGAGAGGAAGTATTGCTAAGTCCAGAGTCTTAATGGTCTTTTCCAATCTAAATGATTCTGTGATTGTCCTTCTGCCATATTTTAGCTGCACATCTAGAAAAACAAGATAAGGGTAATTTTCCTCTGGTTAATGTAGCCTTTATTTGTTCTGGACTATCATAGTGGTTATTTTACTTCAAATGCAGTACAGTAAGTCATCAGAGGAATCTAAGGTGGGATAAGGTCAGTCTCAGAGGTATTGATAGAGGTACTGCAGTGTATTGTTGTGCTCTGAAGCATTTGCTATCCCTCATCTAAATGTCAGCTCTCTGGCTACAAACCTCTCTGGGTAAGAAAACAGAAAACACAAGAAGAGCTTCCATCTGCAAACTAAAGAACTCCCACGCTGTCCAATGACCGGGTAAGATTTCAAATTAGGAACCAAAAAAATTAGTTTCCTAAACATGAATTAAGGCAACCCTGGAATTCTGGTGGCAAAACACTCCTATCGACCCACCTGCAGATGAATGCCTAAAAGCCTGAATCATCACCAGCACTGCTCAGGGACCTCATATTGCCTCAGCAAATGTGCTTTATCAAGTGATCACACTGTGCAAGCTGAGTACTAATTTGCAATTCTCAGCAGATGCAAAGACTTGTAATAATTTTTGTTTGGTAGAGGCAACATTTTCCACAGAAAAAGGCAACAACAACAACAACAACATTCTTAATGTTCTTATTAGCATACCCTTCTACAACCTTTCATGCCTTAAACAGATGCTTGGGAAGGGTGGTGCAGCTGTAGTACTTAGAGAAATATATCAGACAGGAAAACAATTACTGAAGAAGCCCTATAATCTACTTGTTCCATGTCCCCCATGAACCATGAACCATGGATATGGTTGTTGCAAAACCTCAGCACTGTTAATGTGTTCCTATATACAATTCACAGATACATACCCAAGGACTGGCCACATAGTTATGATCTGTGAGGGTGGTTAGTTACATGGTATTACCTAACACAAAAACACAGGGCCAAATAAAAGAAAAATCGGGATGTCTGAGGTACTGTAGTGAGCTGTCTCCACACACAGACACACTCATCTTTTCTGCTACAACACTGTACACCCAGCTCCTTTCCTCCCTTAGCACAGCGCCCTTCGTTTGCTTGCTCTCCTGGTAGGCATCAATATCCAGACCAGTAGCTGGCAGGGTCAGAAGAGTG
Source organism: Colius striatus (assembly GCF_028858725.1). NCBI lineage: Eukaryota > Metazoa > Chordata > Aves > Coliiformes > Coliidae > Colius > Colius striatus. Next base: position 19,338,484 of record NC_084768.1, read on the forward strand.
GTTTGAATGAGGATACTGTTGAAGCAGCATGAAAGTGATAACAAAGGGTTGGTTGCACTGAGGAAGGGCTGTGATAGGTGGTGGGTGTGTGTGGGGACTTTTTATTTTGACTATGGTAGAAGAAAGGACAGTTATTAACATAGGAAATTAAATTTGTCAAGGACTGCAAGTGAACCCTTCTGTGCTGATGGGCAAATTCTGTTAGAAAACCATACTCTCCTGGAGCTTTCATGTTCATAGACCCTCACTGAACAGGCTTGTGAGTACTCCAAGCTATCTTGCATAGTCTGTACATAAATTCATATTTAAATCATAGTAATGATTCAAAATAACTTTTAAGACTAACTTATAAGACAATACTGAAACACTACCTATCATGACATGAAAGATCTGTGCAGACAGTACATTTTAAGACCTGTCAGTTAGACACAAATGGATGAGTGCTTGTACAAGCTGCACCAAGAAACAACATTCTCCTTTGAAATGTCTCAGCACTTAAGAAGCTTTCAGTGTTTACTGCAGAGTAACTAACCTTGTGTCATGAAGCCTTTCTCAGGTTTCTTCTTCTTTTTTTTAACGTCTTTCCCCAGAACTCCTTCATTGAGGGTGATAGATGGCTGCCTGCTTTTCACACAGCGATGCTGAGCAGCAATGTCACGGGCCATCTAGTGGACATGAAACACTGCCTTAGCAGATATCCATGGGGAGTTACAGCTGTCCTGAGCCCCACACCTTGTTCTGGATAAAAGCATAAAAATCCTGACATGTGATGCATATGTATCCCTTACTCCCGAGAACTCTCCAAATGCCTCAATCAGGCTTCTGTTTTTCTAGGCACTTGAATACCTTAACTAATACCATCCATGTCCTAAATAACAGCCAAATGTTTAAGACAAATCAGTTTTTCTGTTTGCCTTTGACACACAGAAGGTATATGATCTGGAAGAAAAGCAAAGATTACTCCTAGAATTTATTTTCAAGTCACTGACAGAGTGCTGTCAGTTAATTTTTCCTAAGTTACAAACAGAAACTGCCCAGTTGACTCAACACTTTGGCTCAGAAGTCTCCAATTTGCCCACAGGCTTCTGGCCCAGGACCCGTACTTCAGGCAGATGACAGCAGCACGCTCATGACATGTAACGCAGAGCACGTAAGGCTGCTCACCAGCAATTACTTGATTGTACCATTTTGGAGCACTTTGTAGCTTGTCAGCATTGTCAGCGCTCAAAAGCAGCTTCAAGAAATGGATATACAGCAAATATTTAAAGTCATTTAAAGTGTTTCTAGAAATATCATATTTCTTGTCAGGCACATTACTGTAACCTAAATGCTGTCTTTGTTCCTTGATTCTTTCTTATCCCTAACTCAAACAGTATTATGAGACAGCAGATTGACTGGAAGCCCCAAATTGCCAGGAGGACAGTGAAGTGTTACTGATGCCTCATTAACTCATGATGCCATATCTCTTCAAAAGAAATTACCTTCTGAAAAGCAACCTGATACTACATGATAACATGGCTGATGACATCCCAGCTGATAATAATAGGTGGCATTGATACAGATTTTACCTCTTCAAAGCACTTTGTAATCTTTGCAGGGTTAAGAACCATGACACTCTGTGAAATAAATACTTGGTAGCACCCGTTTTGACAATAAGGAATGGTGTGGCTCAGCATCATTGGTGACTCGGTGGCACAGAAACATTTTCGGTTTGGGGAGTTTCCTCTCTGTATCCCCCTTGCCCTTCTTAGCAGGCACTCTAGAAGAGTGGTCACCAACCAGGGCTTGGCATCCCCTATTTATATACCGTATAAATAGTGTTGTTGAGAGGACCAAGTAGGATACAGTCTGAGGGTAAGGCTTGTTTAGTAAGCTGTCCACAACCAGCAAGGGCTGGGGCATTGTTTTTGGAGCTTTTATAATAGGGTACACCATGATCTTAATATACTACAATATTAGCAATATAACAATAGCAAATGGTAACCATTTGCTGCAGTTCTCTTCCTCTTGCAACAGTCCCTTTTAGAAAGCCTGACTCTATTCTCAGTTAGATGTTTCTGTGTGTCAGACAAGTTCCATGCAGTGGGACATTAACATAACCCACAGTAAGCTGCTATATGTGCACAAGCTGCTGGTAAAGAGAAATAAGGGATTTCATGAGATTTGAGGAATAAGAATAGTGTTTAAACCAAATTCTCCTTAGCACACTTAAATATAATCGTCTCTTGACACTGGCATCTTCTTTTAAAATGCTAATGGCCTTCCTCTGGGTAGTTCTTTAGGATCAGCAAGAAAAAGGCATTACGAAAGAAAATTAGTATTTCTGTTGATTTTTAAAAAGTGGTTCTAATCCTACATGGCAACTGCAAATGGCACGAGGGAGTTCTATGTTTGTTGTCTCTTTACAGTCTCTAGAGAACATATATTTTGTTTACAAGGCAAACCATTTATAAATGCCAAACCCTGCAAATTCTAGCTGGAACGAGACCAGGAAATATCTCTGCTGCAGCATTTACCCATGTGGGCCAGTTCTGTCTGAGACTGTCCTGCAGACACCCTCGGCTCATACGCACGTAACTGTGTCCTCACAAGGCCCCAGACTTGGGAATGTGTACCCCATGCTACACCCTAGATGCTCTCAGAACTATTTTAAGAACTATTTTGTTGTGTGTTATTAGCAAGTCTGTCTGTAATTCCTGATCTCCCCGATGTTTTTAGCCTATTAATTTAGCGGGTTGAGGCATTTCTAGCTCTGTGTGCTCCCCACTCCCATTTACTCCAGCCTGTGCCAGAGTACACACCAGCCCAGCTGGATGAGCAGCCCCTGTTCTAGGCAGAATTATTATTATTGCAGCAGGGAGAAGTTTGAGTGCATGTGACAGTATGGATAGCATTTTAGTAGCACCTCATGAGCCTGGGAAGGCAGAATACAACCTTAGAATTCCTGTTGCTAGGAATTTCATGAAAGAAAGTTGACTTTCTTGGAGCTCAGAGAGGAGCTTCTCCTTACCTTTCCACCCCACATCGAGGTTGGTCCAGCCACAGGTTACCATGGCTGCTTGGAAGCTGACTGGCTCTGAGGGTTACCAAGCCAATTTGTCACTGCCATGTCAGTCCCTTGTGATGTGGCAAGGGCATCCAAGATCAGCGATGCTGTAGCTCATCCACAGTGATGAAACATTGCCAAAGCATTGATGAAATAGCAACTACGATGGAGAGCAAAATACTTCCAAGAGCTTAGGTCCTCAAAACTGTAACCAGCACCATTGTCTTTCAGGATGAAACCACCTCCCTTCTGCTTTGGAGAGCCTTATGCCAATACTACTGAAGCTGATATAAGCCAGCTTACCAATTAGTTACAGAATAGGGTGTATGTTCAGCCACTAGATAATAAGACGTTGCTGTCAACATGCCTGGTGTTATTCACATAGCAGTGTCTTCTTCTTCCTATTGGCCACCAACATGCCTAATGCTATTCACATAGCAGTGCCTTCTTCTTCCTCCTGGCCACCAACATGCCTGGTGTTATTCACACAGCAGTGCTTTCCTCTTCCTCTTGGCCACCAACATGCCTGATGCTATTCACAGAGCAGCGCCTTCCTCTTTCTCCACACCCCTGGCCAGGAGACCAGGTCCTGGCAGGTGCCTGGGGAGTTTGCCCAGGACCTGGTGAGCTATGGACGGGGAGACACGCATGTCTTGGGACAGGCCCACCCACCGCTGTCTTCTCCAGCCGGGTACGCGACCCTGGCTTCACACTTCATGCCTTCTTGGGTTCACCACCTGCAAGGAAAGCGTGCTGAAGGAGTCAGGGCTTGGATTCAGCATGAGGGCAACCTTGGGCCCACTGCCACGGCCTCCAGCCTGGTTGCCGGTGCCTGACCTCGAATCGTGGCCAAGAAGGGAGGACCCTCCGAGGGCGCAATCCAGCGGTAACCCGGGGTCTTGCCGCTCGGTCCGTGCCTGTTCACTGTGCCCGGTTGTGCCCGTGCCCGTCCATGCCGCGCTCGCGTGCCCGCCCGCGCCTGTGTCGGGGGCGGGGTGGGCGGCCTCCCTCGGAGGACCGGAGGTGGCTGCGGGAACCGCTCCGTCCCCGCTCTCCTGGCGCTCTGTGGTTTAAGATGGCGGCGGGGGCTGAGGGGGCGAGTCCGTGAGTCCCAGGCCGGAGCGCCGCGGGGGCCGGCGGGGGCGGCGAGGCGGGCGGGAGCCGCCGGGCCGCGCCGGGGGGAGGAGCAGGAGGCCGCCTGCCGGGCCGGGGAGCGGCAGCGGCGGCATGTGAGCGCGGGCCGCGGCCGGCAGCGCGGCGATGGGGCAGCAGGTGGGCCGCGTCGGGGAGCCGGGCGCCGGGCTCCAGCACCAGCCGCCGCCTCAGCACCAGCAGCAGCCGCGGGGACTGCGGGGAAGCAGCGCGGCCAGGCCGGCGGGCCGCCGGCGGGAGGCGGCCGGGCGCACCACCGAGGGAGGCTTCAATATCTTCACCCAGCACGGTGAGGGGCCGGGCCGGGAGGGGCCGGGGCTGGGGGAAGTCCGCCTGCCCTTGGCCGAGCTCCGGCTGAGGGGGCTCGGGGGAGAGGGACGAAATTGCTCTCCCTTCCGCCCTCTTTTGTTGTTGTTGGTTTAACTGGGGGAGGGGAGAGTTGCGGGGGCTGGCGGGGTGAGGCGGGGAGCAGGGCAACCCCCGCCGCTGCTGCCACGTCCCGGGGGATGCTTGCCTCGGCCCGGCCCGCAGCCTGGTAGCGAGCTCGGGGCAGGAGAAACTTCCCCTGGAGCTGCGACAGGGGTTCGCCAGCATCCGCCACAAGAGCGAGGCGGCACTACCGGGAATCAAAACTTGCAGCGCTGGGTAGCTGTCACTGCAACCGTTCCTGACTCTGATTTTGTTTAGAGGTAAACGTTACATGTGCTTTGTCTTTACTGAGGCGCTTATAACTTACCCTTCTAGATCTACAAGCCTCTGTTGCTGGATAGGTCCTGACAGAGCAAACGATTTTGTTTTGACTGGAGTGTTATAGCTGTCATCTAATTCCCCGTGGAAGCTTTTGCTTGTCCCCTTCTATTCTTACTGCTGTAAACTGATACCGGAAATGTTTAATGTAACATTAGTTTCTGTAATCTCTCTTAGGAGAACCCTGCAACTTCAAATCCCACTTTGTAACTCTGGTTTTTGGTTTTTTGTTTTGTTTTTTTTTTTTTTATTATATCTATTTGGCAGCATCTTAATATAACATAGTAGTTTTGGCAGGTGTGATCAACTGAAGCCTGTCAAGGATTTTGAGAATAGCTGCTCAAATGCACCTCTAATCCTAAAAAACTGAATCTGCTACGGAGAGCTTGGCTGGTTTGGCTTTAGGAGATGTCAGTGTTTATAGACCAGGACTGCTTCTGACAACGCATATTTTCTTTTGCTCAATAGAATGAGTTTAGGCAAAAAAAAGATTAAGGAACATGCAACCAGCAACCCAAATGTAAATATCATCTGCTGTGACTGTTGAAATGTAAGTATCTTATCAAAACAAGAGTGCAGCACTAAATCTAGTTCTTAAAATCTCAGTGATAGAACAGCTTTTGAGTTCAGCGAGAAGTATCAGCTTTAAAACCAAAACAGAACTCCATGCTTGGTGGAACACCTGACCCACTAATACTACAGTTAATATTTTATTGGATTTTATAGGATTACTATTTTATTGGATCTTTCAACTGTAACGTCATCAACTTCATATTTTGCTGTCATAAATGTACTTTTGTTCTTTAAAAGGCACTTTGGCTACAACATTACTGTAAAGGATACTAATACTGTAAATTCACAGTGTTAGGAGCAAATCTCAGAAGTTATGTGTGCACCTCAGTTCTTTTGGTATGCTGGAGCCAAAGTCTTTAGTAGCAGAGCAAAATTGTTGTATAAACTGCAAAGTATGACTGAGCAGGCAAGAACACTCCTGCTAATGACAAACTATTTGTCTTTCTCTCTTTTGGTACCAAGACGACTGTTTGGTTCTTGGTCTTACGAGGCAAGGACAGAAGGAACATTTGTGGGAAATGCAGTACAGCTTGTGGGAATGTGTAGTTACTTCAGAGTAACACAGTTAAGACTGACTCAAGCACATAATTTCACTTATTGCTACATGTTTTAGTAGTAATTTAGTTCAGCATCCTGAAGAAATCCTTCTAGCTCCTCTCTCCACCCTACTAAATTTTAAAAAGTAGAAGGTAGGGAGAATTATTTCAATCCAGTGGCAGGGAAATGGAGAGAAAAAGCTTTATTGAGCATGCATGCACACCAAGAAGACAAATTATCTGCTCTGACAGCCCTTCTCTGTATTCCCTGGACCTAGGAACAAGAGTACTCCTGGAAAGCTGACATGCTCTGAACAAAAGTGTTCAGTGGTATATAAGATTTGTCTGTGATAACAGCAATTATATATTTAAAATATTTTTTTTCTGCTGTTCATGTTGCTTAGGTTGTCTCCTTAAGTGATAAGGTAATGGATATCACTTTGCTCAGGTTTTTGTTGCTTCTCTTATATTCTTTGCAGTTTTTAAAGGCAGATGTGTCTATTGAAAATGGGATACAGCATTTTAACATGTTAGATTATGTAAAAAGGGTGGGATATTTTGGCAATCCAGTTTTTCAGAGTTTCAGGACAGGCTTCGAACTTCTATCCTGTCTTGGTGACTACCTCAGCCATGTTAAGCCATTCCCTGATTCTAGGCACATTTTACTAGAAGTGAGTGAATAACTGGCTATTAATAATCTGTACCAAATGCTAGTCAAAGTTAGACACCTATTTAAATACTTGTCTTTGGCAATAAACAAAGATGTTTGTCATGTTCCGGAGTCTGGAGTTCACTTCCTTTCTCAGAAAAAAACGTTTTCTTGTGATCATGACCCCCACTTGTCTGAGGGGATTTCTTTTTCTCTCAGCTTCTATTATTATTATTCATTTATGGACCTTTTTCTTCTGTTTTACATAACCTGGCTTTCTGCTAGCTTTCTTCAAGTGCTACACTTGTTTTGCTGAGACACTGTATTGCTGATGATATTACTTGGTCCAGATTCCTCTTTTCTAGTAATTTCTTTCTGAACCTAACCTTCCATCCTGTCTTTAGGACATGTATTCACAATGTATGAAAAGTGATGTAAAAAGTACAAGACTACGGGTTACCACTCTCAGACCAGTGACTAAACCAGCCAGTCAAAGGATGAGCCTGGATTAGCTGCCTTCCTTGGCTTTCCTTGATACAGTCACTGATATGGGGAAGACAACCTGTTGACTGTCCTAGACCCTTACAAGTATAAATCTCTGCCTCAGCTCGTGTGGGCAGATTTCATACGGTACTGTGCCAGGAGCCCCATGAACCTAAGTACTCTTGGCAAGGTTATCTTTTCTGGATTGTATATGAAAAGTGTGGAAGTAAACAATATTTTTCAGCCTCAGACCCATTTTGCTACAAGGTTTTGAAAAGTAGTTTGTGTCAAATCAATAAAGTGTAAAATCTCTTATGCCAGGCTACTGAAAACCCGAGACAAGCATTTTTATGTGACTAGCTCAAGGTGTGGTTTTCCTTGAAATATCTATCAAGCCATTGAGTTGAACCCATTTGTCCCAAGTGTGTTTTCTGCATTACAGGTGTGTAGGAGAAGCACTACAGGTATACAAGCACTACCTACTTTAGGATGTATTTTTGAAAGAATCAAGGAATTGGAGGATGTTCTCTGTTTCATGGAAGGAAAAGGAAATCTGCATTGTAGCAACCCACTATGCTTATCTAAACAGACACCTAGACTCCTGGGGTTTCAGCTCACCATAGGATTGAATTCTGTGAGCACTTTTATGAAGTCGGGTGGAAAAGTCCTAAACAAGCTGATATAGTGGTGTGATTTGTTAGCCCATTTGGTGCAGAGTTCTCCAAGATGCAAAAGGTAGTCATGGATTTTGCAGCCTTTTGCAGTCAGCCTAAGTGCCCCTTACTGAGCATTCCTAGCATGTAATCCATGACTTATAAAAGCAAGCAATGGATCATCAAGCATGCTGGTTGCTAGTAATTTATGAGAAAGGAAGAGTGTAAACAGAAGGATTATTCAAACACCAGTGTTGCCATGTACACTCCATCAGAATTAACTACTACCACAAGGACAACAAGTCAAGAGACAGAAGCTATAGTGAACACCAATTATGATCAAATTCTTACAGTTCAGTGCAACCAGAAAAGAGAAATATTTGGTGCCATTACAGGATGAGCTTGCTTTCCTTTCCAGAGAAGGGATAGAAGGGAGAACAGGAAAACAGATTCTCTTCTTATCCTTTCCATAGTTTCTTTGAGGGAAGGGTTAGAACTGTTAACAGCCAACAACTTCCAAGTTACACAGGCTCCAGTCAGCTCCTCATATGACCTTTGAGCAGTGACGTGCTCTAATTTTCTTTCTGAAGAGCAGTGATAACTGCTTACTGTACCAAGATATTCTATGGAATGGTGTTAGCAAGCTTTTCATCTCCAAAAAGACTTGCTGAGTGTTGTAGAAAGCATACTGCAGGAAAATCAGCTAATGTAAATCCTGGCTGGGAAGTCTTTGCAATACCTGTTTGTAATAGTTGCCTTGGTGATATATTTTGGGGTAGCAGAAGGCTTTGCTACACTTGAGCTTTTGATCCAGCAGGCACAGGACATTTGTTCCCTGTTTTGTTTTCTAGAGGAGGAGTTTAGCAACCTTTTACTATGTACTTCAAGGTCAGACAAGATAAGCCTATACTTTTAAAAATAAAATTATCATTAAAGCTCCCCTAAGGCAGTTGGAGTGCTATTCCACATGATAAAAACACTCTAAAATAGGAAGAAGCATGAATGACACCATCCCTTTGAATTTCAGTGAAACTGAAGGAAAATGGAAAGGAGGAGAGAAAATAGGGTCAGTTTAACAACTGCACTTTGTGGGCTGCTTAAAACGTTCTTTATTTTTCATCCCAGGGAAATGCAGCAAGCTTGGGCCAGAGCTGCTTGCCCGCAGACTTTCCTGTCAGTAAATGCCCTGTGCAGATGGAATATAATCACTGTATTCAGTGCCTGACTCTTTGTACTGTAAATCAGAAATCTTGTGGGACTGTAATGTATAAATAACTCTTAACTAATTATTTGGGGAATAAAGAATAGTTCAGCTAAGTGTCTAGAGGAACATCTCCCGGAGAACATGACTTTATAGGCGTGTTCCCTGTTGCATCACTCTCCAAGACATCTAAATTATTCCTGCAGCTTCAGTTGTATTCAATATGACCAATCTGTTACAGTTCCCAGCGGATGTATATTTCCTATGTACTTTTGACATAGACAGGGAACAGAGGCTGAAGAAGGCAAGACTGAAGTGAAGTTACTTCAAAAGATGTTAGTCAGAACTAACTTAAATCAAATTTCAAAGCCCAGACAGATCTCGGATTTCTCAGTTCTCCACATGTCGCAGATGGTGTGGTACAAGTTGTTCTAGCAATATTTCACAAACTTGCTATTGCTTTCAAGTGCAATGTTTTGCAGGAAAAAAAAAGTGGGATTTTTTTTTTGGAAATAAGGACATGGCCAAGTGAACAAATCAGTGGAAAGTGAACGTGTAAGGTATTGGACACAAAAGCAAATTGTCACAAGTGGCTTAAATCACCTTTCTTTAATCTAGCGGGACAGACAGCTCACATAACAAGAGTTTGAAGATAGTTGGATTAACTCCTAGGGATGCTGTAGTAGAGTTTGCTTCAGGAATATTGTATGGCTGGTACTAATTACAGATTCTGGGATGGTAGGCTTGAAATCATGTTTTCACTCCCGTTCAGGAGAAGTGACCTGTTCTGTGACCCACTTACTTCAGCATATGTCATGTTTGTTTGTTCTTAAAGCAGACCAGTCTCTGCTGAAGTCAAATCATACTTTTTAGATCTCTGTTTTATAGATAAAGCTAGATGATAGCATGATTTATTCTAGCCCATTTCTCTTAGTTGTCACAACTTAACATTTCCAGTGCACTTATTATCTGTAACCTGTCTTCTAAATGATGCTGACAGCTGACTAGTTCACACTCAGAAGAAACTGTGTTAGAATCTAACTCATATAAAACAAGAAGCAGCAGTTTATACTTATTCTAGTAGGGACACGGGTGAAAGTTATTAAAAGTCATACAGGTAGGTTTAGCTTAGTGACTTGCCAGGTTCATTTTCACATGCTTGCATTTTAGAAAGACAAGGATGGATGACCACAGACTAAAGCCTCACCTACATTATAAGCGTTTTAGAACCAGATACCTCAAATCAACTGCTTGCCAAATGGTTAGTAGTTCTTTGTACAGTATGTAATTATGATGCACAGCTTGGGAGCTGTAGTGCAAATGGCCTCCTGACTGTCTTTGCAGTTGAATCTGCAAAGCAGGCATGCAAGTTCCTTCTCAACAGCATTCAAAAGAGTATTTACTGGTAAAGAAGTGTTTCTCATATTTCCTTGGCCCACCAGCAGTCTGTCTTTCTCTCAGCACAGCAATAAAGAAACAAAAAGCTTGCACTGATTAGGGCAACACAGTGGACTTGTTGGGTACGAAGTAATGGTTCTCTCACCATAACTGCATCATCCCTGACATCTCTCTGGTTTTGTGGTTATGAAATATTTTATTTTAAAGGCTGATCTTGGTGTTGTCCATAGAGGTTATTCTCTCTAGAATAAGTGACTGTTATGAAACCATTGAGGCTTCCTGTTGGTAACGCTGTAAACCACAACAACAAAGCTCAGTTATGTTACCCATATCTGCTTAGGAAGTTTCATGTGCTCTGTGGGCTTCCTATTAAGACATACACATTTCCCGATGTGGTTGTTAATCTGCAACCGTGTATAAATTAACTTTTAAATAGGTGGCTTTCAGTATCAGCTAAAGCAGTGCAGGAGTTTCAAAAAATAGTCTGAAAATAATTGTCTTTTTTGAGGGGGAAATGAAGATGCATAGAAATGCTTCACTAAGTCTTGAATTAGTTATTTCAGTCTTCTAGTACTCTTTAAAGGCTATTTAAACATACTTCTTTTAAGACCAAACTTTTTCAAGACATTCCTTTCTTCTTCTCCTCTCCTTCCTTCCCAAATGTTGTCCTTAGGATCTCAATCTTACTGTGATACTTTCATTAAAAGTAATTATATGTGTTAATAAACTTGAAGCTTCACTTACATTGATTTGACAACATTGATGTGAGAATTTGAACTACAGTTATCTAAGAAAATTAGCTCTCCAATGATAGAAAACTCATTTTTTGTGGGGCAGTTCTGTACCCTTTCATCCTTTAATTTGACTGTGTTGGGACTGGAGTCTCTTTCCTGGTTGGTTTGGTGTTTTAGTATTAAATAACAAAAGAGAAACTGTATTTTCTTCTTGTTATAAGCCATATATGGCAAAGGCATAAGAGCCATCTCCTGCTACTATTGGGGTCAAATTAGGAAGCAAATTAGAGGAGAGTGAGAACATGCTAGTTTTGTGACCCTTGCACTTCCCAGTGTACTTTTCCTTCCTTTCTCCTATGATAATCCCAACAACAAAGCATCAAGCATGTCTCTACTGTTCCTATTTGTTGGCATCTCAACTAGAATGTGTAAGATGACCAGAGAGCAGATAGGCAGAAAAGCAAGTAATGCTGAAGAAGAAAGAAGTGAGGAATGGCTGAAAAAAGAGAAAATGGCAAAAGATGATCTTGCAGTATGTCCCTAATACTGCATTTCGGAACCCTGGAGATTATATTTTGACTGTTCCATTTTAGAGATTATGTTTTAAAATACAACCTTGGATATATTTAATAGTTGTTGAATGAGGCAGGTGGGCCTTCTGAACTGATCTCTGATAAGTTAGAAGTGGATTCTGATCAATGTTCCTGTAATGGGCAGCAGACCAGTTGGAGGGTTCCCCACAAAGAATAGCACAATATAGAGTATTTCAGTTGGAAACTGCAACAATCATCTAGTCCAACTTCCCGAGCACTTCAGGGCTGGTGTAGTTAATGACTAATATCATGTAGAAAAAGGTGAGCTGTTCAGAGTTCCTGAAGCACAACCAAATTTTAATTTGCAGGATGTCCAATGATAGGACAAGGAGCAGTGAGTACAAGCTGGAACATAAGAAGTTCCAAAGAAACACAGGGAAGAATTTCTTCACTGTTTTAGGTGAGGGAGCTGCCCAGATGGGTTGTGGAGTCTCCTTCTCTGGAGACATTCAAAACTGATCTGGATGAGTTCCTGTGTAATCTACTCTAGGTGGTCCTGCTCTGGCAGGGGGATTGGACTGGATGATCTTTCAAAGTCCCTTTCAACCCTTAAGATTCTGTGATTCTGTGGGAGGAAAAACCCACCAGCAGGATCTCTTCCTTCTGTTCCCATTTTACCAGATGCAGAATCAAGTGCAGTTGAATAATGAATACACTTAATACACTCTTTAACATTCACGTGAGGGATTTACAGTGGGCTGGCATAAGATACCAATAATAACTCTCATTACAGGTCAAGTGTGCTCAGCACCATGGCTAATTTTGAAACAGGTGTTAGGCTTGCTTCTAGATGAAAGAAATTATATTGGCTTTGATAGTGGTAGCATGTAGTGTAGGTCATGCAATGTTCTTGTTTTTCAGGTTCCACATTCAATTAGACCCATAATTTTTGGAAAGGTTAATGTAGAGAGTAGTGTGCCTGTACAGCACATACCAAAACACACAGGCATTACAAAGTGAAGAAACACTTCCTTATCACAAATCTGTGTACACTCCAACATTGCCTAGCCTAGAAGCTTGTTTAAATAGTCACATCCAAGTAGATTAGTATTACCTCCTACATTTACCCTAAACTTCAGGAGTCTAAAAGGCGTTTACAGAGCATAGATCTTTTTTGTAGACAAAAATAAAAAACATTTAGACATTCTAATTTTATAGCCTCTGGACTCAGAAGATAACCCTTCAAACCCAAGCTGGAATGTAAATTAATATAATGAGGCCTTCTTTAGCTTACAGGGTCAATTCAATTTCTCAAGATTATTTCAAAGCCTTTGCTGCTCAGGGTTCATTTCGCTAACCAGGGGTGTCATGGAGTTAACAAGACTATTCAGTTTTATTGCTGCTATTCAGGAACCTGTGGGAGGCTGTGGAACTGATGAGAATATCAATTTTGTGTTGTCGCTTACAAAAGCCAAGAGCAGAAGTAGAGACAAGATACAGCCATACTATTATCTCTGAAAGTTACTTAATAATAGAAGAAAAGTCAAAAAAAAATACTTCGATGAGACTTGAAGAGTTTTAGAAAGAAATAATTTTCAAGTGTTATTTCTAGTCCAGCATTCTAATATGTTAGAACTTGCCAATTAGTGAAACTATGATGACTGTCTAGCCATAAAAAAAACCTGTTTATGCAAACTTTTAAAAAATTGGTACAAGTTATGTCATCTAAGACAAGTGAAAGGGATTGTTCTTAGAGATCTGAATAGCCCTGAAGATCTTTTGAAATGTTGTTGGAGCTTTCTAACTCCATTAAGGCATTGGGTGTAGCAGAACTGAAGCTTCCACTAGCGTGAGCTGGTTGGATGTCTGTGGACTTACTGCTTGTGTTTAATGCAGTTTTTTTCTTAAAACACAGATTTTAATTGTAAAACTTTCTTCATGTCCACCCTTCACTTCAGTACAAGTGAAAGAGAAGTAGCTTCCCTTATCTGAGAGCTGATTTGTAGTTCCTTCTATACATTTTTTCATCTTTTTATCTATGAACTGGCAAATAAACAGATTAATAGTTAGCAGCTCTCGGGCTTAGATTTGAGATACTGAAGTTAAAATAGCAAGGTTCTTCAAACTTGAACTTCCAATTCCTGAATGTCTTAATTATGCTCTGTAGAAAACTTGATATTAATAGGATCTCAGTAAGTCACCCTTCAAATGGCAGCTTGATCAAAGCATAAAGGCTGTGGTATAGGCAAAGCCTTTGAACACATGCTCTGAAAGTTGTTGCTTTGATCAGCTTATGGTGGTATCAATTCTGGTGTGTTTTCAAACCTGCTTTTTTACTGACTGGTTTGGCATCAAGTAAGCCACGATGAGCTTTATCATTTGTGGCAGTAACATATCTAAATAGTGAGAGCTAGCTGTCTACACACCATGGAGAATTCTTGCATTTTCTCCAGACTAGGAAGATGAGTGGAGGTTTGGTAGGTTTTGTTTCTTTTTGAGGCAGAGAGACATAGCTTGGGGAGAGATGAGCAGTGCTTTTGTAATTGATACCAGTGCAAAACCTATGCTCTGGCCCAATTATTCAGTGAAGCACAGCAAAATACTTTTCCACTAATCATAAATTGCTTGCTTGTTATTTGGGATGGCAGTTTTACTTATTTATTTATGGCTCTTAAAAAACCAATCCCAATAGTAAACAGAAAAAGCAGAGATATTTTATCAGACTAGAAAGGTTCTGTTTAGAGAAGATCCTTAGAATAAATAGAAAAATGGTATATAATGTCTCACCGTGGTAGTATTGAAAGTAGTTCAAGGCTTTTTCTTCAGGATCTTAAAAACCTGGTGAATATTAATGTTTGCAAGATAGCTGCAAGGAAGGAGCTGACTGTTCATGTTAGAAGAAACTGAGATCTACTTTTTTTTCCTCAGTTATAATTTTGAGTCTGATATTAACTGTAGAATAATTAACGCACTTTGCATGTATTTTTTTTCTGCCAGAAATGCATTAGATGGTATAGAGTGGATGTGCAAAATCAGTAGATGCTCAAATGATATGAGTAGACTGCCGTAGCTGTCCTGTGAAACAGATAGCTTAGTTCTTGCTTTTGTCATAACAGTTTTGCCAGAAAACTTTTTAATTTTCTAATTTTAGATCATCATAATTAAATATATTTAACTCCTTTAGGGGTACAATGATGAAGGAGGGCACTGCTCTCTAAGTCAGAGCCATTTAATTGCACGGTAATTCCTGCACTTTAGCACCTAGTTAGAAGTACAGATATGCTCTGAGAAGTTGAAATAGGCTACATGCTTAAGTCTGTCAAAGCTAAACTTGTCTGTAGCCTTCTATAGAAGTTCTTATTCTTTCTTATTCTGATGGGAACAAGTCTGTATAGCTTCCATCTGGGTTTTTTTGGCAAACAGTTAAGCTAAATTTGAATAAGACACTTGCTATGTGTGTCTCCATCAATACAGAAGCCTGTACCATGACAGTACAGGTGCAATGACTTTTTCTGTGGATCTTTATAATGCTTCTGCTAAAGAAAATGTTTTTCTCATTTTAGAGATTGGTGACAAAGCACAGAAATGCTTCTACATGCAGACAAGCTCTAGAATCATGTTTGGCTGCCTCTCAGTACCTGCTCAGCCATGGCAGGTAGATGGACTTACCCCTGGTATTACTATACTCGGCCGTGGGCTATAGAAACTGGCATGCCTTAAAGCAACATAACTATAGGCTATTTAGACTCAAGTGAGCTGTGCTAGTTTTATACTCTGGGGAATGTTATCCCCATTATTATTTATTAGCATGTTTTATGCTGTGTATCAGCCCAACAGAACCACACTGCAGGTGATATATGTTTGAGGCATTGCCAGGAAGTACTTTTGTTCCTTAACAAGAGCTGCACTTGACTACCAGGAACCTCTTAGCCTTTCCACTTTCTTTAGCCCTCCCCTCTCCACACAAAGCTTGCCTTGTTGTCTTTGAGCAGGGGAGCGGGTGAGAAACAGGTAAGTATGAAAGAGCCCAGGCTCATGCTGGGCACAACTACCACCGTTAGCTCTGGAGCCTGAGCAGCACACAGGAGGCTAAGTGAATTTTAAAGAAGAGAAAAGGATCCGTTGCAGCTGCCTATGGAGAACATGATTTTCCAGCCTGCCACGAGAGGGTGCTGCAGTGCTTTGACTTAATTTACCCTTTACTAAAAGGGGGTTTTTGTTAGGAAAAGTGGAGGGTGTTTTTCAACATTTATGTGTAAATGTAAAGAGTGTTTTCAGTAACTATTGATTTATGAAAACGGGCAGGATCCTCAGATCAAAAGGCAGATGTAAGGGAATAAAGGCAAAGTAAACAATTAAGAGCTGAACTGCTTCCTCTTGAGTTGTTCTGTTTCTGTTGGGCTTTCTCCTAGATAACCTCATCTGCCAGTAAGAGAGATTTTCCAACTTGTTTATGTGTCAGTATGCAGATAACCTTTCGTGCATGAGAAGACGTTAAATCTGATACTTCTGCTTGGTAATCTGAGACCTCGAATTAAGGGTCACTTCTGGTTGCTTCTGTGCACTTCTCATCTCTAAAATAGCATTAATGCTTGCTTATTTTATGGAGATGTTTAGACTTAACTTTTTCATAAACAAACACAGAAAAGCTGTCTCCAGGCTAAATGTTCAGTCATGCCCTCCTGTCTCATCCTGTAGGCTGTTAGAAAAATATGTTTGTTGTGGTTGTAGCCTGTATTTCAAAACACTTGTGGTATGTTAATAGATCTGAAAGAAGGTTAGTGTTTGTGTCAGTTGTTTGACTTGTCTTTAAATGTAAGCTCAAAGCACTGAATATTATCCATCAAACATCCATAAAGGGCTGAAGCTACAGTGATTGAGCAACAGATAGAAAACTTTAGTGTACTGTCTCTGTTTACCAGTAGAGCAACACTAACAAAAGAGTGAATTGCACTAAGCATTTGTGCACTTGGGTTGTTGACTGGGAAACTAGGTCTCCACAAAGAGATCCCAAACCTGGTGTTTAGGCATATAATTACAAAAAAATAAGAGCACCTGACACTACTTTGGTGTTCACTGCTTACTACTCAGCTGTAGGGTAGTTGTTACACTCAACTGGGATACATTTCTGTTTTTCTAAAAGTCACTTATCATTCCCTATAATACTCAGTGAAAGGCCCCATGGAAAGAAAGGCAATGTGAAAATGTTTAAAGTACAACCAAGACAGACTTCTTGTCTTTTGTACTACCAAGCAGAGACATTGCTTCTGGCATGCTGTAATTGTCCTTTTTTTCTCCCTCAGACTTTCCTAATTCATTATGAGGTTGAGATCTTAGGTGCATTTCAGGCCTTGGCATCTGGCTGTAACATCCACCCATCTTTCCTCTTACAGAAAGATTAAAATACTCTTTGTCTCACAGTACCCCCTATGCTCCACCCCCTAAGCCTACAGGGAGGTGGGCTTGTTATTTTTGAAACCATAAAAGCCATTATAGAAACAGCATCTTGGTTTGTTAGAGAAGCAGGCTTTAGTATATAGAACAAACTGCTCTGGTACAGCTGTGTTTTATATCATTAAACTGAAGGTTCCCCTTCCAGGGATTGCTCTTGTGCTTTCAGAAATTAGATAATGATTCTGTGTGTTTAATACAAGTGTCATTCCATGGTGAATAAATACTGTGTGTAAAATGAGGTTGTCTGAGGCTTAAGGGGAATCAAAATTGAATGTCCAGGAATTGGTGCTGGTGACAAATTAGGAAGAACTGTTTCCTTTCCTGTGAGCTTTTAACATTCTTACTCAGCAACCTCTATCTTTATTTGGAGCCTCTGTTCTGAAAATGAGACATATGATGCACAATGTTTTTCTATTCCTTGCCTTTTCTGACAAAGGATGTCCAGTATAAAGTCAGGAATACAGATATGCAGGAATTGAAGAAATGTTCTCCCTATCAAGGTACCATCTTTAGGTATTTAAAAAAAAAAAAAAAAGATTGGCATGAGAAAAAAAAAATCACTGCAGTTAAGAAAACTGTTTTCTGTTGTAGATAGCTATTTAGTTTAACTGGTTTTTTTTCCACTGGTAGAGTAGTAAATCTATGAAAGGAAGACAGTATTTTATCACGTACATAAGCAAGAGGCATGAGTTCACAAGACGGCTTTTGCAGCAGGTCTCTAGGAGAACTACTGATACAGCACCCTTGCCAGAGTCGTGGTTTCTTTTGCAAGCTTGACCGAAGAGGTTTTCTATTATGTTTTGCCCTGTAACAGATTTTCCTCCCCGTTTTGATGCTTGAATATAAGTCTATTTGTTTTAATCATACTTCATTAGTGTGAGAAGTGTAGGAGTTTATTTGGAGAACATCAGTAGCTGAGACAGTAGCTGTTTTCAAAGTGTTGTATGTCTTTGTATTGAAAGAGTTATTCATTAGTAAGATAAGGATTTTGTAACAAAAGCTTTACAGTAAGTATTGCATTTCAGAAAGAATGGCTGATAACACCAGTTTGAGTCTTGCTCTGACATAGCTTCCAGTCTGATATTTAGCAAATGACTTTGTGTCTTTGCTTTAGATGGTCTTCTGCATAGTACAAATTTTACCCCACTCTGTAGGACTGCCAAGAGAAAAAAAAAAAATATGAGTCACTCGGTATATCAAGTGCTACTAAAATATCCCATGTAGTATCAAGTCATAATATTAGCATGCCCTGACTGAGAGTGTTCTGTAGGCTGTGAATTTAATGCATGTGAGAGTAAGCATTTACTGCTGCTGAAGAGTACAGCATGGTAGGCACTAGTGAGGCCAGTCACCCACAAAACAGGTATGGCCTCAGTAAATGTCTGAGGTCTCATACGTCGTCTTTGTCTTTTCTCCTTAAATTACTTTAAGTGTTTCAGCAAAAATTATGGATCTTACTGTTAATATGGCTGCCTACTAGAGAGTTTGAAAACCAATCTTACTACAATTCATATTGTCATTGGAAAAATATTGTTGAATTTTGTCACAAGTCTGGAGAATAATTACTTAGATTCAGAAAAACTTCATTGTTTGGGTGAGATACTCATGCTATTCCTTCCCAGCTGCTTTTTGCATAAAAGAGCAGGCATGTCACTGGGTGACGTGTTCACTCTCAACTTTGTACACTGCCACTCTTGTGACTTGGAATTTGGAAAAATATGACTGTGCATCTCAGGCCTGGTCTTTGCGAGGGAATGCTGAGTCCTTGCAGCAGCGTGCCTCCACAGACAGCTGCACAGTGAGCATCCATGTCTGCCAGGCTCTGCTCTCCACAACGATCCCCACCTCAAATCTCTGGACAAAACCAGGAGGTGAATCTCAACAGTTGCAGAAGGCTGAGTTTATTAATCTTAATTAAAGAGTTATTTGAAGTGTTTCTTTTCAGAAGTCTCTAGTGATGGTTGTAAGGGCTTCATATCCCCATTCAAGTTGTCAAGATAATGCTAACCTCTTTACAGGGATGGAGTCGTGATGATCTGAGCCTCTGTGGATGCCACGTCCCTCTGAATTGAAATAATTCCCATATAGGCCGTAGCGTTATTCTGTATTCTACCCGTGTGCTCTCAGTTCTCCTTCCTCTTTGCCTCTGCCCAGGTTGCACATGCTGATTTTTCCATTTGTATTTTTATCTTGAGAGCAGGGTACCACCCTTGCATGATATAACTGCTTTCATAACACTGGCAAAGTGCCCAATAAAACTCATTTGAGACCTCCACACCCAAACCTGAATATTTTTCCTCCCCAGTTTAAGGAAAGTGACGTACATTTTATGTATTTCTCTTATGTTATAGCAGCCACCTTCCTGTATTAAGAACAAAGCCAAGACTGTCGGTTTCCCCGTAATTATATCATACCTGTATTTACGTAGGAAGCCCTGCCCTATCTTTAGAAGTAAAATCATTAGATTCCATATATTTTAGTTGGGTGAGTCATTTAGTTTCAGTCCTGCTGCTAGAGCATGTGTCTATTGTGTCTAATATAATTTCCCCTTAGTAGGGCCGACAGCAGCAGTACCAGTAGCACGAGATCCATTACAAATAATGTATCTATTTATAATTTCCAAAAGATTCACCAGGAATTTTCAAAGTAAGAATACTTGGCATTATTTTTTTCTAAGATGGAGAAGGTTCTAGGAAATACCTAATCTTGAAGTAAAACTTTTACAAGATATAGCCTGTTTGTATCCTGGTCACCTGAATTACCATATAAGGTTGAATTGATGAAAAACTTGTCAAAAGACAAGCTTATCACTGCCACAACTGTGCTGCTTCTTTACCAGGACTGGTTCTCATCTAGCCCTGTGCTGAGCCAGTGCAGGGAGCCGAACTCTGAAGTGCTAGTTTGTTTTCCTGACACAGATTACTGCACATCAGATACATGTGGTGATGAGCACACTGGAAGCAGCAAAGGAGGCAGCTGGGAGCAGAGGAACCAAGCACCCATCTGGCAGCAGCTTCAGCAGGGTTTGCTTAGCCACATGGTCGATCCACACCCTCAAACCTTTAGCAGAATAGTTCAGTGATTTTGTCTCTGTCTGCAGGAGGGCTTTGAAATTGCCAAAAAAGTAAAAAAATCTAATAGGCTATACACAGACACTTAGTATAGCAGCTTTGCTAAAGAGATACTATCTGAAACAAGCCCCTGAAATTTGTCCTTTTAGATTCCTTGCAAATCAGAAACAAGTTAACTCAGCTGCTTTGGAGTCAAAGGCAGTATCTCTTCACAAGAGGTTACTTCCCCAAGTTTCTAAGAACAAGATAATCTCTTTTTTGGTTTAAGAGTGGGAGTTTTTTAATGTATATTTTACTTCAGTGTTACTTCAGTTCTTGGCCTTAATGGCTTTCCACCATGCTTACACATGTATGCCTTGAATGAAAAGCTAATTATAACCCAGTGCCCATGAACAGCAGCTCTTCATTGCTGTTACTGAGTTGGTGAGACTGACAGCTAAAGGGAAAGGCTAGCTGTCCTTCAAGCTGAAACTAGGTGTGAACTTAAAGTTGGATCAACAAATGGCTCATTTGACCAATGTTTCTGCCAAAAGAGTCTCAGTTCTGTGAATAAATCTGTGGTCTTAATTTATCATGTAATTGGAAATTAAGTTCTTACACTGGTAAACTTCTGCTACTTTTTAATTGGATCTAATTCTTAATATAGAAGTTTTTCTAAACAGTCACATTTGACATTACTAATAAGAGAACATGCCAGCCTAGATTAGTCAGTCCTTTTGAGGACTGATGCTGCTTAGTGTATTTGATCATAGGACATTGATGTTTGCCATTACTCAGCTTTTCCATCTGCAGAACCTGAGGTGTGACCCTGCATTTTTAATTTACTGATCTTTAGTGAAATAGAATACTTCGTGCTCAACACGTATCTCTGATGGATATTCACCAGGCTTACAGCTTTGTATTTCATTCATGGATTTGTGTGCTGTTTAGCTTCATGGATACTTCACTTGGTCTTTCTAAGTGCTCCAGAGGTGTTTTGTTTTTTGGGGGCACAGGCGATCTGTTCTTGATGAAGGCATGACCTTAAGAGGTGTTTGTCCCACAATTTCTGCTAATCCTTTATGTAGGATCTTCAGCATCCTTGCTGGAGGAGCTTAGTTGTGCTGGTTTCTTCCAGGTTCCTGAATTTTAGCTCTTGGTTCAGTTTTTCAGGGATTGGCCATGCAGGCTTTATAAAAATTTAACATTGTATGATTTATTTTAGACTGTAAGAGACTTAGAGCTCTAACAAATAATATGTCCATATAAACATCTTTCCTTGCCTCACTTCCCTCACAGTGTTTGACAGCTTTGACATCTGCTGAAGTCTATAGCCTATCCAGGAAGTTGTTGCTTCTAAGCACAGCACACAGTTATATTGGCTTAAAGTGCTTAAAGTAGCTTGAAAGCAGTGGGAAGACTGTTTCTGGCAATGATGCAGATGGGCAGGAAACGTCATTAATTCTAAAGACCCTTCAGATAACTTTCAAATATTAATTAGCTTCTGCTTATAGAATCTTCTAAGCCAAAAGACCCATTTTAAACGTGCATGGTACAGCAGCTTTCAATCTGAAGTTAATGGTACCTGCTTCTGGATGCTCCATTGCTTGCCCATTAGCAGCTCCTGAGCTGAGGTATGTCTTGTAGTTTGCCTCAAGGGTACTTTTTCCAAGAAATTTGAGAGTTAAGTAGCAGTCACAACAGCACAGAATTCCAACAGAGAAATGCCCTAAAAGGCAAGATTTTAGGGGCCAGAAGCTGTCAGCAATTGGCTTGCAGTAGTGCTAAAGAAAAGGTCTCCACAGGATGAGATAGAGAAGCCCTTGGCAGGAAGCAGTATCTATATGGGATGGTAAATATTACGCCTTGAGAAGAGCTACAGTTATTTTGACAACACTGAAATGCAAGATTGACATAGCTAGATGCTGTAAATAGTAGAACTGTAACTGAAAAGTCTTCTCCCAAGCTACTAAATACCAAACCTGCTTCAGTTTCCAGTATCTGGATAAAAGGCAGGAGACAGCCTGTAAAGCAAGGAGCCATAATGTTAAGTCAGAGCTGAGTGCAGGCTCACCGTCCTTTCGATTACTTGAATATTTTATTTGAAGTAGATTTGAACTGTGAGAGGCTCAAGAGAGGGAATGATTTTGAGAGCAACATTTGCAGTACTGCCTGTTGTCTTGGAAATTCCAGCTTAAAGACAGCACCTGGTGTACTGGTACAGCCGAGCAGCAAGCCCTGGTCCCACTGGAAGCACTTAGAGTGGCTAGTTCTTGAAAGGATACAATATAGCCCTGTGTAATCCAAGCAGTCAGCTGTCCTGACAACCTATATAGTCCAGAAACAACTGGGAATGTTTTTCTGTGGAGTGGGAAGAAGGAATGAGGTGGAACTCTTGTCAAGTTAGAAAAAAAAAAAAATCTTAATTGAACAAGATAGAAGGACCTTTCTTGGCCTTTCAGACCAGGTGTGAAGATGCTGCAAGCAAGTTCCCTTCTGGATGACACAGACTTTGGTCTCAGTCTCAGTTCCTAAATTAAGAAGCAGCTTTATGTACCTCTCTCAAAAGCAAGCTCCGTGGCAAAACTGGAAGGATCTTGCCATGAAACCGAATGCAGCTAATGTTCCTTTGTCAGAGATCTTATTTTCTAGTTTAGGTGAAGTCATCTTTCACTTCATTAATTTCTCCATTCTTTGATGGATGGTGATGGCAGAGTACAGATACCATTCCTCCTATGGGCTGCAAGTACTCCTGTGAGCTATGTGAATGACTGAATTTCTCAGATTTGTATGACAAAGACATATTTTTAACTTATTCATGCACATCACATATCACTAATAACTGATGGCATGTGAAAACTGCCATCAACTGAAATGGCAGTTTCCATGCATTTCCACGTGTCACCGCTACCACAGGCATAAAAACTTCCAGTGCCACAAGAAGCAAGGCAATATTGATGCATTGTCCCAGTTTGTGATGAGCCATACTCCTTGGCTCTGTAGAAAACCATGTCACTATCCACAGTAAAATCCACAAAACCTGATTTTGTAGATGGATGCAGTTTAAGAACTAACCAATACTTTACAGAGGGAGAGGAAACAAACTGCTGAGTGAGCTGCGATGTCAGACCTCCCACAGGGAACTTCCAGCCCTTTCCCTCTTCCTTCCTCCCTCAGAATATATATAGTAAATAGAGTAAATTAAGCACTAGGGGAGGTGGCACCCATGGCAGAAGCAGTAATAGAGACTAGAGAAGCCTTCAGTTAAAAACAGCTGACAATATACTGACCAATCCTCTGAGCATCCCTGTCGTACCACCACGAATAGTGGCAGCAGGAGAGGTGTCTCAGACAGCCATGCCAGTATTAAGTGGGAGGAAGGCTCTTTAAATAACTAGCACTGGGTCTTGTTCTCCAACTGTGTCAACATTAAGTTGTTGTTTCACCCTCTGAACAGGAAAAATTAGTAATTGTGTGGCAAGCAAGTGACAAAATGAAATAGTTTCTTTTTCTAGTTGCTGAATCTGTTTTAGAAGGCAGCAGATACTTGCCTTGTCATTTTTCTTTTTTTATTCAAAAGCCTCTATGCAGCAGATGAAAATCAGAACAAAAGAGAAATAGATTTGGTTAAAATCAGGGGAGAAGCACTCTATTGAACTGAAGTAATCCAAAAGAACTCTTGTCTGTGTTTTGTTTCTGGATGAGTATGTGCATTTTGGAGAGGCCCAAGGCAGCGTTTATCCCTTCCTCTTCATTGTTTATCATAGCATGCTTTTAAGACAGTGTGCATATCAAATCTTGAAAAGCCTGCCTTCCTTTTACAATATAGCTTATGTTGTCTGTCTCCTCATATTCTAGGTGACCTGAAGGTTTTGCGGTACCAGTTCAATAAAATTTAATCTAATTAAGTTAGGATTGCCTCAAAGCCCTTTACAATCCTACATAAATCCGTACAACTCTTTTCCTCTTCCATATTTCCCCAGATCAAGGAGGGAATATTTTCAGTGTTGCAGAAAATCAGACTTAATGTTGAGGTTAACATTGTAAATTGGCAACAGATCTTGGCTCTTGTGGGGATTTGTCCTTTGACAAATCATTAGATAAATCTGGAATTGCAGCTACCTCCATCATATTTGTCTATAGATCAGATTCTGTCCTTGCTAGCGTAATTTAAGATTAATCTAAGCATTTTCCACACAGGTTCTGAGTTTTGAAATGGCAGTCTTTAACTGGGTCAAAAGACTTGGCCTGATGTTTCTGGAGAATTAAGTCACTCGTTTCCACACTCTTGTACTTTGTTTGCTTTTCTTTACTGCTCCAAAAACAAATTAGTTGGAAAAAAACCCCATCTACAGGATGTTTCTGCTCTGTTTGCATCCAGGCACATTCAAGTTTCCCATCTCCTGTAGTATTTCTCCCTGGGGCCTGTTATACCTTCTGTAACCAATCTAGTTCACCGGTTTCCTCTGCAAAGTCATATTTGTCCTTTTTTGAAGTGCTTCTTACCACAGGAGAGCAGCATCTGGTGGCTTAACCTGATCATAGACTGTACTAGTCACTGATTATAGGATGTAACTTTGGAATGAACTAATGTTTTTGTTTAGTGAAAGGATGCTAGAAATGAAACAGCTATCAAATAGGAATAAAGAAAATGTCTTTTACTCAACTTCATCTTTTCAGTTTGCCTGTATTTTAATTAAAAGCTGCTTTCTGACTGACAAATTATATAAGGGAAGAAATCAAATAGCAGGATGGTAAAGTTACTAATAATATTATTAAAGACAGTATACTGAGGCAAGTTGACTGAAGAATTGCAGGAGGTTGCAGGTGAAAGAAGAAGTACAAGATTTGCTGTAAACACGTGGAAAGTGGTACACAGAGGACTGGTTCTGGCCTTGCATGTGAGGTATTTAGCTTTGTGCTGGCTACTACAAAAAGAGTAATAAATCTTTGAGCCATAATAAGACAAAATATTGATAACATTTAGAGTTACATAGTCCAAAAAACAGAGTGTTAGAAAAGGAAAAATATACAGTTCTGACATCGTACAAAGCTATGGTTTGAACACTGCATGGAATTCTGATTGGATTGTCTGGAGAGGTATATGGTAGAGCTAGAAAAAACACAAAGGAGGACTGTATGAAGATGCCCAAAGTCAGCAACAACATCATACAGCCTAAGACAATCTCTTCAGCCTGAAAGAGCAGTGGGTGAGATAACACAAGGTAAAGGCCTATGAAAGTCACAGGTGGCAGGGAAAAGCACCAGCAGGTAGTGATTGTTCAAGATTTGCCACTGTACAGAGAGGATAATTAAACTAACAGATGTTGTGTTCAAAACAAGAGCTTGTTCTTTATTCTGCAGTGTGCAGCTGAGCTATTGATATCATTGCAGCAGGATATTGTTTTTGAGGAGTTTAGTTTTAATTACTTCAGGCAGCAACCGGAGAAAATAGCAGAAGCTTGTTAGAAAGTTTAATGACGACGCCACCAGCTCTAGCTCAGAAACCTTGAGCTGCAACATGTTGGAGGCTTGGGAAGTATTTTTGAAATAATATCACTACCCCTTCTCCAGACAACTTCTGTTAGCAATGGTAACAGCAGGATGCTGGGCTGAGAGTGATCCAGTCTGGTTGTTTTTACATGCTTTAAGAATCCCAGTTTGAATCTTAGCTGCATAAAATTCTCTCAGGCTCAACAGATTGGCTAGTCTTAACCTCTTCTCAGTTGACTATTTTTAAAGCAATTTTTCATTTATTGTTCTGACCAAAAACATCAGATCTACTGAATAACACCCATCACAAACCTAGTTAATTAGATAAGCGGTTTTCAATCCCCATGCATTTAACTTGCTATCTTTGGCTATTTGTTTACATATTACATTTAGTCTTTATTATAAACCCAATTTTATTACTACACCAGCAAATCAAACTGACTTTTTTGTAGCTTTGATTACTTTTAGGAATATTGACCTTTCTTAGTCTTACAGTAGGGGTTTTTTTTCTCCTTCAAAATGGTATTAATTCTGCCATAACTCAGCAAGGATTTTCCAAAATATGTTAGTTCAGTGAGTACATTCTTGTGTTAATACTGAACTTAGACAGACAAGGGCTAAACACCTCTGTTGGATTCGAAAAAGCAAGTGTAGTGCCACAGCCTGAAACTGCAAAGCTGTGGGTGCTGAACTAGGAATTCTCCTTGCACCCGGCCGGGGGCTCGTGTTACCCCAGCTATTTCGCAGCTGTTGGAAGCGGCGCTGGTGAATGGAGCCCCTTGTCTGCTCAGCAGAGCCAATTACAAGCGCCTGGGCTTTGCCAAGGGGAAGTGGCACAGCAGCCAGTAACTAAGTTTAGCGCGACGGATGCATTTCTCTGACTTCATACCTGCACGTTCACACAGCCCCCCACAAAAGTGAATCAGCCCATAGGGCTGGGAAGGAGCAAGGCAACTAAAACCACCTCAGCCAGGGCTCAGCTGAACGTCGGACTCTGGCAATCTCCTGACAAGCATCTATCATAAGATTTTTTTCCTGGTTCTGAAGTTAACAAGACAGCATGCAATTTTGGGGCAAGTATTCATGCTAAAGCTCAGCTGTGCTTGGAGGAAAGGAAATGCTGGTTTGCTTTCTAAGACAAATGTATTTCAAAGGAGGCAAGATGACGAGATTATTGTAGTCAAATGAAGTAAATATTTTAAAAAGGAAACCCCTTCTTTGTTCAAGAGAAGAAAACGGCTGTGGACAATGGCTTGAACAGCATATTGGATGCTGACCAATGAGGCTGACAGTTTTGTAATTTATTTTTAGCTAGAGTTTTGGTTTGTTTGGTTTTTTTTAAACAGAAGTATGGTGTAGTTTTGGCAGTTGCTGTATATTCAGTGTGGGTGGACAGAACTGAGAAGTCTCATCTGTGGAAACAAGCATTTTGGGATTTCATTAAAAATTAAACTAATGTACTGGAAACTGAAGCTTTATCAGCTCACCTGGGGAGCTCTGCCCTCCGAATATCCTCCAACAGGTAAGCAGTGCTGCCTGTCCAAGGCACTTGCAAAAAATGTGTACTTGGGCCTCATGTTGTAACATTGGCTCAAATTTGGGCAATTGGATTGATGATTTTTTTCCACACCTGAGATTGCAAGTCAGTGAGTTAGTCTCTACCCTATCCTTCCAAGTTTTCCCTTTAACTTGAAAGGCTAAAGATATTTCTCAAAAAAACAGCTGAGAAGAGTTTAATGTGGTCATTGTTCCAGGTGCTGACTCTAAAGAGAGTACCTAATACTGGAAGACTTCTAATAAGATGTGATTATGTCACTTGGAAAGCAGTTTGGACATTTATGTCACATAAAGCTCTGATCAGTTAGTGCTTTCCATCTGCAAAATAAACCTCTCACCAGCTAGACTTTGCTAGTGTAGACATTTCTGGCTTGCTTAGGTGCTGGTTGAACCATGGTTTTTCCAAGTAGTCCTTTTTGCAGAAGAGGTCTTACTTCAAATG
Source organism: Colius striatus (assembly GCF_028858725.1). Lineage (NCBI taxonomy): Eukaryota > Metazoa > Chordata > Aves > Coliiformes > Coliidae > Colius > Colius striatus. Next base: position 19,366,185 of record NC_084768.1, read on the forward strand.
TTTGTCTTAACACAGTGAATAAATAGCTGTTCATTTAATTTGCTTGGAAGTAGATAATATCTTGACCTTGATCTGGCCACTATTAACAACTCCTCAGGAATTCTCTTGGAGTGCAGTGTAATCCACATTAAGCAACTTCACTCCCAAAGTACTGATCAAAAAGTGTTAAATGACTTGCTGTAAGCTGTCATACTGTTTGGCCATCCCACCTTTTCTGGAGAAGGACTCCATGACCTAATCCTACTTACCCTTGATACTGGAGAGGTTTACTGGAACTTACCACAACAGAGGAAGAAAGTCAAACAAACTTCTGAGCTACACGTATGCAGCTTCCCAGTTATCTTTGAAAACTGGGTGTTCCTTCATAAGCATTTTTCTCCCTAAAACTGTAATTGTGGGAGTAGTTACTGTCCACTATAGGGAGAGCTCGGAGGAACAAAGGTTGGAACTTCATCACGTCAGTACTCAATGGAAAGAGGTACGTTATACAAAGTCTCTCACATTGGTAGTCTCATTGCTTGTTCCTAGATAACAGAAATTGCAAAGCTCACTTTGTAGGAGCTGAACAAATACTTAGTCATTAAGGTACCAAACACTATTATACAGTATTCAGGATTTTACAAAGAGGTAATATTTGTAGCTGTTTGTTATAAAATCCTTTTTGCAAATAATTTTATTTATATTAAAATATCCTGCACTTCAGAAAAGTGGTTTTCTTATTATTTGTTCTTGGGTTTTGGTTCCTCACTCAGAAGCATATTCAAAAAAGTCACATTGGTACTTGGAGTGGATTGTGGTGCTTCTGACCATTCCTAGTACCTGTAATGGGAAACATCTGTTGTACCTTTTAATAACTGTTAAATCCATCCAGCTCTCCTGTGCTCACAGAAGTTCCTCACCCTAAAGGTTTTTTTTAAAATGTATCTAAAAACTTGCATCATTTATCCCAGAGTCACTTTGCTGACAGAGTTCTGTGAGAACAGGAAATCTTAGAGCTAACAAAGCCGGTTTATTGAGTTAGCAGTGTTTGTACTGAAGATGGTCAATACCTCATCTGCTTTGAAATTCCCTCTTAAAACAGCAGTGCTACCAAATGCTTCAGTGGAAGGCTTGGTTGCTTACAGCCTTGTACAGTTGTTCTATGAAGAGATTGCATGAGTGAAGAGATCTATGAAGAGACTGAAGATTTTCAGATGAATACTTTGGAGTTTAAGCTTGTTTCATACTGGATTCTGCACTAAAGAGATACTTCTTTACTAGAAATTAGTTGAGGAAAAAATAGGGAAGCACTGCAGCAGGTTCATACATTGGTGTAACTAAATCAACTGAGATCAATTTGTTTCTCTCCTTCTACTACTTAAAGTTCAGTAATACCAAAAAAACCAAACCTTGTCTTTCCTTGGATTTTTATATCAAGCTGGTCAAAAGCAGGTCTTCGAGGTAAAGACCACCCCCCCCCCCAATGAGGGGAATATCATATGCAGGAGCTTATGTTGCAAAATAAATCTGCTCCTAGGAGGTGAGGTGTATGGAGAGCTTTCAGGTTTCTTCATATATTTTTCTTCTTGATATCAAAGGTCACTTTTATGGACCTTTTCTACTTCAGATAGATTTTGGTAGTTGGTGTTACCAGTTTGACTTAAACATTTCTTTTTATACGATATGAGCTGTTCACGATGCAGTTTTGTCACTGACTGAAATCTCCTCCCATTCTGTCTCTTCTAGCCTGGGACCATAAATAGAAACCTATTCCTTACCCATCCCAAGTTCTTGGCTTGGAGCTGTGTTTCTTGGCTTCATTCAGTGGGTTGTTTACAGTACTGAACATTGCACCACACTGTGGGAGGCCCGAAGACTAACTACGGATCTGTGCTTAGCTCAAGCAAACCACATTATTAAGAGTCTGGTTGCTTGCAGGAGAGGAACACCTAGGAATGACATTTAGTTAGGTTGCCTGCCTTTTACCAAAGCCATATGTGAGCTGTCTGACCCTTTTAAACTGTATTTTTTTTCATGGCCACATGTATGTCAGCAGAAAGACTAGGTGGTCCACTTAGGTAAGGCCTGAATTCTCTTACACTGTGAAGAATGTTCATAGGTCTGCTTCTATGCTGCCACATCATTAGACAGCAGGAACTTGGCCTGTTCAACACTGGTATGCTTTTTAGGACATTGTTGAGTATTTTTGGTTAGTAAGGAAGTGCTGAGACTTGGCATCAGAAACAAAGCTACTGTAGAACTTGATACTTTTCCAATCGTGTCAGCAAAATAAGAAACCTGCTTGCTGCTATGTTATCGGTTTCATTTCCTCATATTCATTAAGGCAGAAATCCTCCTACTAACAAGCTGGTTAAAGATCTTTAAGTCTAGTGATGTAGAGTGATGTATGTTTTGAAGATGCAGTGAAAAATAACAAATTAAACTAGCAGCTATTAGTTATTGATGGCCTGTTTTCTGTGCTCTGCCTATTTCTTTGTTAATCTTAAAAGCAAGTGTATAAAATGAGTCTGTGTGATGAAATAGCATTGTGGATGTTTATGTTGGTGTTGAGTTTAAAGACTCAAAATGAAAATAAAGTGAAAGATGGGGCATATACACACTTGTATTCAAGTATCCCTTTGTGGAAATGGCATGTGAGTAGACAGAAGATGAAAGACTGTGTATGTATATGCACACACACAGCGCCTATGTTTTTTGATCCAAAGTGCTAAGATACCCGATTGAGACTGCATGCAGTATAATATTTACCCCATAACCCTTTCTCTGTCTTCCTTCCATTGATAAGCCAGTCACTTTGGCCTGCTACCAACACCACCAAAGCCTTTTCAGAGCTGTATTTCCATTTACACATTCTTTTATTTAAGAGAAATTGACAGCTGGTTCATAAATTCAGACTATAACACATTTTTTAGAAGCTCCCTGATCTGTACATTTCAAAGTGACATAGTTAGCAAGATTTCCTTACATTCAACTTCTTTCCACCACTAGAAAAGCTAGAAAAATGCTTCTGAATGGATGATTTAAGTTTTACAGAAAGGGTAACCACTCTCAGGAAACGGCTTTGAAGGACACCACAGGGAATAGTCTAAAGAGCTGGGAAGAGCTGCTGTGCCTCAAAGGTTGATTCTTCCACTGAGGAAGCTGAGTATAGCAGAATTAAGATTTTATATTGTGTACTTTCTGTGAAGGGAATGGAAACAGGATGCAGATGGGGTGGATGCAGATGTCAAGGTGATGGCCTACAGTGTAAAATAACTATCTAGGAAAATCAGTTGTAGAAGAAATAACACTCATCTAGAAGGTAGAGGAGTGCCTGATTTTATACTGCCTGGGTGCATTTCATAGGATTCTCTGAACAGCTGTACATTGGGCAGGGACACCCCATACCCTCCCCCCTGAGAAACACCTTTAGGAAGGTGGCTGGAAGGATGCAGGCACAGCATTACCCTATGAATGAGAAGCTTACAGCCAAAATGTTACTTGCCCATAATGCCAGTGCTGGCCGCTGCTTGATTCCCATCATGAGCTCGTTAACAGACCAGTCAGCCATTAGGCTTGGGCTAAGCATATTCTGACAGGTGAAAAATCGATGGGGTCAATGGATGAGTATTTGCAAGTTGCATTATTAATCCAACCTTACTTTCTGCTGATGCTTCTTTGTTCCAAATACCCATTACTCATCTGTTGTATTTTAACTAACAAGTAAATTTACTTCAGCTACAGTTATTAAGTGTTACAGTTAGGAGTAGTTTAGCCACAAATCCATAGGTCGTTTGTCATCTCCTGGTACCGTTTCAGACCCACCTGAAATGTGCATTTATCACAAAGCTCATCTACATGTTTCTGAGGCTACCAATTTTCTACCAATTGTGCTTTTTCTACCAATTGTGCTTTTTCTTGTGTATCCTAAGGTTAGTATAAATACCAGTGTAATCAAGAGCACTTGGAGCAAATAAGAGGGGAGGAAACAATAAACCACAAGAGGAAAAAACAGGAAAAGAAAGCAAGCTTAGGAGTTTTTAAGTAAAGGCATCTCAGCCTCTAACTACAGAGCAGTATGCTACAGGATTCACTGAGTTTGGTTTTGGAGGAGGAGAAGAGGTCACTCACTTGGCGGAACTTTGGGCTAAACAACATTATGCAGGTCTCCTAAGGTAATTTCTTTGATTATTTTTCCTACATATGTTAGGTGATGGTGGCAGAGAAAATAACTCATGTCATAGGCCAGACAAGGAAAAGCAACTCCTCATCACCACAGCATATCCACACTTCATATAGGGTTTTTCCACGTTCCCAGCCTTACAAAACACAAATACTTAGAATAAGCCAGGTGGCTCATTTCTTACCTTTAACTTGATCTGAGTTCACATCACATGGCATGTCTGCTTTTCTCACTGTGAAGTTCATGGATTACAGAAATGTTGCACTTTTTTTTTTTCCCTTGGTGGGCTGCAACACCTCCTCTCCCCCTACAAAAGCCAAACCACTCCCTTCCCTTCCCTTTTATACCCCTTCCAGGCCCACCACCCTCCCAGGTGCGACTGCCAGGGTGATAGCTTGTTCTTTAACCCTTCCTTGGCTAGGTGTTAGAAGGAGCCTGTCCTGCTGCAAACCATTGTAGCCTAGAAAACCAGGGCTTTTAATCAATTCATACAAGAAATCTTATGGGGTTTTAGAGGTAATTTGATGGTGTCCTTTTGGAAAACTCTCCTGAGTCTTAGTAAATCAGCAAAGGCAGATCAGACTGGGTGTACTGTACTGCTCTTGCTTTTTGTTTCTTTCTGAAATCCTGAAATGTTCAAGAGGGTCTACTTGCTCAGTACTTGTACATCTCTTAGATGTGTATTTTCACTAACATCATTTCCTGTTGATTCATGTAAATAGTACTCCAGCAATGATGAGTGGAAAAATGAGCCAATCTGGGCGGTCCCCTTAATGGGTGATCTGTTTTGTACTGTGTGCGAAAGAATTTCTCCAAGGAAACCATTTGCTTTCTTCCCAAACACTTTGTTGCCTAACTCATAGTGGAACTAAATTCTGTCTTTATAGCTCATCTTAAAATTGTTTCAACTTGCAGTCCAGTCCCCACATCCTCTGTTTGCTCAGCGTTCCCTGGGAAGCTCCACCCTCACTTCCAGCTAATAACCACGTTACCCTGCCGCTCGATTTTCCCAGTTTCTCCTTCACCCGCTCAGCAGTGTTTCCTTTTTCACTGGACACGAGCCTTGTGAGTAGCAGTTGTCTGCACGTGGTGGCATTTTTGCTGGCAGTGGCAGCCCAGGACTGCTCAGGTCAAGCAGCCTCTTCTTCTTGCTGTGAAGCAGAGTATGATTGTGGGGACGGTCCTCTTCCAGTCTACCAGCTATGGCAAAGAGGGCAAGCTGCTCTGCTGCCTTGGCGAGGAAGCCTCGGAGCCTGGCGTGAGTTTCACAGGTATGATGCTCAGGGATGTGATGCTCTGCCATCCCTTTCATGTATTTCTCCAGGTGCTTCAAGAAGGATGTAGGTCCCTTCAAGTCTGTCTTCGTCTTGTAGCATGAGACCAGCCACAGGCAGGACTGAGATTGCCTGCTTTTATCTAGGTTTAGGGTTATTGAAATGCTTCCTGTTTATGAGTATACAGTTAGTATTTCAGAAGTAAGAGAGAGACCACTTCTGGACTTCATGATGATTCTAAGCTGTGAGATTTAGTATATGCTACCTCCTGCTTTTGGACTGTGAGAGTGGTAGTTATTGTGTTGGCAGCACAGAGTAGGGGATAAAGCACCCCTTAACACATTGGCTGAATAGGAAAAGCGTTCATATCCGGAGAGAAGCAAATTGTATTGTGGGAATGAAGAAAAGGAAGGAGATGGATGAAGCACAACTTCCTTGCAGGATTGTGTATTACTTGTGTGCTAAATGATTATGCAAGTATAGGAAATGAAAGTGGAAATATATGCTTTATGGTTAGCCTTTAAAAGGACCTGACACAAAGCAAAACTTCCAGCTCATTTCCTTACACCTCCTGTGAACAGAGCTTGCAGACTATTCAGTTGGTATATGGGTTGTGATATGCTTTGGATATCTTGGTTTCTTTAGTGATATCTATGAGACTATCAAGTTTCACTGACCTTCCATATACTTAAGTATTGGATGGTTAGAGAGCCCACGCTGTATTGAACACCATAGGTTATTATGTAATAATAACCTGCAAAAGGTACTTTGCTATCCTGGTAAATGCCCATTTAGTAGATACTGAGCAACCTTTACAGTTACTTAAGCATCCAGGGTACTCTAAAAATGAAAGTGAAGGAAGTTAGTGAGACATGAACTCTTAAAAGCATTTCATTTTTAGGTGATGTGCTTTTTAGGTAAGCACTAGAGCTAAGTGGTTGAAGCTCCTCATCAAACATTAACTTCCGCTGGCTTTTTTTTGTACATAACGTATGTATTAAAAATATGTGCCAGCCTCTCAGGCATTCCTGAGGAAGTGGTAGTAGTCCCACATCTGCTTTGGCTCCTTGCTGGAAGTTTTGTGTGGGCAGACCTGCTCAGTGCCAAGCAGCAGGTGACGTTTCTGCTGGTTTTACCTTTGCTAACATGCCCACTGATGGGCTCAGCGTGGGCAGGCTGAACTGTTACCAGGCTTCTCGAAGCTTACCCATCGAGTGCATGGGGAAACGCTTAACTGTGCTGCCTTTTAAGTAGGGTTTGGATGCACAGTTCGTGAGCCTTTCTGGCTTGAGAACCAAACACTGCAAATTTCTAACAATTCCATATGTTTTTGTTTAAAACCTTTTACATTTTGGCAGATACATAATTGTAAGAAGTTGTTTAAAACACTGTTAAGATATTTTGGAGTTGAAAGGTCAGGTATTTCTTGGCAGCACTGCTTACTTTTAGCAGAGATGTGTTGCCAGATTTCTTGCATAGCACATTTGCTCAGTGACTTTGCTTAAGGCACTGAAACACTCTAGTACAAGTCACTGTAGGGTTATAAAGAATGTGTTATTTAACTAAATATGTATTTTTAGAACATAAAGAGAGATGGATTTAGGAACTGGTCTTCTTTCCTGGTGCTTAACAACTGGACATACATATGCATACACTGAGCCCTAAAAATAGAATCACAGTGAGATGTTGGCAGCTCTGCTATAACGTAGGTAGCTGAGCAGGTATTGGGACTTCCTCTCCTTTCCATGATAGCACCCAGTATGATGGGTCAGTGTATCGTAAAACTAACTGCAGTTGATGGTTGTGAACAAGAAGTGTGGGTAAACGATGCATCTGCAGACAATGAAATCAAATAAATGACTTTTTGGTAGCTTAATCTCTAATCACTTCTATTCTTGCTGGGAGAACCGTGATAAAGGCCTATTTTGGCAAGGCTCAGGAGGTAGGTTATTAAGTAATTGCAAGATGAGCAGGTTATTCAAGCAGTATGACTGTGAATAATTACCAGAAATGCAGTCTAAAGCCACTTAGTTACGTGTTTAAAAACAACACAGAACGTCAACCATTCACTTTCTCATGTACCTACAGTACAGTGGAAAATTTGCATGTAGATGCTGGGAAACCCCTCCATGTCATCGGTTTCCAGGCCTGAGCTCTGTCCTGTGACACAGATTTGGCCTGTAGCTGCCTGTTACTTGGCACAGGCTTCTTCCTGTTTTGTGTCTAGCCGGTTTCCCAGTTTCTCTGTCCTGTATTGCATTTGAGCTTATTGTTCTCTTTCAAAATGCCTTATGGACTAACTCTCACTCATGAATGTAAGTCTCACGGGAGTGTAGGGAAGGAGGTGGTCACATGCACACGCTTCTCTGGGAGTGGTCTGCTTAAAAGCATCCTGAGCCTGACTTAGCCCCTCCAAAAGGACCCTTCAGGGCCAGAGCCATGATTGTAAATCAAAGAAAACTTGCAGTTTTTTATCGACATTTTGTGTTTAGTGTGTTTAATGAAATCTCTTTACAGTGTACATTTCCGTAAGTTCAACAAGATAACTGGTAAATATATATTGGGACAGGAACTTGTGTCAGTTGTGCCTCCAGATAAAGTGTTTACACCTTTTCACCTTCATATTTTTCCCCTTTGAGCAGTCCATGTGTATGAAACCCCACCATCACTCTTTCTCTTCATTTTGAAATTTATTCTGCTAGATATTCCTGGAAAACCTCTCTGTGGGTTAGAAAACCAATGCTGGTCTCAACATAGCACTGCCATGAAGTCTTCAGGTTTTTTGCTACAGTTCTTTCCAAAACCCTGTATATTTAGATTGCTTTTCATCATCACAGGAATTATGGAGACTTTTTTCTTTTGTCTATAAACGGCTTCAGTTCCTCCCCTCACTGCCTATGTTTGCATCAGTTATCCTTTGAAAGAGCAAAACAGAACTGCTTGAGTGTTCAGAAATGCTGCTGCTGCTAAATACCTAGCATCACCCTTACTATTTTCTGTGTCTGGCATTTTTCCACCTCTTATTTACACAGTCTTGAAATGTATTACAAATTGTCATCATTCCTGCTAATACTGCATCAGTTGCTTGCCCTACCTGTAGATCTCATTTGTGTCTTACCTGCATTTGTGATGTTGGTTTCAGATCCAGGCTGCCTACTCCAGCCACAGAAACAATAAAGACATAAGAGAGTTCAATGTCAAAAGGTTTCTTTCATTACTTGATGCATTAAAAAAAGGCACCTTTAATTTCTCACCCTCTTTTAAACTATGAATACTTAAATACTTTCAAATAGGGTGTGTATTAGTAGAAGTATATGTCATATAATAAATATTAAGTAGTAGTTTTATACACATAGCTTGCTACTTGGTGTGTAGGCAGTCAGTCTCTTCAGCCCCTGTTAGAAGTAACTTATAGAATGCAGAGTCACCAAAGTGGGGATTGAAAACCAGGGATCTAAGATGTGCAGGCACAGTGTTCTCTTTCCAAAAAGAGCGGGTTGTGCAGGAGGCGGTTTTGCTCTGCAGAACGCTGCCTTTTGATCTATTTACAATTGCACCCAAGGTAATTTGCTCTCCTGTTCTTTCTTCAGAAGCTCTGCACCGCCCTTACGGTTGTGATGTTGAACCCCAGGCACTGAATGAAGCCATCAGATGGAGCTCCAAGGAGAACCTGCTCGGAGCCACTGAGAGCGATCCCAATCTCTTTGTTGCACTTTACGATTTTGTAGCAAGCGGTGACAACACGCTCAGCATCACCAAAGGTGAGGCTGTGCAGCGCAGGGCAGCCACGAGGTTGAAAACTGGCCAGCAGAAAATAGCAAGCAGAGCCCTTCCCAGGGGAGGAATGGAAATGAGTGCAGTTAAAGAAGCTTGTTCCCTAAGTGATGATTCTAAGTAGATGGTCTCTCTCGCTTGTTTTGAGAGACACCTGCCGGGCAGTTCTCCCAGCACAGAGGCAGATTTGAGTAACAACAGTCTGCGCTTGTGCCTCTTCCATGCTCCCCAGATCACTAGCCCTGCGAGACACCTGCTTTAGGGAGAGGCAGAGGAAAATTGTTGCAGTATTGATGATAACAGAATTCAGCACTTGCAACCGGGGAAAAATCAAGAATTAAAGATTACACAGAGATTTTCCCATTTCTCTTTGGTACATTCAGTATATGTATATATGACATTCAGTACATTCTGTTCAGTACATGACCTGCTGCAGAACTGTTTAAGTCACATGCTGTTTAAGGGTTCAAGTAGGAGACAGACCTCATCCTTCCCAAGGAAAAAAGAAAAGTCGTTCTAGTCTAAAAAGCTGGACTACAGGAAGGTTTCTCAGTTCATCACCCATGCTGTAGTAAACTGGGGAACAGGATCCTAGGTCTTCTGTCTCAAACTAGTCCATAAGTACTTTATATAAAACAGCTTAGTTACAACATCACCACTGCAGATTTGTAAAACTACAAACCCAGGCTTAGTCAGTTGGTGGTGAGTTTCTCCCTTATTAAGATCCCAATAAATTGAACTGTGCTTATTTTGATGTTTTTCTTCTTTCTGGTCATAGGCGAGAAGTTGAGAGTCCTGGGTTACAACCAGAATGGTGAATGGAGTGAGGTACGTTCAAAGAATGGGCAAGGCTGGGTGCCAAGCAACTACATCACACCAGTGAACAGCCTGGAAAAGCATTCATGGTACCATGGGCCCGTGTCCCGCAGTGCAGCAGAGTATCTGTTGAGCAGTCTCATCAATGGCAGCTTCCTGGTTCGGGAAAGCGAGAGCAGCCCAGGGCAGTTGTCCATCTCGCTCAGGTACGAGGGACGTGTTTACCACTACAGGATCAACACCACCTCAGATGGAAAGGTAAGAATCTCTGGATAATGCTGTAGGGGAGGAAGTAAGGAGTGGCACAGAATCTCAAGTTGCAGACTTTTAAGTGAGGAGTGTATGTGAGAGAAGACGGGGCCATGAGTTGATAAATATGAAAAAAGAACATATATGCCAAGAGTTCATCAGTAAGTCCCCGAAGACTGCTTTGGAAGGAGGGCAGATGGTACTTATCCTGGCTGAAAGCAGCTAGGGAACAAAGCAGCTGTGGTTTGATGTGATGCCTTTCCATTTATCCTCTTAGAACAAGCAGAGCTTTGGTAAGTCAGCATTTTGGAACCTTGGTCAAATAGGAGTACAGTGTCTTGAGTGATGCAGAGACTGGCCTCATGCTTGGCTGCAGGAATGCCAGCTTCTAGTCCTGTAAAGCATAAGGCAGGAGGCAGCACTGCTCTCAAGTGGTAGCTTATATCCAGCTAAAATACCACAGATGAATATTCATTTACCCAACAGCATGGGAATAAATACTCTTGAAGTCTGGTTCCCTTACCTTTTTTAAAAAAAAGACTGCTAGAATGCTTTTACTGTACCTGCTTTCCAATGTTAGTGAAAGCTTCCAGCTGCCTTCTTTTAAGTAGGTTCCTGGTTCATTCTTAACAGGTATATGTGACAGCAGAAAGCCGTTTCAGCACGCTAGCAGAGCTAGTGCACCATCACTCAACAGTAGCAGATGGACTGGTGACAACTTTGCATTACCCAGCACCCAAGTGCAATAAGCCCACTGTCTATGGAGTGTCCCCCATCCATGACAAGTGGGAGATGGAGCGAACTGACATCACCATGAAGCACAAACTTGGGGGAGGGCAGTATGGCGAGGTGTATGTTGGTGTCTGGAAGAGATACAATCTCACAGTTGCTGTGAAAACATTAAAGGTGAGTTTTCAGATTGTTAGGTAGGCACTGCTCATTTGGTCACCATTTATCCTAAGGGTAAGGACATTGTAACATCCTCAGTTATACCTCCTGATGATGCAAATATCAGACAATGGAGTGTGCTGATCTGCATGAAATCCACGCTTGAGAGTAGCTTTGCAGAACGAAGGTGGCTTATCAAACTTGCACCAGTGCACGTGGCTTAGAAACAGTTTGGAATTTTGGCCCAGCAAGCTCCTGTGGGAATGTGTATGTCACATCGGTAGAAATAGTTAACTTCACTTCCCTCAAAAGCTTTAGGAAATCAAAGGTGTTGGAAGTATCTTCCTCAAGCCCTCCCCTACTCCTCGAAAAAATCAGCTTCTCCATTTATCTTCCATTTCAAAGCCTTCTGTTTGTTTCAGTATTAACAGCTACAGTTCTACATACCCCCTAGGTAAGGGAGCTTTCAAGCTTAATTTTTATAGCTAGCCAGGGAAGCTAAGCCAGTGATCTGGGAGTCCTTCCTCTCACCAGCCACAACTTCTGTGGTAGCCACAGTAGCTACCAAACAAAGCCTAGCACTTTCTGGGCACTGCAGATCTGTCACTTGGCAATGCTGCAGGCCAGCCAGGCCACTTTTCAGGGGTCTTGGATTTAGCTTTGGTAAAAGCCAGAGCAGCAGAATGGAGATTTGGATGCCATCATTTGTATTCGTCTGGGATGTGGGGTGTTAAGCAGACCTTGGTCATGAAGATAAATTTTCCCTTCTTTTGCCTCTCTGTCTAGGAAGATACCATGGAGGTGGAAGAGTTCTTGAAAGAAGCTGCTGTGATGAAAGAGATCAAGCACCCAAATCTAGTGCAGTTGTTAGGTTAGTGAAATTCCTTGCTCTTTCTGTTCTTACTTGAGTTTCCACCAAAAAGAAATCTATCTTGTTTAAAAGCAGTGGCAGATTTTTCTGTATTTATGTAACTTCTTATTTAATCAGGTCAGCTTAGGGGGTGGTATATTTGACAGCTTATTCCTTTATGTAGCATTGGAGCTAAGAGATATTAATTAATAAATAAAACATGGCATATAGTCAGTTACATTAGTGTACAGCTTTGCTGTAGAGGGATGGCTATGCATTATATAAAAGTCTGCAGTATCAGCCTCCTGTTAGTTTATACCCCAGGCCTTAGACACGCTCCAGGGTTCAGTTACCAGGGTGAGATTTCTTTTCCATTGTGTTAAATCGGATTTACAGAGGTATTTTCCATAACTTATATTTTTCTGATCGAACAGAACACAATTGTAAGAAGATTCAAAGTGAAATTTTAAAATTGTGTCAGAAGCACAACAAATAGCCTTCCACATACTTCTCAAATCAGAGATATTCGTAGAAAAGGCTGCACTAAATAGAAAAACCAGTCCCTTATTAAGCAGAAGACGACCAGATCACTGCTGTTGTAAGGGACCCTGTGTATTACCAAATAAGTACACGAGACCAAGGCAGTGGGGATGCAAGTCAGATCAAACAGCACATGAATGGAAGAAATCTGCAGGCTTTGCAGCTCAACTCTGCACTGTTTGTCTCACTGACAAAGGCATGATACGATGATCACTACTAAATAGTCTGCATAACTGTTAATTCTACGAGTAGAAAGATTCTTGAGGAGACACTCTAAACCTTTACTAGTGTTTAATTGCCTCAGGACTTCTGCTCCTTTCGGGAGCAAAGCTGTCCAGCCAAGCCTGGGATGAAAGGAGAAATGTAAAGAATGTGAAGGCTTTTAATAATGGCAACTATCCTGTACCATTTAAAAAATGGGCACAGATGAAGTGTCAGCCAAGCCCTGTCTGATTCCAGGAGCAGAGATGGAAAGATTTCTCATCAGAGAGATGCATTTTTGTTCTTTCTGACTCACAGTGTAGTTGAGTTTTACTCAACTCTGTGTGTAACGGTATGAGCAGGCCATTCATCAGTGCTGCAGTGGGAGTTCACAGGGGTGTGACATGAGGATCCTGTTGGCTCCTCCTCTGCTAATACATTCTTTGTACATAATTGCAATGACTGTAGCAAGCAGTCATCTGAGGAATGTGTGAGAATACTGCTTTAAGAGCAGGTCCCACCATGCCGGCTGCTTACCCAGCTAGCACACATGGGAGTGCTTCACATTACTCTCTAGTGACATTTCAGTCTGGAAATCTTGCCAGTAGACAGGTACCTACTTCCAGTTGGCCACTCTTTAGCTTTACAAAGGAAGAGAGAGGAAGAAAACCAAATCATACGTGTTCAGAATAACTCTGATTTCATTCTGCAACCCTCCAAAACCCAGAGCTACTCCTTCATGTGTAGTTATATAGGAGTAGTGTTGCTTTAATAGACATGTTTCTCTCCATCCATAAAGCGGATGGGCAGATAAATAGAAACACCAAATTTTAAGTCAGAGTGCACTGATCTGGGTCTTGTAGGTGGAAGTCTTCCGAGAAACATCAGTAGGAAGTGCAACAAATGGATACTCAGTTGGGAGTAATGGTCAACTAGGGAAGAAAGGGAAGCTTTATTCACACACACTCTCCTCTTGACTGCTAGGCGTGTGTACCCTGGAGCCACCCTTCTACATTGTGACAGAATACATGCCCTATGGGAACCTGCTAGACTATTTACGGGAATGCAGCCGCGAGGAAGTGAGTGCTGTTGTGCTGCTCTACATGGCCACTCAGATCTCCTCTGCAATGGAGTACCTGGAGAAGAAAAACTTCATTCACAGGTGGGTAAAGACACATTGAGCTGGTACAGGTTCAGATTGCAGTGATGAACAGGCCTTCAGCATGATGACCCAGGAGTTCATCCTTCTGGGGAGGTTTCTTCCAGAGTTAGGTTGCACACTGGCTTATCTGTTGGCTGCTTTGGTTTCAATACTTTTTGCCCACGGCAAGCAGACTTGCCATCTTGTGCACAACTGCCTCACAGCAATGAAAGCTGCTGTTGTCCTGTTTTGGTGTACCTCCTTATGTGCAAGGCATTGTCAACCCTAAATCCTATTTTAATCCAGTCAGATAAAGCTGTTAGCAGTGTGTGACGAGCTGCTCATCCTATTCTCAGGAAACATAAACGTTTAATTGTAACAACTATCATCACTGTAAATTTAATAGAATTTAAAGAATGATCCCTCATCCTGACTTACCTTATTGCTCCTGAGTCCGCTCAACTTCTGACACTGTTCAGAGCAAAGCTCCCCTTGCCTTCACTTGCTGTATGAAGAGAGTTCTTTCTGATGCAGAAGAGAGGGACAGGCTGTGCAACCACAAGATTGTATTCAAAAGTCCTGCCATTGCCTCAGTAAAGGAGTGTGCTTCTCTGTGCAGGGACCTGGCAGCACGGAACTGCTTAGTTGGAGAAAATCATGTGGTGAAGGTGGCTGACTTTGGCTTAAGTCGACTTATGACTGGAGATACTTACACAGCTCATGCTGGAGCCAAGTTCCCAATCAAATGGACGGCTCCTGAGAGCCTGGCCTATAACACCTTTTCAATCAAATCAGATGTCTGGGGTAAGAGAACTCCTCTTCAGTCTTCTTTTCTTTTTCATTTTGTTTTATTTTGCCAGCCTAGACAGTAATTTGCTTTCTGGCCTGGGCAAAAATGCGTGGGGAGGAGATGCTTACTTGCCAGGCCACAATTTCATGCATCAGTGACATTTTTAGCATGCAATGATGGTCTTCACCTAGACTGGCCTGAAATACCTGCAAGAAACCTGTGCTGCCTCAAGCTACAGTATAGGCCACAATGTAACAAGCAACACAAAAGGAAGATAGACTTATGACTAGGAGTTTTGTTTTCCTTCTTTTGCAGCCTTTGGGGTGCTGTTATGGGAAATTGCTACCTATGGGATGTCACCATACCCAGGCATCGACCTCTCTCAGGTGTATGATCTGCTGGAAAAGGGCTATCGGATGGAACAACCGGAAGGCTGCCCTCCAAAGGTCTACGAACTGATGAGGGCATGTGAGTATCTTCTTCCAGTCTTGGGGACAAAGCCTGGGAGGGGTGGGAGAAATCCGTAGCTAATTCTTGATGTCATTGCTGTGCCATTTTGTTTGCTAATGCGGAGAAGGCCCCATCACCTGAGACATACCTGGTTACTGATGCAAAATGAATCTGGCCTCCAGGGAACAAGAATTCACTCTCAAAAAGCTGCCATCTCTGAACACAGCTAGATAGCCCTTTGTGGCAAGTGATACTGGTGTTTTGTCAAAGCACTCTCGCTGTGAAGTCACCGAATGAGAAGGAAAGTTCTCTGCAAACACAGCACCTGTGCAGGAGACAGGTAGTTGACAAAGGTGCACAGAATGCATCCTCCAAGCACACTACTTAGTATTGGCTATGAAAAGCTCCCTAATGCTCCATAACAAATGGAAAAGTCTATGAATAAAAGCCCAAAAGATACAGTGTGCTGCAGGAAGAGAGCAACAGAGTTTAAGAGCATTTCCAATCTCCTTCAGTACTGCAAGAGCAGAGAATATATTGGGCAAAAGGCTGAGTGACATTGTGCAACCCAAACTGAGCAGAATGACCGTCACTTCCCAGATGTGATGGTGATGTCAACAGATATATTCACTTGGTGCAGATTTCTAACTACAGAAATTACACCTTTTGTGATGATGTGTTATATACCCTTCTCTAACTTTCCAAGCTCCATCTTGGATCAATGTGCTCTCTTCCTCTTTCCCCTTCATTGCACATACATTCTCCTTTTGGAAGGCTCAGCCTGAATTTCAGTGTTAAGAGCATGGGCGCAGAATGTTGCCTGGAGCTTTGTACACACAGTTGTGGACTAGATGTGTTCAGTCCAAACAGCCAGTGTAGCAAACACAGAATTCTTCTTTGCCCAAAAACTTGGGAAGGAGAGATAGGGAGACCAGAAAAAGCTGTGGAGCTGCAGAGAGCTGGGATCTTCGGAATTGGTTTGTTAGGATACTGTAGGGTGACTGACTGCTGCTATGAATTAATATCTGTGAATGACTCCAAAGTCTGATAAAGAATAGGAGATCAGAGTCTGACTACAGTTGAGAATCTTGGGCATCTTCTGTCTCCTTGGACAGAATAAGAAAGTATCTCCTACCTGTTTCAGGCACTGAGACTTACTCTGCTCTCTCCCATTGCAGGTTGGAAGTGGAACCCACCAGACCGACCATCCTTTGCTGAGATCCACCAGGCCTTTGAAACCATGTTCCACGACTCGAGCATCTCAGAGGGTGAGAGCCCATGTTGCTTTATTTCTGAAACAGGGCTGGAGTTTATCCCCCAGGGAGCTCTCTCTTCTAGGGCGGGCTCTTAAGGATCATCTGCCAGCAGTTAGTGGTGGTGAGAGGCTTTGTCCATTACTTCATCTCTTAACTGTAGGTCTGCAAATATGTTCTCTAAGTTAGTGCACAAATACTCAATAAATTTCAGACATAGCCCAGTGCAGAGGACAGTCAGTAGTTCATTTGAGCACCAAGATGCCGAAGAGTTCAAGAGTCTTGTCTCCTCTATTGGAGGAAGCCGCTTGTTTCCCACCCTGAAGAGTAAAGCACTAGTGACTGATGCTGAAAGATATATGCATATCACAGTCCCCTGCTGCTGGCAGCAATTAGGTCATGAAGTATCATTCTACCAGCCTTTATTATTAACAAGTGTGCCTTAATCTCTGGATTTTCTACTTAGCTACTTCTAGGAGTCGATCTGTGCAGCCTGGCTCTCAAATGTGATCAGCCAGGAGGTAAATACTGGTGAGAAGTGTGACACTAGGCAGCAGAGAAGCAGAAATGTCTGACCATCTTCTACATTTTCAAATTAAATATGAAGCTGATCCATCTGCTTCCCTACCACAAAAAAAAATGTGGTCACCAGACTGAATTCTGCCTGGGAGGATCTACAGTAGGCACATCAAGTGTCCCACGCAAATGCCAGGCTGGGTGTGACCAGGAGAGTGTGGGGTTTTTTCTGTCTTTTTGTTGTTTTCAGTCAGATGCCTCATGTTGATGTTGGGAAGGAAATGGGGAGTATTGTTTTTTAAAGAGGGAGGTGTGGTGCTCTGCCATGAGCAAAGCAGCTGAGATCTAGAGCCGGAGAGGACACAACTTTTGGGGGATCTGAGGAACATCAACATGAGGCACTTTAATTAAAACCAGAGACAAATGCCTTCAGTGCTGGCTTTAGCTCTCGGCAGTTCTTACAGGAGAGAGCTGGACTCATATCAGACTTCTTGTACAGATGCTACCACTGGTGGGTTTTTTTGCTGACTTTTTAAGATGCAAATGGGTTTTAAAGCATTATGAAATACATATCACTTCCTTTGAATACCTCTGGATTTGAGGAAGAACTAAGTCCATAAATCATGTAGCTCCCAGTCCTGTATTTCTTCTTGCCAATTGGGGCTTGTAGTAAACCTAGGTTTTCTTTCCCTCTACCAATCCCTGTTCCAACTATTCCCTTTTTGTGTTTCCTGACAGAGGTAGCAGAGGAGCTTGGAAGAACAGCCTCTTCCTCCTCCATAGTCCCTTACTTGCCCCGGTTACCCATGCTTCCCTCCAAGACCAGAACACTGAAGAAACAGGCAGAGAACAAGGAGAATATCGAAGGAACACAAGATACCGTGGAGCACTCGGCCTCCAGCTCAGCACCAGGTATGGGCACTGGGACAGTGACTATGAGGCCACGGCCTCTGGGATGGGTTTGCTGCAGCTATCAATTGCCAGAGAAACAGAAGGATACAGAACTATGTGACATGGGAAGGTGCTGGGTGCTGCTGTGGCATGAGGGGCCGTGGGCCGCCTCAGCAGCCCAGTTATCTGCTAGCAAATAGAAAACCCTGAAGCTTGTTCAATGTTCTGTTAGTAAATCCCATTGGTTTGGGTTTTTAAGTGTCAGCTTCAAAACTAAAGTTGACAATGCAACAAGAGATTTTGTTTTATACTTGCGGTGTTTGTGGAAGGAGGAAAAAACACAGGAAGGGAATAAGAAACTGGAAGAGCAAAGTTGCTTTCTCTTGAGCTCTCTCCTAAGGGGCCTCCTCAGTGTTGACAACAGACAAGTCATGGAAAAAAAAAGTAAAAAAAAATCAAAAGCACACCAGAGATGGAAGTGCTGCCTGCTTCTCGGTCTCTCTCTCTGCAGAACCTGGACAGCTGAGTCTGCCAGGCCCATAAAGCCCATAAAGCAGGAGAGGGAGGTGGAAATGGAAATGGATTTTGCAGACTCACACATGTTTGTTCTGTCCAGGTTTTATCAGAAGCACACAGCCAACAAGCGGGTCCCCGGCCCTGCCTCGCAAGCAGAGGGACAAGTCACCCAGCAGCCTGTTGGAGGATGCCAAAGAGACCACTTTCACCAGGGACAGGAAAGGGGGCTTCTTCAGCTCCTTTATGAAGAAGAGGAACGCTCCCACGCCCCCCAAGCGTAGCAGTTCCTTCCGGGAGATGGAGAATCAGCCCCATAAGAAATACGAGCTGACGGGTAACTTTTCCCCTGTTGCTTCCTTGCAGCATGTGGATGGGTTCTCTTTCCCTCCCACGCAGCAGGACACGAGCCTGGTGCCACCCAAGTGCTATGGAGGGGGCTTTGTGCAGAGGACCTTCTACAACGATGATGGCACTGGTACCAGCGGTGGGGGCGTAAGCACTGGTGGCGGGTGGTCGGGCATCACTGGTTTCTTTACGCCACGCTTGATTAAAAAGACACTGGGTTTACGAGCAGGAAAACCCCCTGGCAATGAAGAAGCTTCAAAGCCTTTTCCAAGGTCAAACTCTACATCTTCCATGTCCTCAGGGCTTCCAGAGCAGGATAGGATGGCAATGACCCTTCCCAGAAATTCCCAGAGGTCAAAAATCCAGCTGGAACGGACAGTGTCCACCTCCTCTCAGCCCGATGAGAGCACGGGGAGGGCCAATGACCTGCTTCCCAAAAGGTCTGAAGAAGGCCCTGCTTTGACCAGAGAGAGACCAAAAGCAAAACTCTTGCCAAGGGGTGCCACAGCACTCCCTTTCCGAACCCCCTCTGGATCAGAAGAAAAGGAGGGGCCAGGGCTAGCAGCAGCTCCTAAGGGCAAAGAAAAAAACAGTGGCCCACGGCAAGGGACCCTTGAGGATGGTGAGAGACCGGGGTGGTCATCTCCAGTAAAGGCTGCAGCAATACTTCCAACCACTCATAACCACAAAGTGCCAGTCCTAATCTCACCCACTCTAAAACACACTCCAGCAGACGTGCAGCTCATTGGCACAGACTCTCAGGGTAATAAATTTAAGCTCTTATCTGAGCATCAGGTCACTTCTTCCGGCGACAGGGACCGGCCCAGACGGGTAAAACCAAAGTGTGCTCCACCTCCACCACCAGTGATGAGGCTCCTGCCACAGCCCGCTGCCTGCTCTGATGCAGCAGAAGAGCTGAGCAACGCGACGGGAGCGCAGCACGGACTGGAATCGAGTGAAGGGAGTAAGAAGGCAGCAGCAGCAGCACCTGTTGGTGGAAAATCTGGGAGGCCCGCGATGCCTCCACCTCAAGTGCCTCTGTCATCGTCTTCCACCTCCCCGGTGAAAATGGCCAATGGCACGGCCGGCGCAAAAGTCGCGCTGCGAAAGACCAAACAGGCAGCTGAGAAAATCTCCGCTGACAAGATCAGCAAAGAGGCGCTGCTGGAGTGTGCGGATCTGCTCTCCAGCGCCATCGCCGAGCCCACCCCCAACAGCCAGCTGGTGGACACGGGCCACCAGCTCTTGGATTACTGCTCAGGCTACGTGGACTGCATCCCGCACACGCGCAACAAATTTGCCTTCCGGGAAGCTGTGAGCAAACTGGAACTCAGCCTGCAGGAGCTGCAGGTGTCCTCAACGGCTGCTGGCGTCCCTGGGGCAAACCCCGTCCTTAATAACTTATTGTCATGTGTCCAAGAAATCAGCGATGTGGTGCAAAGGTAGCTACTGGCGAGCTGGGTAAGAGAAACACAACGTGGGAGGTTGGGGGGGACGACACTTTTCTTTCTGTACTGATGCTTTCAATAGGAAAGACTGATACTTGAGTATGTGAAGTACCTCAGATCACTGAGTTCTCCTCACGTTTACAGGTTCATCTCAAAAACAAAAAGACAAAACAAAAGGGGATGGAGAGGGTAGATTAAAGCTGTAAGGGGCAGAACGTCAAGTGTTTGTCCATACCTGGTCAGGTCGGTGTGCTTGCTGTGGCAAGGGAAGGGTATCTCTCACCCCTTGGAGTGAGTGCCTCTCCTGCCTTGGAGAGGCAGGCGAATCGATGGCAGGTTCTCGCTGCGGGAGGGACGGTGTGATGCGTGGTAGCTGGAGTACGGGGGGTAGCTGCAGCCCCTCGGCCCTGCACATCCTCCCCTCTCTGCACTGCTGCCTGGTTTGGCCTCCTGAGAAGGCAGAGAGGGGCTGGGGCTCCTTGGGTAGCACCAGCTGAGCAGCCTGAGCAGGAGGAGCTCTGAAGGGGTAGGGCGCGTGCGGCTGGTGGAAAGGTCTAATGCACTGATGGTGTCCAGAGCTGCTGGAGGTGGATGCACTAGCCCCCATGGCTTTACTTCCATGGCACTCTTGCTGCTGTAACGAGAACTGCAAAATGAGTTAATATATGAAAGTCTCCCTTTTCCTTCCTGTCCACTTCATCCGCCTCATATTCTCATCGTCCTTGCATCAGAAGAATCAGGGCTGCTGAGCAGACATACCACTGGAACTCTCCCCTTCCCCACCACACAGCCTTCCCTCCCTTGATACCTATTTCTGGTGGTCTAGGACAGGTGCTGCTTGATGGTCTTTTGTGAGTAGCTCTTTCACAACTTGCCAGTGTTGTTATTGGAGTGGGTGGGTTGGCTTAGGTTTGTTTTTTTTGTTATAAGCTCTAGGTTGTTTTTAACTTGTTACCAGGTTGACTCCCCCATTCAGTTTCACCACCTTGAGGAGCCATAGTGGAGGGTAACCAGCCCTGGCTGAGGTCCACATTCCTTTAGCAGCCACAGCCCTGTGGAGCCAGCTGGAGAGCCAGCAAGTGAGGTTGGCCAGCCCCTCACACGCTCTGGCTGCTGTGGGGCTCCCAGGACCTGTCCCCATGCTTGACGTAACACCTCACGCCAACAGTTCCCTGGGATGTGTTGTGGTGCTTAATGGCTCTCGCCAGCTTTTGGCTTCTCTGCAGGTGAAGGCGACATGATACGTCAGCACACAGGGGACCCACAGCCTGCTGCTGTTATTTGATGCTGTATTTTAAAAGCTAGGCCAGGATGTCCTGCTGTGGCGTGGGGAACACACACATACACCATACATCCCCTGCCCAAGACGCGATGGCAAGCGCTGCGGCTCGGCCACAGAGAGCTCCCACCAGGGTATGGGCTCTGCTGCCCAACACCTACTGACAATCCTCAAGCAAAAGCAGTTGTGTAGTTGGAGTTGTCTCCCTTGGTCCTAGTGCTGGTTGCAGACTGGTGTGGCCTCCAAAAGCTGGTGTGCTGCATTTGCACACAGCTCCCCAAGCTGTAACTGTTCTGGCAGGTAGGAAAACTTCCACTGACAGTTGGTTTGTGAGAGGAAGCAAACAGGCCTGATACCTGGCTCCAAGTACACTTTACCCTGCATGCTGCTGCTCACCTCACACTGTTGGTGATGACAGAGGATCTCGCTTGCTTTGCACCTTATTTTTGGCTAAAATGCTTTTTTTTAAAACTTGTTTTTAAAGTGTGACTGTGCTGGTTTTAGTTTGAGCATTTAGAGTTGAGCTGGGGCACAAGTGTGAATTTAGAAGATGGGCACTTCCCTTTCCCTCTAGAAGCACTGCCCTGTTGGTGCGTGGGAGCGGGCTGGGCTGTCTCGCTGCATGTCCCTGTTTTTGCCAGGGGCCACAGTGAGACAGGGGCCTGAAGAACCTTTAGAAGTGGGCTGGTGTCTGAGAATGCTCCTTTTCTTACTGGTCTGTGGTAAACCAAGTTGTGTCACGATGCATGAATGCACAGCAGTGGAGCAGCACATGAGGTAGAATTGACCATGTGAGCGTCACTGGCCAAGTGAGTGAAAAGGTGAAAAGCAACCCCAAGTGACAGGCATTAAAGTGGAATTAGCGATTTCTCCAAGTCAGCTTTGCTCTGGTGAGCTGGCACCTGAGTGGACACAAATCAAAGTACAGCCTAGGTTACTCCTCCTGATGAAACAGGAGGGTCTGCAGCTGGGTCTGGCTGTCCTGCAGCCCCCAGGCTGGGGGAGGCTATGCCGGGGGCAGAGCCCCAGACCACTATCACGTAGACTTTGCTGAGGGCTTTGGTGATTTACCTTATCTCTTTCAGTCATCTTTACTGAAGCTGCACGCCAAACTGCCTGCCTTTGGAGAGTTGCACAGGGAAGGCGGCTGTGGGATTGCTTCACATGGCCTGTCAAACAATTCAGAGGATTTAGGAGGTATGGAGCTTTGTTTGGGGCAGAAGGGCAGGTCTGGCAGACAATCGTGTGGTTTCATCACTCTGCTGCTGCTCAGCCTAGGACAAACAGACTGAAACTGAAGGGATTCTCAGGGGAAAGATGTTTCAACCAGAAAACCTCAAGGCTGTTAGTCTGGTTCTAATGAGTATTTTGAAAGAAGCCTTTTTTTTTCCTCCCTGAATGCCAGTCTTCCAGAAAAGCTCCAGCAAAAGTGACAGAATAGCAAACAATCCCTGGAATTTGGAACTACTGCAGCTCCCCTCCTCCAGCCCTTTCTGAAGAAACCAACAGTGCCCCATGGAAGGACTGGTTACCTTCCCCTGGCCATCCCCACTTCCTTGTAGATAGCACCTGCTGTCTCCTCAGCCATGACATAGGCGATGGGCAGCAGCGTGGCCAGGGCAGGCGGCTGCTTCCAAAGTCGTAGGGCAGCTGAGGCTGGGAGGGACCCTGGGACGTCTCTGCTCTCACCCAGAGCCTCCTCCAGACACCTTTTGAGTATCTCCAAGGATGGAGACTCCACAGTCTCTGTGGGCAACACAGAAGGCAATCCAGTTCTGGCCCCTCCTGTGGCAGAAACAGGAATTTGGGGATTTGCCTGTCATTGCTACTACAGAGAATGTTTTCTTTGCTCTTACCTGTTGTCTTACATCAAGTAGGTAGATGGTGGTACAGGTAGTGCTGGCTTGGCATGAGTAGCTTTTCCCCTCAACAGGAGGCTGCAGAATTGCTGCTGCTTCTTGCTGCCCAGCAATGTTTTACTCCTAAACTGGAATTTTCCGCTGCCCTGGCAGGGTGGTAAAAAAGTTTGATCTGGGAAGGCTGGTTCTGCTGTATATCACCATTCCCGTTTTCTTCCTTCCACAGTTGCTTTCCTCAAACTGTCACCTTCCCCTTTCCCAGGTTTGGCTTTCTGTTCAGCCTTAAGGGTCTCTACTGTAGCAGCTTCCAGCCTTGCTCAGTACATTCAAAGTAACACAAGGGTGGGGAAGTGTCGTTATCCGTCCTATTGCTGCTCCACTCCTCAGGGCAGGGAACGCAGCAGAAGGTCCTGCTGTGCCCCCTCCCCTCCCCCTGGCGACAGGCCGGCTGGGCTGAGGAGGCAGCTGCAGCTGGGCTCTCTCACTTGCACTAGTACTGGCTAGAATTTGGGACGGTCTTTGCAAAGGGAGATGGCATCTCGCAGGGCTTGGTCAGGCCAAGCACACACCACGTGCTCACAGGAGCGGCTGGGAATGGGGCACTGGCTCCTCCGAGCTGCTCTGGGCGAGTGGCCCATGCACAGGTGCAATCCTCTCTTCTCCCTGCACTGCACACCCTCTCACCCCAGCAGTGGTGGCAGCACTTCCATTTAACCGTATTCTCCATTACTGTGGGCAGGGGTGAAGCTGAATTAAGGGTCTGGGTGTTGAAGCTGCATCAGATGTGGCTGCAGGGAAAGCGGAATGGAAGGGAGCAGCAGGGAAGGGCAGCTGGCTGCTCCAGTCAGCCTCACACAGCACTGCTGAGCACCATGACCTGGTGGCAGCAAGACACACACACACGGGTGGTCTGAGGGGTGTGCTCATGCAGGATTTCAAGGCCCAGGGCTCCCTGCAGGCAGCAGGAACAGAAACAGCTGCACCAAAACTGTGGGGTAAGAGAGCAGAGCAGCTGCTCCCAAAGAGGCAGCAGGGCTGTGAGCGGTGCTGGGGTTGTGTTCCTGTCCTCTGCAGTGCAGAGCCCTGCAGTGGGGGTAAGGATCAGAAGCAGTGGGAGGCCCAGGGAAATGCCTCCAGGGTAAAGATCCATCTGTACCAG
Organism: Colius striatus; assembly: GCF_028858725.1. Taxonomy (NCBI): domain Eukaryota; kingdom Metazoa; phylum Chordata; class Aves; order Coliiformes; family Coliidae; genus Colius; species Colius striatus. The sequence continues at coordinate 19,390,586 of NC_084768.1, forward strand.
AGCAGGTGAGCTCCCCAACAGCTCTGCACGGGGTTGATGTGGGTAGGGAACTCACGAGGCAGGAAGGGATGGAAACGAAACACATTAATCACCAATCACTCTACCAGTGTTGTCAACTGTTTTTTCGTTTTTAATTGTTACTGTAATATATTTTGGTTGTTTTTCTAATTTAATTCTCTCACTATCGTCTGACTGTGAACTGCAAACAGTGTTAAACTTGATGTAAATAAGGCCCTGGGAGGGGCCTCTCTGCCTGTCGTTCCACAAAGTTTTGCCAATTTGCATTTTGTTTTAAATAAAGGTTGCAATATTTTATTGGCAAAAAAAACCCCAACCAACCACTTGTGCTTATGCTGCTCTTTCCCCCCCGCCCTTCCTTACACAGTATTTGAAGCTTCTCGGCACTAACCTGAGGTTTGTAGCTTTGTGTAGAGGATTACTATAAACCTCTTAAAAAGAGAAATCATTTCCTTCTGCCAGACTACAAAGTAAAAGCAGTCTCTTTTTATTTTTGCCTTTAAAAAACAATCAAACCATGTGGCTGTGGAGTGTTCAGAGGAGAGTGGCTCTTGCTGTTGGGGCTGTAGAATCAAACAATACTGGAGCAGTCAGCAGGAACGAGCTCTTACCCCTTCACACTGATGTTGCCCTCATTAGCGGCACCACCCTCTCCTCCATCAGCCTAACCTGCACAGATGAAGATTCTTCTCTACTTAAAACCAAACCCCAACCCTGGCACATCCAGCCTCCTAATTAACTAACAGCTTTCTGAACTTCCTGCCCAAGTTACACAACACAACTCAGGCTGTGGGTCCCCTTCCCCCACCCACGGCCCCCTCAGGTGTTTCCAGGCTGGAGTTCAGGTGTGACACTTGTGATGTAGAGATTAACCACAACCCAAGTGTCAGACAGGCCTGATGGCTGCCCACAGGCCCTCGGGGGAGTTTAAAGAAGGCCTCAGCTGAGCAGCCAGGAAGCAGCTGCCTGCCTTGGACTCTGAAAGCCTCCTTGGATAACAGGAGCCGGCTTGCCCACAGGGAAACACCAACTCAGAATGCAGGGCTGGTGAATCCTTCCCCAGAGGTGGTGCTGCTGGTGCAGGCTGGGAGCTTGAGGCAGAGCAAAGGTCAGCGGGGGCTGAGCCCGCCCCCAGCACGTGCTGCCCCAGGGCATCGCCCCGTTGGAAGGGAGTTTTGACCCACAGGTCACAAAGTGATTCCCGAAATACTGTTGAAATTTTTTTTTTGGGTCCTGCTGTAACACACTTATCACCTGGCAAGTGACCAGACAGCAAACAGACCCTTGGTGTAATAATGCTGATACCAGCCACAAAACTCCACAGCATGCGACGGACTGAAAAGAAAAAACCAACCCCTCAAGCTTGCTGCATCCCTGGAAACAAACTCAGCTGCAGCCTGCTCAGCCACCAGCCCCCTGAACCCACCACTGCCCTTGGAAGGAGAATTAGTCTCCCCTTTCTCATTTTGCAGTGAGGCAAAGGGCTTTGAAAAGTACTTTCCTGAATGGTAGAATTTCAGCAGACATTGCTGTCATCCCTGCAGCTGCCTCCATACAACGGAAGGCTCCAAGGAGAGGGACATTCCAAAGCAAGAGGTTAAGGATTTCACATCTCCAGAGGAGATTATTCGGTCATTTTCTCCACACAAGGGCCTCCCTGCACAAACCTAGCAGACACCCTGTGAATGCAGGAGAGCAACAGAGGGAAAATTCACCTCCAGCAAAACAGTTCAGAGCCAGCTGGGGACAGGGATGAGGCTTCTGCAGGACCATCTCACCAGGACCAGTCTGGCCCAGGTCTTCAGACTGTGCTCACAAACCTGGACATCCCTGCTCACATCAAAGCAAGCACCTATGGGCATGGCCAAATCACTGCTTCTGGCTACTGACTGCTAAAAGAGGGACTTACAACGCAGGCTGTCCCCGTGTCGCTGGGCAGGGGGTGCCCCTCCTTCCCTGCAGACAGCCCTTGGAGCAGAAGGCCTTAAGTCCTGTCCTCCGTGCCAGGGCAAGGCTGGGCCATCACCTTCCTGACCTTGGGCAAGGAAAGCAGCTCCCAGTTCCAAGCAGCATTCAAGGGAGGAAGTAATTGATGCGCTGGGATACAGATTTGCAGCCCTGTGCAGAGAAAAGCTTCTCCTCTTTGGGGACAAACACCATCATGTTGGCCACCTCCTGGAGGGCTGCCTCGCTGTACGGCAGGCCCCGCGCCAGGAAGGCATCGCGGGCACAGAGCTTCACGTGCCGGTGTTCCAGAGGCAGGAATGGCACCAGGACGTCGATGAGGTTCTCTTGGAGGAGGTGGCTGTGAGCGTAACCGTTCTCTGGGGGAAAGCACAAGACAAAGCAAACTTCAGAAGCTTCACCTGAGAGCTGTCCTTCCTCTGTGAGGCAAAGCTCTGCTCCTGCAGGGCTGCTGTGGCTCAGCCAGCCTGTGTGGTGGGACATGGGCAGAGCTGGACAGCACTGGGAGCACACAGCGTCCCTACGGCTTTGTCCATCTCAGGCCCCAACAAGCCCGAGTCCTCAGGGAAGCTTTGGTGCTTCCCCACTGCGTCAGGGAAGCAGCCTGTTTTCAGGGCTGGAGGCAGCAAGAGGGACTCGCAGCTCCATCCTGCCGCTGCACTGCTCTGCTCCTGGGGCTGTGTGACCGTGGGGGTATGACGGGGCTCCCGTTGAACATGCCCCCTGGGCTGGGGCTGGAATAAAGGTTTGTTCTGCAGCACAGGGCGGGTGGGATGGTGCAAACACAGCCCCGAGCTGACACGGAGCAGCAGGTCCCGGCCACAGCATCCCGCCCCTTACCCGCGGGCTCCTGCAGCTCCAGCCGCAGCCGCTGCTCCAGCAGCTCCCTGGAGATCTCCTCCCGTGCACGGCCGGCTCGCCAGAAATCCAGGGCTACCTCATTGATGGTGTTGCCACCGAGATTGCTGTGGACACAGCAGGGAAGTCATTCAACCATGCCCCCAGAGATGAACTGCTGAGAGGTACCGGCAGCCTCCCCTCCAGGCAGGCCTCGGCAATCCTGTCAGCTGCAGAGAATCACGGAATGGTAGGGTTGGAAGGGACCTTTAGAGATCATCCCGTCCAACTCCCCTGCAGAAGCAGGGTCACCTAGATCAGGTCGCACAGGAACATGTCCAGGCGGGTCTTGAAGCCCTCCAAGGAAGGAGCCTCCACACCCTCCCTGGGCAGCCTGTGCCAGGGCTCCCTCACCTCAACAGTGAAACAGTTTTTCCTTAAGTGGAACTTTTTGTGTTCCAGCTTCATCCCATTACCCCTTGTCCTGTCACCAGATACAACAGAAAAAATGGAGGATTTGCTGGGTAGGATCAGCATCAGAAATCTTAGCACATGGAGGAACCAGCTTTCCTCCCAAAGAGCCCCTTGCTATAGGCATTTCTATATCTACCTTCCACCGTGCCAGCTCAGCCCCTGGGGCAGCTGCTTTTCCTCTCCTCCATCCCAGTTCCCTGACCTGGCCACAGTGCCATCGATCTCACAGGTGACACTTGGCTGCACATCAAACTCAACAAGCCCCCGCTGAAAGCCCGAGTTAGAGGGCAGAACACCTGGCAGGAGTCCCACTAGAAGTAAAGGTCCAGGGAAGGGTTCAGGTGGCGGCCCAGGACTTGGCAAAGCCTGAGGGACAAAACAGCCCAGTTCCCACATCAAGGCACCCACCATGGGGGCAGCTCCATGCGGGGACACAAGGTCCTGACAGTCACTGAGGTTCCCAGGGCCACCCCTTATCTTTAAAAGCAGTTTGAGGCCAGGGAGCCCCTGAGTCCTGGTGAGGGATTTGCAACAGCCTCAAACAGCCCCTAGTCCTGAGGGCAGTTGGCGATACTGGGAACCAGTTGGTCCTGGGGACCAGCAGGTGGGACACAGAGAGGCACTGAGAGACAAAGATCTTGTGCCCGTCTGCCCTCTTGTATCAGAGGCTCTGAACCCATTCCCCAAATGGAGTGGCCCACCTCTCTCTGCCTCAGTTAGAGTGGGGGAAATGGCTAGTACTGCCTCTGCTCCCAGCCTGTGGAAGAAACTGCCCTTTTTGGCTGATGCCAGGCAGCCAGTCCCACCCCATCCCCCAAACCTGGCCAGAGCTGCAGGACCAGGCCAGTGCCCAAAGGGGCCAGCTCTCCTGCAAAGGTCTGGGTCACACTGCCAGTAGGTATGATGAAATCCCCTGGGATTACACACTGCTGCAGTTCAAGGCATCCTGCTCAGCTCTGCTTGGCACGAAGGGGCTGCTGTCTACCTCCACGATGCGTGTGGCTTGCCAGGTAGGACAAAAGGTCAGTTCAGTGCAGATGGCAGCACGTCCCTCCTGCCCCCTCCCCTGCGGCTCCCGTGGAGGCACACGCAGGTCAGACTGAAACGTGGTCAGCTCCACATGCATTGGGCACAAACACAGCTCTGCCACGGGCACAGCAATGTCCCTGGGCACCACCAAGCATGGAGATGAGAACACCCACCTGGATGGTGGGACACGCAGAGTGAATGCTCTGCCCAGCCTCAGCCACAGCGGAAGGCTGTAACTCCCATGTTTGAAGAGGCCTGAGGTGCTTGTCTCTTCCTGGCATTTCTCACTGCCCACTTCACATCTCAGTTTTGAGAGGTCCCACTATTCCCTCCAGACATATCATTCCACTGAGGGGTCACGGACAGGGCTGTGGTGAGTGCCTGCCCGTGGAGCCTCCACACCCTCCCTGGGTAGTCTGTGCCAGGGCTCCCTCACCTCAACACCAAAGAAGTTTCTCCTCATATTCAAGTGGAACTTCCCTCTGTTCCAGCTTGTGCCCACTACCCCTTGTCCTGTCACTGGACACCACAGAAAAAAGACTGACCTCATCCTCTTGACACCCACCCTTTAAGTATTTATAAGTGTTAGTGAAATCCCCCCTCAGCTTTCTCTTGTCCAGGCTAAACAACCCCAGGTCTCTCAGCTTTTCCTCATAAGAGAGATGTTCCAGTCCCCTCAGCTTCTTGCGCTGGATTCTCTCCAGAAGTTCCCTGTCCCTCTTGAGCTGGGGAGCCCAGAACTGGACACAGGACTCCAGATGTGGCCTCACCAGGACAGTTGAGGGAGAACCTCCCCTGACCTGCTCTTGATGCACCCCAGAATGCCACTGGCCTTCTTAGCCATGAGGGCATATTGCTGGCTCATGTTTAACTTGTTGCCCATGCCTTGGGAGATAAACTCCATTACGTTGTTCCTCTCCACCCCTCTGAGGGCCCAGAAATCACCTGAGGAAGAGGAAGATGGATCTGCTGTAATCCACTTGGTCCTTGTCGTTGTAGTGAGCCATGAAGGGCTTGATGGCATCCAGAAGGCTGAAATGAAGTTTTTCTGCCTCATCGAAGATGAACAGGGGCTGCTTGCAGTGCTGCACAATCTCGCTGATCTGCTTCTTCAGCTGAGCCTGTGGTGCAGCAGGAGGGAGTGTGAGGAGCTCAGCAATGGCCACTGCCACTGGCCCATCGTGCCAGGGCTGAGCCCAGCTGTGGGGGCTCACCCTGGCTGGCAGCTAAAGGCCACACAGCCACTTGCTCTTCCCTCCCGCCCAGCAGGACAGGGCAGAGAATGTGAAGAGCAAAGACAAGAAAATGAGTAAGTCAGGATAAAGATAGAATCATTGAATGCTCTGGGTTGGAAGGGACCTTAGAGATCATCTCATTCCAAGCCCCTGCCATGGGCTGGGACACCTTCTACACCACATTGCTCCAAGCCCCAACCAACCTGGCCTTCCAGGGATGGGGCAGCCACAGCCTCTCTGGGCAACTTGTGCCAGTGCCCTCACAGGGAAGAAAACTATTAGTTTAATAAATGAAAGAGGAAGAACAAAAAAATCAAAGCAAGGGATGCAAAGACAGCCACTCCTACCTACCACAAACAGACTGATGCCCAGCCAGTCTCTGAGCAATGGCTGCCTGCCCCAAAACCCCTCCCCTCGGTTTTACTGCTGAGCACAAAGCTACATGGCATGGAATATCCCTTTGGTCAGTTGGGCTCAGCTGTCTGCTGTGTCCTCTCCCAAATTCTACTGACTGCAGGGGCACAGAGTGGGTGAAAGAGAAAGCTTTGGGCCTGTGCAAGCAGTAGCCAAAACGCTGGTGTGTTACCCTAGAATCCTAGAAGGGTTTGGATTGGAGGGAACCTTAGAGCTCACCTAGTTCCAACCCTGCTGCCATGGACAGGGACACCTTCCACTTCCACTGCCAACTTCCACGCTGTTTTACTCACAAATCCAAACCCCAGCACCATATGGGCTGCTGTGAAGAAAATGAGCTCCATCACAGCCAGACCCATCCCTGCAGCAACACCACATCGTGGGCTCTCACCTTGTACGAGTCCACGTACGTGTGATGGGGGAAGTGGAAGAGGGCAATGAAGACCCTGACACACTCGCTCTTCAGCCCATCCCGGTACAGGTGTCTGGTCACCAGCCGAGCCACGAAATTCTTGCCGGTGCCGGACCAGCCATGGAAGGAGAGAACCAGAGGCTTTCCTGGCCGTGGGCTCTGCAGGAACACTCGCAGCGCCCGCACCACTGCTTCCTTGGCCAAGTGCTGCCCGTGGAGCTGCCCGCTGAGCTCTGCCTCCAGCCCTGCAGGAAAGGGAGAGCAAGAGCTCAGCCTTGCATTGCAAGCCCAGCTGCTGCTGCAGCAGGGAATGCAAGGAGAAAAGGTACAGGGCCCTGAGCCCCTGGGGGCTGCTTTCTGAGGAGAGGCAGGGGCTGCGAGACAAACTGCCTGTGCCCTGCCTGCACCAGCCACTGAGCTCAACAAGACACTGATCTTCTGCTGACTCCTTTCTACCTCTGGGAAGCAGAGGTATTTGAGGACTGCAGAGAAGGCTGAAGCCCCTGAGTGCCTTATGGAGGTGGACACCAGAAGGCTCAGGGCCAGCAAAATGCAGTGAGACCTGCACAAGGTCTGAGTGTGAGACGTGCAGGTCTCGGCGTGCCCCTCAACCTGGGGCCCCTGGGCCAGCTCGGGTCCCACCGCACATGCCTGGAGCTACTGGATGAAGGCAGGGCTCGTGGCAAACCAGAGCAGATATGCTGTACAATAAGCAACCAACTCTCTTGCAGCCTCAAAACTACAAATGAATAACGGGAAACAGGACTTAGCTCAGCCCCTTGTCCTCCCACCAGCTCAGCATCCTGCTCAGAAACGCCAACCACTTACGCCACTTGTTAAAATACATTTTTTTTTTTTTTTAAGGAGAAAAAAATCCACAGCCAATCAACAAGTGAGATCAACAGGGAGAGGCAGCAGAGACAAGTGCTGCTTGGGGTCTCGCAAGTACAGCACAGCACCTACCTGTGATGTTGTTGACTATCCTGCAGTCGCCCGTCTCACAGCACCTGCCGAAGCTGCAGTACCAGCCAGAGAGGATCTCCAGATAATCCTGTCCCACCAGAGGCAAGCCCCAGCCTAGAAAAGGCAGTAGTCTGAGCAGAGAACTGCCAGCATTTGGTGCAGGCGCTCAGCTGAGCTGGGTTAAGGGCAGCTCTCTGCCCAGGCGCAGGCACTCGGAGCCTGCCCTGCAGGCAGCTGGGCTGTGGGGAGGGGAACGGGCAGGGAGGGGGCAGCAGCCGGCTCGGGTGGGCACGGGGAGCGTGCTTGCCCACAGAGTGCCCGTGGCAACCCGGGCACGCGGAGTTAAGGAGCGAGAGGCCCGGGGCAGTGATCCTCGGGAAGGGCCCGGCAGCATCACAGGACTTAAGGGCTGGAAGGGACCTCGAATTACCATCCAGTCCAATAGTCCGTGCGGGGGGGTTGAATCCACTGCTGCTTCTAGCGTGAGAGAAGGGAAGGAAGAGGAAGGTACTGACCTGGGCTGGGACTGGATTCTTCTTCCTTCTCCTGCTCGCAGCCCTCCTGCCACACCTTGCACGCCAGGTACTGCCAGTACTGCTTGGAGACAGCACCCACAGCTCCCAGCTGCTTCTTCACGGCTTCGTACCTCGCCGTTCCCCCCCGCTCGCCCGCGCCTCGCTGCGCTCCCCATGGCGCCGCGCCGCCCGCCAGCAGCAGCAGCAGCAGGAGGCAGCGGGCCCGGCGCGGGGCGGGCGGCCGCCAGCCCATGGCGCTGCCGCAGCAGGTCCTGCCCCGGCTCTGCCGGCCGCCGCCGGCTCCGGCCTCCCTTAAAGCGCCCGGCCGTGATCTCACTTCCTGGCCGCCCGCGATTGGCGTCGCTGTGGGAGAGCTGTGGGCCGCTGTCACCGCGGCCTCCTGCCCCACGGCCCGGGCCCGCCGCCTCCTGCCCGCCTCACGCCGCAAAGCCGGCCCTGCCCAAAGGCACCGCTCCGGGCTCGCTTCTGCAGGGAAGCTGGACCCTGTTCTCTCCCTGCGTCCTGCCGACCCTCGCTCTGGGACAGGCGAGCGGCTTCTTCAGCTGCGCTGGAGAGGTGCCCAAGGACTCTCTGACGCAGCTGCCGCCAGCAACAAGCGCTTGGGGAAGGCAAAGAATCGGGGTTTTTAAGGAGCCCAATGGCTCAGCTGACGTTTTTCTGCCACAAATGCAAGAGGCATTACATCAGAGTCAGTTCCAAGGGGTCAGAAGAAGCAGGGAGCAGGAGGCAGGGATGAGGTAGCACCGGGAGCTGCGGGGGTTTGTTGCCCGGGAGGAGTTAGATCAAAGCTCTGGGACAAAGGGTTTGGTGCTGCTGGCTCTGGGATGGGCTTGCTGTGTGACACTGGATGTGTGGCATCCTTCATGTCCCCCCAGGAAATGTCGCTGTTTCCTTGGACATCAGCACTTCGTACACCAGGACACCCCAGCACCAGCACAGAGAGGGTGGGCTCCACTCAAATAGATGGGAAAAAATCAGACCAGCACAGAACCACTGTGAAATCACATTTGAGAACTGAGGTGCAACTCATTTACCACTGAGCTCACCACCATCATGCACAGTTTCTCCACCAAGCTGTAAAACCTTCCTGTGCAGCAGCACAGGAATTCTCTGGCCCCATACAAAGCCTGACTTGGATTTTGGAAGCAGGTTCCCTTCCACCCCAAAAGCACAACTGCAAAGTGCTGCCATGTCACATGCACAAACTCAGCTGTGAGGGGGATGAAAAGTGGATGAGCCCCACAAAACTTGCACTTAACCTTCAGCTGCACCCACTGTTAGCTTACTGTAAGGGACTAACACCTCAACAAGTTACTGAGCATCAGGACAAGTCCATCCACAACTTATCCTGAGATAAAGCCAAGATACTTTGGACATGGAAATAAAGTTATCCCACATGCTCATAGAAATTAAACATAAGGCCCCTAAATGCATCTTATCCAGCCTGGCAATTCACTGGTTCAGGTGGATGAGGAGTGGGATCCAGCATGGCCGAGGCAGGAGTGGAACAGATCACCATCTGGCAGAAAGAAAACAATGGAGCAGCAGTGCCATACATGGGATATAAACTGGGAACTTCTTTTGATCACTGATTTCCAGCATCAGTAGCAGTTTGTAGGGAAAGAATTTGAAATAAATTCATGGAAAATGCCCTTTTTTGGTTTTCCACTGTCTTCAAGTTGTTTTTGTTCATTCTTCTGTAAAATTATGTTCATTACATAATCAGAAACACTTGAAAATCTTCCAGTTGTATGAATTCTCACCCTGTTACCAAGGCCAACCACTCCAAAGTTACACCACAGCAACACGACAAAGTGCCTGCAAAAGCAGCTCTCGAACGCAGCCATCGCAGCCTTTCAAAAGCATCTGTGCTTTCTGCAGGCTGTTGAACTGCTAATACACAAACAAGAAACCTGTTCTGCTCCCTGAGCAAACTGCCACCTCAAAAATAGGGATGGAGGATGAGAAGAAATCATGGTCACAACACTGAGACAAGAAAAAGACCCAGAACATCTTCCCCCTGCAAACTAACCCCCTAAACCAGTTCTTACAAAATTCAGCAACTCTGAGGCCCAAAGTTTCAATGAGAAACTCTGATTAAAAAAACATAAAGCAGGTGCCTTTGGTCATTTCCCACCACCACACTGATGCTACGGGCTGGGTCAGAGCCCCTTTGGCACCTTTTGCAGTGGCCTGTCCCCAGGAGCTGCACAGGGCCTGGCAGCAGCTCCACAGGCTTTGGAAGTACATGGCAGCTCTCAGGGGCTTCCCTGGCTTCCACATGCCTGACAGCGAGAACTGTGAGCATCACCTCCTGGCTCTGAAACATCCTCTGCAGTGAGTTATCAAGGAAACAAGCTCTGACACCACCAGATTAAACCTCTGCGCTCCATGGGAACAGATTTTGATGTCTGTTTATCCGCCCCATCTCATAAAGGGGCTTCAGTAAAAGCCTAGAGAAGCCACCCACGAACACCTGCCAGCTCCATACACATCTCCTGACAACTCACTAGACATCCCTCGCTCCGTGTAACAGCCAAGCCTGTTGGGACATGACCAGGATCAGCCTAGGTGCAGATGCAGGGCCATAGGGTGCACTTTCAAATGCTGTCCCAGAGCACTGCAAGGTGTGTCCTTCCTCTGTGTCACTTTGGGACACTTTCCTGAAATACATCTGTCTTTTTCAACACGGTTCTGGCAAACAACCTGCCTATCTGACCCCATTCCTGGACACGGATGACTGGAATAAAAGCCACTAATGACTATTAATGAGGGAATAACTGTGAAACATCAGTAGCAAAACACTTCAAACACTCAACTCATCACATGTTGGAACACGACAGAGAGAGACGGGAGAGAGAGATTTAAACAATCCATCAATGTTGCTTTATTAAAATCTTTATTCACACAATGTTGCTTTATGTGGAATCTGACCCTGGGGGGTACAAGTAGAAAGTCATGATTGCATTCTGTTTTCTTGTTAGCAACCTCCAGTCGTGCAGTTGCTCCCAGGGGCGAGCCTCTGACAGCTCCAAGAGGGGTGTCTGTTTCGAGCATCGTGCTCCAGCTGCCACAGCAAATAAATTACCTTCTTAATAAATTAGTATTTTCAGTTGAAGTTTGTTTGGCAAGAGACACTCCAGTTCATTAGCTGCTGGGAGAGGAGCTGAGACTTCATTCAGTGTCTCCTCCAGCCTGACTGATGACTTCAGGAGGAGATAAATCACAGATGGCTGATGATGCTCTCTTCTTAATTAGTTGGTGATCTCTGTGCTTCAAGAGCTCTGATATTACTACTATCCACAACACAACTGATTTGGTAACATCTGGAGCCAGTGGATTACAGCACGCAGAGTGAACAAGGACTGGGAGGTGTCGTGAGCTCACGGCCCAGACGACGCTGCTTTGCAGAGGTTCGGGGAGACCTTGTTGGCACGTGGATGCTGCTGCTTGCTTCCTATGCTATGCTCATCATTGAACGTTTCTCAGGGGTCTGTATTTGAGCAGAATAACAATTACTGCCAAAATGCCAGAGATTATCACAAGGCCAAAAATCAGGTCTTCCTGATTTTGGGCAAGAGAGGAATTTCTTCTTTTTTCCTGCTGCAGAACACCAAGCCCCAGGGGTGTTCACAGAAGTGGCAATATGACAGGAAAAAGAAGAAAAAACCCCAACCCTTTCTTGCCTCCTCCTACTGCTGGTGCCAGACATCACACCCTTTGTTTACAAGGAAACCAACACATTGCTTTAAATCTCTGACATTCATCCTGAGGGACAACTGATGCCCAGGTTCCACCTGATGGCAAAAGCTTCAGCTTAGAGTCCCATCAACAAGCAATAGGTAAGCCCTGGACACTCATTTCATGAAGACTGTTTTTTTTTTAATCCATTATGAAATCAAATGTAAACAATCAAGAGTGATTGTGTAGAAATCAAACCATCAAATTCTGGTCGATCCTTCCCAAAATATTAAGTGCTTATGATTAAGGTCAAAGAGAACAACGTGTTTTAAAATGCCACACGCCACTACATATGCTTCACTGTCTGCCCTTTGTGCAAACCATCTTCCAGTTCCTGGGAAACAGTTTATGCCAAAATGCCTCTGCAAGAACCTATTCTGCTTTAGAACAAAAAGTGCTCACTAAGCACCTGTTGCCCACGGGTCTTCCCAAAACCGTCTCGCTTGCTGCCTGAAATGTGCCGCCCTGCTGAGGCAGAGCAGGCCCAGGCCAGCCCCTTCCTCTGCCTGAGGGGAGCCCACAAGGCACGAGCCACCCTGCTGGGTGAAACTCACCCAAGGACCATGGCTGCTGAAGCCTGTGTTCTATTATCAACTACAGCAATAAACAGCAGTGGCTGTGCCTTACAGACCTGACTACCAATACCAATAACTCACTCTGGATCTCATCCTGACTCCAGGTTGAGTCTGTGATGTGGCCAAGTCCAGAAGAGATCTGGAAGAATATAAAGTTCAATTTCAAGTAAACAGTTGCATTGTGCTTTGAAGATGCAATGGCAAAAAGAGTTCAACACAATAAAATGGCATTTTTGAAATGAACCCCCGTCCCTAGCACTGTTTGATCAGGTATGGCAGCAGGGGCAAGAGCAGGACACAGCTCTTCATCTGCCCGCTGCACTACTGCAGAGCTAGAAAGATCCTGACAGACAAATCAAGGAAAAAGACTTAAACTGATGTTTTGTTGCTCCTGCTTACAAGTCCAATAATACATAATCACTTTGGGAAGTCAGCTCTTCCCTTACTTCTAAGTGCCACACTGTCTGAACTGGAATCGATGCAAAGCTGCTAAATTGGGCAATGGAAGGACAAAGCCACTTCCCTTCTGGAGACACAGCCTCAGACCCACCACAAGTGTGGCAAGTTTTACAGCCACAAGCTCAGCCACAGCACGGGCTGAGGCAGTGCTGATGGATGACAGGTCTAGCATGAGATGAGTGCTACAAGTCTGCCTCAAAAAGCCAACTTAACCCGACTCTCCCCTCTCTGCAGTGAAAGCACGGGGAGTGAGGACGCTGGGATGACCCCTCTCAGTCAGGACACTGTAAGTGGGGGTTTGCAGGAAGCAGCTGGCAAAAAACATACTGGAAGTGCTCCCAGCTTGAGAACTCAGCCATGAGCCAGACCAGGTGGGACTGAAAAAACTGCTGGTGTTCCACAGGACAGCAGCTACAAAAATAAGCAGCAAGACACTCTCCTTACCAGATGGAGAAGAAAGAGTACAGTGGTTCTCTCCACTGCTGGTTACTGGGGAAGCTCAGCAATAAGACACCTCTCTTCCTCCAGTGCAACACATTCTGACTCCCCCACAACAGGGGGCCCACAGCAAGCAGCACGGCCTCACTAAACACAACCTGTCCTCCTCCTCAGCCACAGCATAATGGAAACTTGGTTAATATGGACACAGGAGTGCAAGGATATTTTCTCTACTCGAAGCTTGCCAGGTTCCTTATCAATGGAAAACAGTGACAGGACATGTGGAAGCTTATTTTAACCTCTTAATTACCAAGTGCTGTATAACCACTCTATCCTCCCCTAAATCTGCAATCCTGTGGATAAATCTTTGATAGGACTTCATCAAAAACACCGAAGCATCATCACGAATGGGGCAAACCCCTTTTCCCAGCCTTTTATGAAGGAAAAGGCAACTGAGCAGCAGAGGACCCCTCTCCCACCCCTAACGGCATCCAGAAGAACATCCCACCCCCGTGGGGGTGGCACAACTCTTCAGTCTAATAATTATTTTATTCACCACTTCCTCTTTTGCTCAAGAAGCAGTAAAAAGCCTAACCAGCTCACAGCTGATTATGTACAACCCTGAATCAGACAAAAACGCCAGAGCACGTGTGGGGAAGAAAAAGGGAGAGGATCATACTGTTCATCTCCATTTGTGTCCTCTAGATTCAGTCCTCAAATTACTGTCTGTCTTCTGCACGCTTCCAGCGACACCAAGAGCCATTTTTATCCAGTGCAATGTCCACCGCCGGCGATGGACACACCACAAGGGCCAAGAGGCCACTCTGGGTACTGAGCCATCCCCAGGCTCCAGCTTCCCACCTCTCGCTGCTGTCAGCCCAAGGTAAAAGCCAGGATCACCCCTGCTCCTCTGGCTCAGAAGCTTTCCTGGTTGTTTCAGTCCATCTTGGCCACAGCCCTTCTGAACTGATTGTGCTGTTTTTCTATCGCCTTTTGTTTTGTTTGTCCATTTGTTTTGTTTTGTTTTTAACAAAAGGAGTCTCATCTGTTTTCTGCTGCCATTACAAATGAGATAGAGTCATCCTGTCTTCCACCAGCACGATGTCTGGCCCAAACTGGTCTGTGCACTGCTTCACTGTAGCCAGAATGCTGAGAAGCCGCTGGTCCAGGGCATCCAGGTGAGGGTCAGAAAGAACTGGTGAGATGGGGTCATGCGACATGGCACTTTTTAAGGCAGACTTCAGTACTCCGTTCTTCAGGTAATTGAGCCTGTTCCAGGTAGAAACCCGGATGCTGCAAAAGAAAGAAACAAACACGTCATTGTACCGCTGTCCAGCTGAAGTCCCGGCAGCAATACCAAAGCCGATCTCTGGAGGGAGCCTGGGACACGGAGAACGGAGCCTCGTTGCAAAAGTGGTTTTGGCACGGGAGGGCTCAGGTAGAGCTGCCTTATGTGCAGTATGGAAGTGAACGCTGAAAACTGAAGGTGACAAAGAATCTAATGTGACCTAGTTCTTATGTTATACTGGAACACTTCCAGCTGCTAGCAAGGAAGTTCTTCAGTCCTGAGGCGTCCCAGATACAGTTTAAAACAGAAAAAGGACTGAAAATTAACAGTCTTGTTGTTAATTAAAACTCAAAACTCATGTCACCTCAGGAAGAACATCATTGGCCAACAACTGATCACAAAGGACAGAAGCCAGCTGACTGAACTGCCACAGACCGTCAACACAGGAGTGATCTTTCTGCTTCACCGGCCATTGAGCTAGTCCACGACAGCCCACCTAAACTGTCTGGTCCCATGAGGTCTCTTGGGACTCTCTCCCAGGTTTTTGTGGTTTAGCACATCTGGTCTAAACTCTTGGCTTTTGATGGTCACAGAAGAAACCAGCAATATAAGCAAGTGGTGTAACCAATCTAAGGTAAAACAATTACACATGTGAATTCCTTTATGGCATTGGCCTGCTACCGGTAAGAAAAACAGGGAACTGCAGTCTCTTAAATAAATAAACAAACTTCTGTTCTGGTTGTATTTGGGATAATTGAGATGAAAAAGACTCCAAAAGATCCTCAAAGCAGGAAATCAAAAGGGCATTTTAAATGAACTGGTGAATTTTAAATGAAGGACTTGGGAAATCATTTCCTTTCAGTTTTTCCATACGAGTACTGCAAGAATCTGGCAGAATGAAGGTCAGGTGCAGGGTAGCACAAGTGCAAGTAGGGGGTGAGAGCCCAGGCCTTCTGCAGTTCCCAGGTTGCACAGGCCCCAAGGAATTTGGGAGACAATCCTCCAAGGACAAGCTCAAGGAACTTTCAACTGAAAGCTTTATTTGGAAGGTTTAAGGAGATCATGTTATCTTGAAGTAGCAAATGCAGGAAACATCGATATTTTTCTTCCTGGTACTTTTATCTGATTGTTAATGAGAAACATCAATTGCTCAGTGAGAAAGCAGCCACGGGAAACAGAAATCAACAAGTCACAGCCCCTAACAAGAAAACAAAAACACAACTCCCAAGGCCAGAGCAGACACAAAATCCTGCAAAACCCTACAAACTTCACTTTGAAAGAAGCATCCTGAGAAGCGCTGCTGTCTTGCTTAGAAAGAACATTTGGAAATGAAGGTAGTTAAGCTGCCAGACACATTGAGTCTTTAGCTTCTGTCAGGGAGAACTCCCACTGTGATGTGAACTTCTATTGCTCAGGAGCTGGATGGAGACAGCTGCAGATGCAAAGTACCTGTCATACAGACTAAGGATAGATTGGAACCACTGACCTGCAGCTGAGACTTCTTCCTACAGCCTAGCATCTGATTTACTACCTTAATATAAAATGTATTTCTCAGCTTCTCGAGCAGTGACAAAATATTACACAAACATAATATCTCAAAGTACCCAAGGGAACATTTTCAGGTTGGCAGAAGGCTTCAAACTTAATTACATTGCAAACCTAAGGACAGCAGTTGTGTAAAGGAAGTGAACAGCATTCCTGCATTTCACTTACATGCAACACTGGTAAAGAGGAGCTAAGATACTTCTTTCATCCAGGGCAGGGTTTCCAAAGCTGAAAAGCAAAATTAAAACCAAGTGAACCAGCTGAACCCCTAATGTTGTTTCTCAACATCAGCAGATTCATAAAGAATTTTAAAAAACCCCAAGAGCTCAAATCACTGACATGAAAACATGAAACAGACCATGACCAGTTACTGCTAGAACTCGACAGTATCAGCTAATGTACCAGGTCAACAGAAGTAAGACCAGCATATCTAGTTCTTTATCAGACCCAAGGCACTTTAGAAGGAAACTTCAGAGGAGTTTAGAGACTGAGTTCACCTGGCGAAGCCAGGGAAAGGAATACTTGATACCTGGACAGAGAGAGCAGGAGCTTTGCCTGTTGGACAGTTTTGGACAGGGAATGGACAAAAGAGCAGCCACGTGCTGTTTTGAATAGCTTAGATCAACAAACAGGGTGATCAGCTTTAACATTTCACAATGAAAGGGAGGTCTAGCAAAAGGATTTCGTAATACTTCAAGTTTCATCTTAACACTTTTTCTTTACAGTTTCATCCCCCTCATAATACTGTTTTCAACAAAGAAAGATAACTTACTCTAGGAGTTTGGCATTACTCTGCTCAAGTAATTGCATTAGCAGCTTTAGAACGGGAATAAGCTCCTCAGGGATGCGGTCATGGCACCAAGGAGCGTCTGGACGACGCTTCTCATCATATGGTTTAGTTTTAGGTAGTACTTTGAGGAGCAGGGAGTTGGACTTGATGATCCTTATGTGTCCGTTCCAACTTGAGATATTTTATGAGTCTATAAAAAAACCTGTCCCCCTACCCATTATCTCAAAGGAGCTGAAAGAAGAAAACAATTTACTTCTGGGCCTGCAAAGCCCCACCAGAAATGTTGTCAGCACGTATTGTAACGAAAGGTCTGACATGACCTTCAACTATAGTTCACTTCCAGTGACTAATACATTCATTTCCTCCTACACATTGCCAGAAAGACAATTTTTGCCAAATTGACCCAAAGCAGTCTGAAAGCAGCAGTAATTAAGCAGTCCCAAGGCGGGATGCATCCTGCTGACATAACTGAAGGAGTGTTACTGAACAGCCTGATGCATGAAGACAAAAAATTCAGCTGCTGCAGATGTATCAGAAACAAAGGAAGGAAGAAGGAAGGAAAATGGGGGGAAAAAAACTCCAAGTAACTACAAGCCTTCCAAGGATCTGTGTAGATCAGAGGCCTCAACTGCTGTGTTCCCTTCATCCAAGCCATATGTAAAGCCACAGCAGAGCAGACCCTGGCACAGCAGCTGCTGGAGCCAACTGTCAGAGGGGAAGCTCACTGCCACTGCAGATGGCAGTGCCCATCACAAAAACAACTTGAGGGGCTTTGGATTACACCCTGAGAAAATGAAATAGGCTCTCTCTGTTTTTAAGACAAATTAAGCAAATGGTTGAGATTTAAACAAGGCTGTGTCTTCAATAGGATTTTTAACTCAAACTGTACCAACCAACATACAAAGGACAGAGCAAAGGCAGAACAACTCACATTTTAAGCACTTAATGAACACTAAAGTCTGGCCTCAAGGAGGACTTCTCAGCAGTTCTTCTCAGTTACCACAGGCTTCACTTTTGCTTGGATAATGGTTAATGTCCACACTCAGGGCATCATTGTATTTTGCTCTGTATATGAGTTCTATCTCCATTTAAGACTTGTCTCCTTTTAAAGCCAGAGTAGATGTATCCACAAGGCAGAGAACAGCAAATTATGAAGAGACATGCTTTGAAAAAGATTTGCTTTTGCTATGGCACTCACCAACGCTCAATGGTAAATAACACATTCTAAGTTTTTAATCTGCCATTAATTAAAAGCATAAAGAGGAGGGGCTTTTCTGAGGATTTAGAGGAGCGAGATCAGCAAACTTTTGAAAGTGGCTTGAGCAAAAAAGGTCACGCTGTGCTATTTTGGGTCTTTCTGTAGCTGGGAGTAAGGCTTTGCCCAAAGCAGTCATAGTATCTAGAGCACAAAGTAACCAGTGAAGGACCCTAGTATTTGACGAGTAATTGCTGACAGGAAGGAAAGCCTGGCTTGCTAGCACAAAGGGCACTGATGAAAAAATTAGGGAGAGTAATAAAACAGAAAGGTATAGAGCCGATAAATGTGTGCCCTGGTGCTCACCACTGCCTGACCACCAGGCTCTCCCTTACCCTCACCTTTTGGCATTATCCAGGAGGATGAGCATGCTGGCTCCTTCATCATCCTGGAAGCTCTCATAGTGATGCCGGTCAGCATTCCCAATCAAGTAGTCAAAGATGGCAGTGTCGATGATATCGAGGAGCCGAGGGCCCGAGTCGTAGGGTGAAGTCTTCTTCACAGCATCACAGTAGCTCTCGTCATACTCCCACCTGTGGGCCAGTAAGACAAAGCAAAGCAGAGCATCAAGGAAGACTCCATCACTGCACACCAACTGTATTTATAGCTGCCACTGTTTCCACTTACAAGTGCAGAAAGAAGTCGAGGCTACGTAAAGAAGAAAGAGTCAGACAGCAGTGCTTTATTAAGAGTAAATCCTACATTAAGACCCGAGTGTATGGAGCAAGCTGAAGTTTCAGTGTGAGCTTACACAACATCTTCCTACAGAACACATGGTCAGAGTTTGCTTCTCCTCACTGCTCACAATCCAGCAGTGGCTGGGCTGCCTCACGGCAGGATTACTGGGACGACTTGCCTCCCTTAACTTCCTAACTAAGGACTGGAAGTGCTGTGTCTATTTCTGTTGCCTTGACCTGCATCCACCAGTCTTGCTTCCCAGCAATCCTCTTCATTTTTTCTTTCTAATACAAATAACATCATTGTGGTTACTAATGACCTCCTCTGTCCTGAGGAGAAAGGCCTCCTACATGTTCATTCTCTTTCACTCACAGTTGTCTCTTTCCTCCCTACTTTCCTTTCAGAGTATCACATCATCTTCTCCAACGGTAGTATTTCAAGCTTCCCTTTTCTCTCCTTTCCCTCCACATGTACCTGTGGCCATGTACCTGTGGTCTGATAACATGGATGTCAAGTCTCAATTCTTCAAAGCTAGGATTTTAAATCTTCTCATTCTCTTCTTTACAGTTTTCAAAGCTATACACCACCACCTGAACAGCCAGATCTCTGATGTATACACTTTCTGTCTGTCAACCTAAATAACAAGTACGTCTCTAACATCATCCCTGTGAGGACTGAAGCAGTCCTTCACAAAAGGATTTGAAATGCCTTAAACAATCTGTGACCTGGAAGCAGGAATGGAGGAAACAAGCTGGAGACATGCTCAAAATGGCAGAGAGTTATCTTGTAGAGGTCTGGAGCCTAAGCTCCCAATATCCCATCTTTCCTCCAACTGAATGGCCAAAAATGTAGCTTCTCAGTGCTTCTGTTAACACATTACACACACTCCTCAAATGCTGCCTCCAGTTCATTCTTCCTTTTGTATCAAGGTCCCACTTGCACTCAACTTACAGCACAAATCCACAAGGCAAAAGTCTCAGAACATGCTCCTCCTTGTACTGGAAATATTTCTTTTGTGCTACATCTCTCTCTCCCTCAAGTGTTTATCTTTCTCTCATTTTACTTCATCTCCCTGCGACAGTATTTCAGATATACTATGCTCTCTCCTCTCATTTTCCATTCAGTCTTTCAAGACAGTCTTTTCTCCGACATTTCTTTCTGATCATTTATATTTTATTAGCGTAGGACTTTGAAGAATAGGGACTTTATCTATCACACATCCGTTAACAATTACGTATGCTAATGTGACTATACGAAGGATGTTCAAAAGGTCAGCTCAGGACAGAGGAGAAGCAGCTCATCAGGAAATAGAAAACCCTACAGGGTTATTTTTCCATAATTACCAGACACAGAAAAAATGGGAGCATGACATCTAGAACGTTTAATTCTCCTGGTGCTCTCAACGTGCAACATGACAAGGTGCAAAGCAACAGAACCATACAATCCCATCTGAATCAGGCAAGTGCAGGGAAGTTTAAAGTACAACAAATGTAAAATCAGGAGTAAACCCCCACAGAAGGAGGTAGTTCATGAAGAAAAATAGTCTCTCAAAAAAAGAAATGCCTCCAAAAAATTCAGTCCTTTCATCACTGCAATTTACCACGTGCTAAATACAGCTGAAAGCTGGTGGGAAGGAGGTAACTGCTGCTCAAAAAGAAAATCAAACTGTACATTTAATACTTTAAAACAAGTCAATGAAGCCTTTGGATGAGATTCTTTCTGAGGACAATCACATCATTAGGAATCGATGGATATTTTAGATCAAGGACTAAAAATCTCCTTCTCATCACTTGTCCAGGAAACACACTTGGAAATGACTCAGCTCAAAATCATTTGCTCCGGTCATGACAAAACCAGCCCAAATAGTCAGACACGTTACAGCTACTGAACAAGCTTGTTAGACCCCACGTTAGTCCTCTAAAAGCATTCTTTAGTTGCTGAGTGTGGTCTCCAAATCCTGACAGTATTCCAAGAAAAGAAGAACTATTCAGTGCTTACCTGTTTAAGCTAAATCAGCTCCACAACTCTTGAAACAAACTACAAGGACCACAAAATCATTTCTGGCAGAAAGCAGCACAGTGCTACCATATTTCAGAGAGCCACAAAGAAGTACAGTGTCAAAAGAAGGTCTGCTGGCACAGGAGAAGAGTCTTGGTTTGCCCAGAGATTTTCAGGGCTTGAAGTGACTGCCTGGTGGAGTTCTGTTCCAACCAAGAAGTAGGTAAAGGACAACACTTATTCTTGTGAAAAACAATGAAAGCTTCTTTCTTCCTCATTTTAATTTAAATCTCATCCTAGACTTCTTGACTTCTACTGTCACATAAACAAATCTGTTAGCAAAGGTCTAGGTTTTGACAACACTTGACCTTTAATGAGTCATTGTATTGCAAGGGTAGTTCTAGTACAAATCACCATGTGTAAAGGATAATCCTCTCATGTTCCCATACCTGGCAAGTTTGCCTTCACGGTAAGTCCTACCCCACGGGTGCCGATGCTTCTGAAGAGGCCAGACATCTGGTAGCCAGAGAGTCACTGATCCTTCCATGACGTCCCCATCTGCACAAGCTGGCTCTGTTTCCCGACAATAGTAGCATTTCCCATAGAAGCAAGTGTTATTACCTTAAACAACATAACAAACAAAGAGGTATCAAAACAGCAGAACTTAATTCAAGGGATGCCAATTGAAATTCGGGAGCATATTGTTGCAGTAGAGTCTTTCCTGCCGTAGGATTTCCCTGCACTTGACCTCATGCTTCCTGTCTGAGGAAAGGCTCAAAAGAGATTAAATAGACACCTATTCATTCAAAGCAACATTAAGGAGTATATTCAAATGAGAATGTCTTATTTTCTCTTGTTTCTAATCACACTGAGAGTTGCACAACATTGCACTAGCAACAAGTTTGTGATCCCTTCTGAGCCCTTGGGACCTTGACTTTGCAATCTTGGTACTGCTCATTTTTCACGTTTCACGTGTTACTTTTCCCAAAAAGCTGACCAAAAAGAGATAAGTGAAAAAAGACTAAGCAAGACTGAAATGGCTCTGGAGCTCTGAGACCTGCCACACATCTCAGTTACTTGAGCTGATTCAGTTAGGGGAAACACAAACAAACTATCATTCTTCCATGATCCAGGAATGCAGACCTGGTGGAAGTTTCATGAATGTCTCCTGACAGCAGAGGGACAATGAAGTTTAGCCTGTAGCCTAGATTAATATTTTTAGCTTAACCTTTTCTATTTCACCCTTCTAACCCTCTTTGCTTGGCCCATGCCAAATTAATTCCAGCTGCAATACTCATAGATGTTCTTCCAAACTATTCTTTAACTATGTCTTGCTTCCTTGTGGTTCCACTTACTCCCTGTCCTTTCTTCCTTTGGCTCTACATTCAATAGCCTCCCCTAACCAGGCCCAGGGAAAGACATGTTTTTCACTTTCCATTCTTACACATCCCAATCTCTTAGTCAGCCCACAGTCCTTTGCAGTTCTCCAACCAGATCTGGCTCATGATCCCCCTACCCTGATCATCAGAGATGACCAATAGCAACACAAAGTTTGCAGCAGACCAGATCTCTCATTTGTACGGAAAGCCCTGCAAGGCTCTCTTCCTATCCATGGCCTGCAGCAGGTGTAGCAAGAGACAGAACTCTGAGATTCTAGCTGCAACTCTAGCACATCTGCACTAAGTACACAGAAACTATCTTTTCTTCAAAAGCTCAGAAATTTGATCGAATTCAGGTTGACAAGAGATCACAACCATCTCCCCAGATCCACCCGTTTCTTTGGTTCATGCTCTGCACAACAGGCAGTTCCAAGGAATCCATGGAAAGGCAGAAAAAATTTCTGCAGCCATACTTTTCAAGATAGCATTTCTGCTGGAATACTCCTTAGTTATCTTGGCTGAAATTAAAAAAAGGAAGAGTCTGCCTGAGGCACACACCTCATTTGAATGCAAGAAGAGTTTGGCAAGGCAAAGCTACTCTCATCTGAAAGTTACACCTTATAACTGAAAGCATGAGGCAAGCTTAGTAGGTGAGACTACCAACAGTGCTTGTAATAGAAATATACACAGGCACACACATTTATCAGCTATAATGAGCAATTGTCTTATTAGAAAAACAACAAAAAAGAGTAATAATTGGGTATTTTATGAAAGCCTGAAGGAGTTCAGGCTGCAGAATAAGTCATTTCTTGATGCTTAACGACCACCTGGTAGGAGTTCATATTAATAATTCCCATTAAGTGCCCTTCTTACTGTAAACAGCCTAGGAAGTTCTGACACATTTAGTTATGAATGCTCAGCAGACTCTGATGTAGCACAAACAGCATCTAATACCAACTGAGGCATCAGCTCTATAAATTATCCCAAATCACCACTGTGATCACATTAAATACAAATCCACTTTTGTTTCCTTTCAGGTCTAATCATAGACTTTTCTAAACATCTCTGACAGCAGAGAGAAAACTCTTAAAACAAACAAAAAAAACCCCCTCATCTGTAACAGCAGCATGAGGGATCACAGAGAAGTTAAGAGAGGAAAAACTACCTGGAGCGAATCAAGTCCTCCTTCCCAACCAAGTGGGGTTGTAAGCCTTACATCTCTCTTTGCACAGACTTACCAGCTTCCTGTATCATAGTTAACTGTTTTAGAACTGTGTCAGGTTCATGTGTCTCTTTTTTCTGCATTAAACACATGTTTCTTTACTGGGCTGTGCAATCCATGGAGTTCACTTACCCACAGTCATGAAGGTACCCAGGAGCTGCTCGGTGGCTACTGGTTTGATCTCCGTACGTAGATTCACAAACCTGCCAACCACCAGTGGAGCTCGTCGGAAACCCAGGATTCTGATTTGGGGTGAAAAATCACGACATGAGAAGTTGTAAGATAGCCAGCAGTACTAAATTAGAACCAACCCAAAGTCTCTGTGCCGTTGTCACTCGGAGATGACCGAGAGCAAAGAATTGTATTTGTAGACCCTGGGCTGAAGGGTCACTATCCTGGACAGCACAGTCTCCCCATTAGTGGTAAATATACAGTATCCTTCCAGAAACAATGGCATCCTCGGACAAAAAGTGCAACCATCACCATTCAAAACAAAAGGAGATGCTGAAGTTATGTAGGAGCTTCTGTCAGGTGTTCTTGAAGAATATAGATGGTGCATATTCTCAAAGAGAGGAGAAAAGCCAGAGAGCAAGCACAAATCACAGAATCTTAAGGGTTGGAAAGGACCTCGAAAGAACATCCAGTCCAAGTCCCCTACCAGAGCAGGACCTCCTAGAGTAGGTCACAGAGGAACTAAACCCCAACCAAATAGATAGCAAGGAGGGGCTAAGCAAGAGACGTTTGGACACTGGAAAGAGGCTTTGAATTCTTGCTTTACAATTTTTGATCACTTGAAAACACAGACATCTGGCTCCATCACCTTTTTTGGTCGTAAAATAGATTGATTCTGGCCCCCACCTCACGACTATGACAGAAGTAAAGGGTATTCCACAACTAGTTACCACCAAACTTTCCTAGGGTTGTTCATTTCCACTGCCTGTGCAGAGTTCCACAAACGAATTTGGACTAACAAACAAATCTTTTATCAGCTACACCTCAGCTTAAGTTCAACCATTTTATTCTTTAGTACATTTGTCCTTCCTTATTCCTTTCCCCAAGATTTTAAGTCTCTTCACAAAGAATTTTTCACATCTTTAATTATCTTCAGAAATCTTCTTCAAAGTGCCAACATAGTCCTCTTACAACAAGGAGACCAAGACTGCACTCATTTATTCTAGATGAAACTGCACTTCTAATAGTATTTCATCTCTATCAACATTCCATGTTTGGTATTTTCTGTCCCACTCTTTGTACATCCTGTAATTTTGGGTTTTTGCTGTAATTGCACCTCCAACTCAGGTTCACAAACTCCCCTGGGTAGCCCTGAATACAATTAATATATGAATAGTTGTTTTTTTCCTCTAGGATGGACTGATTCATATTTAGTCTGACTAAATTGTTAGTCTAGACATTAGACTTAACTTTTCAGTGTGCTGGATATTAACTTACCACATACATTCAGCATTTCAGACTCTTCCACGGGATTTGCTCTGGCAGGGGGGACTGGACTAGATGATCTTTCAAGGACCCTTCCAGCTCCTGACATTCAGTGATTTGGCTAAGCTCTTCCTTCCACATAATATACATCATGTAAGTTTCAGTGCTCGTTTTCCTTTTCAGATTCTTCACAAAAACCTTAAATGTTATAATCTTGCACTGATCTTCAAAATCAAGTTGCACAACAAAGCCAGTTTTCATTTTTGGCTTGTGTGGTATATTGGCAGGTTAGAAATAGCTCACAGCTGAGGTGTACTCTTCAAGGAGCTCTTTTCTTCCCTAACTCTGAAGAAGTGTTTACCAGAGAAAATAAATCCAGGGAACCTAGTAATTCTGTACCTGTCCAAGTGAAAGGCTGCCACTTCTGCGTTGTGTCTGTCGTAGCCAGCGTACGGTTCTCCTTCCACTACATAATCCCTGGCATATCTGTAATTGAAATAAGTCAAATCAGGTGATTCATGCAGGATTTCCATCACGTTTGCTGGTCATGAGGACGATAACAGTGCTATGTTAAAACAGCCTCTGGTCACTTTCAAAGCAAATGTCAATGGGAGAGGGAAAAAGATATTAATGAGATTAATTGGTGTACAGAGTGTTCAAGGGGTAAATAAGGAGGCAAAGGCAATAATCTACAGTGGTCTCAAGAGCTTGGGAAGCTGGGCCCATTCAGAATCATCAATGAGTTTTAATTCAACCATATGCCAAGTCACATCAAAGAAAAGAGAGCACAGACCTGACTATGGAACAGGGGACTATTTACATTGGAAAGCTGCAACTTCATGAATGATTTTAGGGCTAGAATGGATTGTGGATTAACATGAAAATGCCGTCTGATATTGTGGAAGAAAAGTCAAATCAAACCTTTGGTAACTAGAAGATCTAGCAAGCACACACCTGAGGACAATACTAGATAGAAAAAGACCCTTTATTCTGGTGGAGAAAAGGCATAATGAACAGCAAGAAATAGAAATTAGACACTCATTACAACAACAATGGTATATTTTGGTGAAATAATGGGCTTTTTTTCCCTCTTCCTTAATAGAGGTTACTTATATAGTCAAGGCAAACACATAGTTCTGAGATTCATGACATTTGAATCAGCTCTAGATGCTACTTAAGAAGCGTGCTTCAGAAGAGCATAACCTGCCACAATCAATATCAAGCAAATGAATGAAATGTAATACATTTTCAAGTAAAGTATGGCCAAATTAGATTACCTATTTTCTCATTTCCACCTGGGTGTGAAACTCTGTAAACTGGTTGATTTCCAACAAACTCAGCATTCAAGCAGTAGCAGCAACAATGTAAGAGAAGCCACAGTGGCTTTGATGTTTTAATCCTGCTCAGACAAGATCTGAGGTAAGATGACAGTCTGTTTCATCAGGCTGAGAAAAAGCCTCAGCTTCTGTGAAAGGCAGTTTAAAAGAGAATGAACCAGTGTGGGACTGAATGGAATTTTGAGGAGAGGATGTGACAGATTTCTTGTAAATTGGAACTTATATCAAGCCTACATCTTATTTCACATACAACACTAGTATGTGATGGTAGCAGCTATTAATCATTAGTAATTTAAGCTGGTTTTCAAGTCATTTTGAAATGAGACAGCTAACCCTCCAAAAACTCTCTACAACTACCTGAAAGGAGGTTGTAGTGAGGTGGAGGTTGGTCTCTTCTCCCAAGTAACAAGTGATAGGACAAGAGTCAATGACTTCAAGTGTGCCAGGGGAGGTTTAGATTGGAGATTTGGAAGAAATTCTTCATTGAAGGGTTGTTAAACATCAGAACAGGCTGCCCAGAGAGGTGGTGGAGTCCCCATCTCTGGAGATATTTAAAATCTGGGTAGCTGAGGGACATGGGTTAGTGGTGAGCTTGGCAGGGTGAGATTAGTGGTTGGACTCCATAATCTTAAAGGTCTTTTCCAACCAAAATGATTCTATATCCTCATGGTTGGGTCTCTTGGACGTACTTCCAGTAGGCTCTTGACAACACAGTCACATTTTGAAAGCTACAGAGCTAAAACTTCCTGGTAATCCTCAACCAAATTCTTGCTTCCCTGCACAGTAGGCATGTAGTCCTTCCTAGAGCAAAAGTAACAACAGAATTCCTTCTTCCCCAACCACTAAGTTTTCTCAAAATGGTTTTTAGTAGTTAAGTTCGACACACCTTTTGGGTCAAAAGCTAGTTAAATAGACTACTTTGCAGTGACAGAACAAGACTCTTATCTACAAACTTAGTGCTATTCAGCAGCCACAAACAGAACACAGGTCTACCAGTATGGCTAGGGCTGTACTGTCTAGTACTCCTATAAACTCTCCAGTGTTCCTATAAACACTCCCAGCTGCACGTGTCCTTGATGGACTGTAGTCATTGTGTTCACTTGCACGCTTACTCCATTATGTGAGTGTAATTCACTGCTTGGTGAAATGCTTTACAGCACTCACTTGTACAGAAAGCACTCTAGAAATGCCATGTCTTGTTACTGCATTTATTGGATGAGTTGCCCATTGTGCCACCAAGACCTTGTGTGAAAGGCTCACACTGTTTAAACACGGCCTAGCCCCACAGTGAAGCTCCAGCCAGACCAGAACTGACCCTACAGAAAAAGGATGGTGAATCAAAAAACTGTAGAGCAGATTCTTTTTTCCTCATTCTCTCATCATTTGTTCGCCTACAAAGAAAAGCCTTCATGCTTGCTCAACCTGACGTCCTTGGAGGTGTACTCACCCTGTGATGATGACACTTTACATCTGCAGTGCACTCCCATAAAACACACCTGGCCTTACTTTTTTACATCTTTCTCCTTTAGCCCGAAGGCAAACAGTTCAAAAAGCTTTACAGACATGAACAAGACTCCTCATAAATGTTCAATCATGTAAAATGTCCCTGCAGATCACTGTAAACAGAAGCCATACCAAGGAAGTACCACTACCTATCCATTCTGACATTGTTCCTCCAATATTCACTACTGGCAGACGGGAAACTCAGGGGCTTTCACTCTGACCTACCAAGCCATTTTTATAGTCTTCATGCAGCTATACCAGACACCCAGACAGACTTTTAAGACCACTATCAACTTTCACTACTTCCCTGTTCTCGAACCAGGTTCTCTCAAGGCAGTTTGACTTGACCCTTACTCAGACAGGGTAGGCAAGACTTGGCACCACGCTGCCAGAACCTGAGAAACACTAAGGTTGAGCAACATTCCCTCGGGACTGAACACAGTGATTATTCTTTTAACCTAAAGACAGGCTGTTTGGAGCAGCCTGAGAGACAGCTGGTACAGCAGCCTGTGGTTACCAGAGCACCAGCAAGACTCTACACTGTCTGTCTCACAAAGAACAGAATGGCCTTTCCATTTACCTGGAAATTTGCATCTTTTAAATTAATTATTAATTTCATAAATGAGATCATATATTCATGATATATTACAGTCATTAAATGACATATTTCTTAAATCACATCTGACATGTAATAAATACACTATATAAATAAATGATAGAAAGGTCATTAAAATTATCTATAAATCATAAAATGAATTATAGAAGTGTCATACACTTTAAATATATAAATATGTGTCTATTATATATGATATATAGCATATCTATGATATATACTGTAAGGTATCATACAGAATAATTACATTACCTATGATATACAATATACACTGTATAATAAACCACATAATTTACTATTAGGCTTTAAAATATTTAAATCTATATTTAGTGTATTAGATGTACACGTTTCAACACAACCTGATCTAGGTGAACCTGCTTCTGCAGGGGGGCTGGACTAGATGATCTCCAAAGGTCCCTTCCAACCCCTACCACTCTGTGATTTATATATTGATTATAGAAACGATAATTAAACATTAATGCAACAACATAGAGATTAAAAGAAATATAACACATAAACCAGTTATTGACTGAGTCATTGAAGGTCACCTTTACCTCTTGGGTTTGAAGACAACCTTCTGTCCTCCTTCAAGTATTAGCAAAGCTTTCAGCTGGGTCCCTTTGTATCCCACGTCAGCTTTTATTATCTTCTTGGTTGTCATGGCATGCATAACAGCCCCCAGCTCAGGGGTTTCCTCAGGGTACACCTCCCGAGGCACTACCCACTGGGCTGCAATCTCCCAGGGGGACTGCAGGGTATGGTCGAGGCGGGGGTCCAGCTCGACGTGGAGGCTCGCCATCATCCGCTGGAAGGCGCGCTGGTCCTCCCGGTTGGCAGCTGATGTGTCCAAGTTGTCAATGAGGAAAACTTTAGTGAAGATGAAGATGATGAGGAGGATGGCCAACAGCACAACACGCTGCTTTAGCTTCATGGTGACTTTCAACCCTTCTTCCCTGATCCTTCCTTCCAAGCGTGATGGGAAGTCTGTTGGAGATCAGGATGAGGAAGGGGATGTTAGTTAATGAATTTCATCCATAACTTGCATTGTGGAGGAGGTATCGCCACTGAAGCATCTTCTGCTGCCCCTAAAAAGAAACAAAACGCAAACTTATGAAACTGTACTCCTTGCAGATCCCAAAATCAAGTTTATGTTTGGAGCCCAAGCCTGCATTTATGTGCACTCGTACTCTAAAGCCCAACCACTTCTGTTATAACACGTGGAGCTCGCTGTCTTCCTGTAGCCTTTCAGTGATCTGCACGGAAGGGGAAATTGCCTGATAGCATCTCCATGCAGCTGAAATCGTAACAGCTGCAACTACCACAGGCAAGACTTTTGCAGAGAACTGTAGTAGAGTTGGTGGCTCCAATTTCACAAACACTTTTTCATTAGTGAGAGAACTCACAACCTCTGGCTTGCCAAAGATTTGCCCCTCAAGAGAAAGCTCCAAGAGAAAGCTCCCAGGTAGGTTTTCTGCCATCTGACCCCCAGTGAGAACAGTTCACAGACAAGTTTCCTGATGGTACAAGACATAAAGCCACAACAGACTTAATTTGTTTATTGCTGTTCATTTGTTGCCACTAAAATTTACTCAGCTTTTTTCCATTCTTAAAGAAAAAAGGAGGGGGGAGGGGGGAAGGACAACATCTTAACTTTCTTGTGGTTAACAATGAATCTTCTGCAGTCAACTGTAAAACCAATAACCACCGAAAAGATACAAAATAGCCGTCATCTCAACACCAAATTAACAAGGAAAAAAACCCCAACCTGACACTTACTACCTCTTCTCACAAACTTCACCTATAATGCAGTTAAAGCCACATCTGTGTTTCTATATTTACTGCCAGACATGTGGGACGTGTCTCACCCCTCAGCAAGCCTTGCCCAGCACAGTGTCAGCACACAACGACCACTTCACAAACCATCAACTATTTCAATCACAAGGACAGAAATTATCTTCAGAATATTAGTCAAAACTCAAATGGCAATGGATTCTAACACCCTTCTCTGAGAAATGCTCAGAGCCAACAGAGATTTCTCTTTGCACAAGCTATGCTAATCATGAAAACCACAAATGGCACCCTGAGCTGTGGTAGGACTAATATAGAAAAGCCTTCTCATGCGATTTAACAATAAGTGTATAAACCAGTCATTATTAATCATGTCACTGGAAAAAACAAGCTGCACAGGCTAAGTTAATTTACCAGCAGCAACCCAAGGACAGTCAGACTATGCTCAAAGCCATCTTCAGCACCCCTGTGGAAACTATACCTGCAAAGGTCTCAGGGGGGTACAACAGTTCTGAGAGGCCTGAGCATGTTGTTGAGGCACATCTCCACTGAAGACTAAGGCTGCAGCCAACAGCAGTTGACAGTAAGGCATGTCTTTTGAGCAAGCCATCAGTGCAGAATCAGGTTTGGCACAGTATAGGAGTACAATATAAAAGTGCAAGAATGTCTCCATAACACCTTAAATAAATTGACATTGAGCCTACAGCAAACTCACCCTGCCCCCCCCACTACATGCCTCTCCCACCTTCCCTTGTGTCACTGTTAGCATTCACACAACCCAGCTGCAAGGTAGTTGAACATCCAGGTTGCCAACCTACTCAAACATTAACCATCTGCTTTGGTTTGTGTGTGTAAGTTAGAGAGGCAGCAGGGCACCTCCAACCAATACTGGAAGATGACCCAAAAACTGCCTACAAAGCTTATCTATCCACACATCTATCTACAGAAGGGCACCTTAAGTTACTCAAGTCAGAACTGTCACCCAAAGAATGGCCCTGCCCTCCATGTACCTCCCACCTTCATGTAATGAACGAGCTCCATGAGAGACTTGATCAGTGTTTAAGCTTGAACTTTTTTATTTATTAGTTTCTGTCTCCAGGCCTTCTTCCCTCAAATCTGGTTTCCAATGGTTTTTCTGGTTTTTCAAATCTGGTTTTCCAATTCACAAGCATCTGAGGAGAGCACACCATGAGGCCAAGAAGTGTTTCTCCTGGCAGCACCACTAGTGATTCCATGCGTAGGTAAAACTATAGCCCAGGCCAGCCCCACAAAGAAAAAGCACCCGAACCTCTTGGAAACAGTCCCAAGGAGCCCACCAAGAGGGACAAACTGTCAGATCCCCCCATTTTCAGAATCACTCTTTCAGCACAGTGACCAAGCTGAGCATCACTCAACTTCCTTTGGTCCTTCCCATTACACACTCTGCCTCAACTTCCTATAAAACCTGTCCACTGAAGCAAGAAAGTGAAAGTCTGCTAATGATGATGAGTCAAAAGTGAAATGTCAACAAATGGTTTAATGTTACAGTCACATAAAAACTCCTTGAAGGGTAGAGGGTAGGGTTAAAGAAGGCTACCAAGTCTCAGGGATGCTTCAAACTAGTACTAGGGTCCTCTGCTAACTATGCAATACTGATTTTCATCTATTGGAAAATAGGTGTTTCCGCTAGTAGCGAAAGATGACAAGTCATATGTTTATATGAAAATCAAAACATATTATTGTTCATCTCAGTTCTGTTTAGGCAGCCTTTATTTCTCCACGTGGCATGTCCATCTGCATATTACACACTGCAAGCAGGAGAAAGAGAAGCACACACAAGGAAGATGCATTTGACCTGAAAGCTCTCCTTCCTTGCTAATGTAATACTCACCCAGAGGGAGAGCCCTAAATAATAGCATCATTTTAAAATCTAAGTAAGCAAGCAAAGCAGATCAGGCTCTAACTGTACCTTCTCATCATAACTTTGTAATTTTCCTTCTTCAAAACTAGTAACTGTATCAGTTTGAACACTGTTGTTACAAGATCTGCTTTCATTCATTTTTAAAAGCCATTAGAGCTTATAAGAAATTATGTGGAAGAACACAGTTCATTTCAGAACAGCTGCCCCTCCTTATGAGATATGTACACATGCACACACACATTTTAAGAAAGCCTCACAGCCCAGTATCAGTCAACTAAAGCACAGGGCAGAAACATTTCATGCCTTTGGAGCTTAAGGTGAACACTCACTTTCCTATACTGATTTTCAGGAATGCTGAGATTCTCTAGGGGTATTCTTCTTGGAGGAAGGTGGTGGTGGGAGACAATATAACTGCAGCCCTCACCTAAAATAAAGGTAATTTACTTAAGTTATCTTTCCTGACATCTTTAAACTAATTTGGCTGAAAACCTCTAACAATTTAGACAAAAACTACAAAACAAAAGTAAATGTTTGCTATAAGACATTTCAGTAACTCCCTTAAGTGAATAACCAACACTCAGCAAACAGTTCTCCTCCAGTTGGGCAATTACTCACTGATTTTGCTCTCAGTAGGTTTAAGCAGGTAAGTCTGCTCTGATTTTTCACTGACATCTACTGAAATGAGTCATCAGCTGCTTTTCTCCAACAAACACTGAAACAGCCCTGAGGTTGCTATGCAATCGATCTCCCAGGCTGGCTGCAGAGCCTGCACGCTGCTCCCGAGGTGCCAAGGTTATGCTCCTTCCTGTACGAGCCAACAAAGAGAAGTTTACCCCAGAGAGCAACAACTTATATTTTATCAGTTTCAAATGAAGATAACAAGAGTGATGGCAGTGAGGTGTTGTAAGAAAATGCTTACACAGGTTTGGAAAAAAGTAATCTGAAAAAAGGATCATAGAATGGTCAGGACAGGAGGAGACCTCCAGAGCTCATCCAGCCCAATCCCCTGCTAAAGCAGGTTCCCCTCGATCAGGTAACACAGGAACAGATCCAGGCGGGTTTGGAAATCTCCTGAGAAGGAGACTCCACACCCTCCCTGAGCAGCCTGTGCCAGGGCTCCCTCACTTCAACACCAAAGAAGTTTTCCCTTGTGTTTAAGTGGAACTTCCCCATGTTTCAGCTTGTGCTCATTGCTCTTTACCCTGTCACTGCACATTACGGAAAAAAGAAAGTGTCACCCCATCCTCCTGACACTCACCTTTTAGGTACTTACAAGTGCTGATGAGGTTCACCCCCCACTCTCCTCCAGGCTAAACAGCCCGAGGTCCCACAGCCTTTCCTCATAAGAGAGATGCTCTATGATGAGTCCTCAAAAAAGACTTGGATTAGAAAAGAGGATTACGAAAGCTCACAAAGCATGAAGCTGGTCCTGAGCGTGGACAGAGGTGGGAAAGGTGGCCTCAGAAAGAAATGAAATATTAACAAACCTCCCAAATTTATAAAGTGAAAAATAGAGTGAGCAGCGCTCTGGAACAATGGGCCAAAGGCTCTAGGACAACAACAAAAGTAAACCTAGGGATAACTTCAACAGACTCAAAAAGGAAATAGTTCCATAAAGTGGCAGGGGTGAAAGGATAAGGCATGGGTCTTCACATGTGACAAGAAGGGACAAAGGGACCGGGCAGACACTTCTACACAAGAGTCATGGGAGTATAGGATGCATAGAATGATATTAGGTGCTCTTTGAACCAGAAGGCATTAGAGAAGGAAAAACCCAGAGACAGTTTTCAGAAGTCAAGTACATTCTAAGTGTCTGACCAGAGTTAAGGTGACACAACGACAGAGCACCTGTGTACCTGTAGCCCCAGAACAGCATGTGTTCCCTCCTGCTGCTGGGCACCAGCCTTCAATCTCTTACCAAGGTTGAGTAACTCTCACAGTGGTTGGTTTGCTTTTCTTTTTTCTTTTCCTTTTCTCCTGAGCTTCTACTTAT
Organism: Colius striatus; assembly: GCF_028858725.1. Taxonomy (NCBI): domain Eukaryota; kingdom Metazoa; phylum Chordata; class Aves; order Coliiformes; family Coliidae; genus Colius; species Colius striatus. The sequence continues at coordinate 19,424,408 of NC_084768.1, forward strand.
CATTATCTTCAGCTACCAATATCAAACAGAAGACATAATCCAAAGAGTTTTATTGTTTTACCGACAAAGCTCCATCTCCATGTTACAGAAGTAGAGAAAAACCTGATTTCCCTAGCTAGCATTTTGCCATACTCCTGATCAACCTGGAAAAGGAAACATCACAAAAAACCATACTGGCTTTTGAACAGCATTGCCAACCAGCAGGTTTGCACAGCAAGCTCTTTGGTGTTCACAGCAAACACTTTGGTTTACATCATCTCTTTGGGATATTTCCTCATCAATTTCATCTCTCTTTATAACAGGTCTGTGTTCTCAGCAAGTAACAAGTCAATATCCAAGTAATGGTGACTTCTAAATATCACGGTAGGGTCACTGGACTGGAGTCACAGGCTCAACACTGTGCCACATCTTCCAATCTCAGCTTTATGTCACAAAGCTACAAAGATCCTGTCTCAAAAACACTTGACTACAATTTGCAAAAGGATTTTGTTATGCTCCAAATGACAAATAAGGTCTGTGGGCAGGCAGAGGTTTAGTTTGTCAGCACAAGTACACAAAGAAAATCATAGCTCAAACAAATGCCAACCTGAAACAAATATGGTTAAGCATGCTCTAATTCCTGTTTAAATACATGTTTTTCTCTTCCTAAACACACTAGGCCTTTTGGGATCTCCTGTCAAAAGGCCTTTAAGAGTTCTCCAGTAAACTCTGGAAAATGCCTCGAAGAAACAGTGTATACAGTAGTGACATTTTCCTTTTCCCAAAACACACTTTGGTCTCACCAGATCCATCTTTCTTCCTGTCCTCCTCTCCCTGGCCAACTCCTCAGCAGCTCATGCTCTCCCTCTCTGCACAAGCCTCATTATTTTAGTTTTCACAGGCAGGCTTCCACAGACCCTCTGCTTAGATTTTTTCAGACCCATTCTGTCAGTTGCACTCCCTGGATGTTGCCTGGTTTGTGCAGAGTTAAGGAGCCCAGTGCACAAGGCTTCACACCTATTTACTTGTCTGCTATTTCTCCAATTCCTTTTTTTCTATTAAAACTTTCCTTACCACATGCACAACTGCATCCCTGGTTAAGAGCCTGAATATAGACAAGACATAAAAGACCACAAATGTTTTAACCTCTGTATTATATATACTTGCAACTGTACAAGTCAGCAACTGATACATTCTCACATTGCTTCTGAGAAAAAGGAAATAACTGTGTTCATCTGTCCCTCATACCCCATTATACTCCTTAGTAACTTTAGAATGTGTTACCCACCATTCTGCCAAATTTGTCAAGAGGAATACGACCAAGAGCTTTACAAAAACAGCTGGTTGGATAAAAGGCAGAAGCCTCAAGAAGCCAAGGAGAACTTAGCATATATCCTCCAAGTACAGGGCAGATTGGGGTGCAGTCCTGGGACAGAGAAGTTACTGGGGGACTGAGGGCAGCTAGAGACAGGTAGAAGTTGCTCCTGTAGGACGTGGCAGAGCCCTCAGGAAAACCGGGTTTGATTAATTCTCCTCACAGAACAACTTTCCTTGAGCACGGTTTCCTATGGAAACAAAGTTTATATAATCACACTTTTCACCAGTAAGCTTTTGAATCCCTTAGCTAATTCCAAATACATCTGAGAGAACAGTAGATGTTTTGAAGACAGAGTTTATGTATTTATTGCAAATTGGCAGCCGGGGAGTGCTGAGGAAAAGGCTGCAGCGTTGGCTCAACAGTTGCCTGTTTGCCTCAGCCATCTGGGCAACCAGTGTGCTCACAGCTGGGACACGGAGGGAGCTGGGACCACCGTGGAGAAGGAAGGAGCTAAAAGTAAAGGGGAATGGATGGGGCAGGAGCTGAGGGTACTGAAGGAGTGGGTGATGGCATCTGGTCAGAAAACAACCACTCCACTTTCACAACTATGGGAACAACTGCACCATGTCCCCATCCCAGCTACTGAAGTTCCCCCTGACCACCACAGATGGATGCACCACAATAAGGTGGAAATGCTTTAGGGAGTTTTGCTCAACTTGGAAATGAAACCAATGCAGTGAGAAAATCCTGTAGTTTTTCTTCTTAACTTGATGTTCTTATGTTTACTCTGTTTGTACATAAGATAGGCACCAGGGTCCATATAACCCTTGACATTTAGCAGCAGCGAGCCTGACTGCTATGAGACAGCACTCACCAACTTCCCTCACTCCCAGAAAGAGAGGCAGCAGAACCAGAAGACAAGAGATTTTGGTATCAGAATTGAGCTGCCAACTTCGTTAACATGTGAGGAAACAAAACCCACTTCACTCTCTCAAGGTTTTGAACTGCAAACAGAGATGTAAGTAGGTCATACTTCAGGACACAAGGGGTACACGGAGTCATTTTCAAATTAAAATAAGGTGGCAGTACTCATGTCAATGTTCTGCACTAAGTGCTTGGTGGGATCTATTCACAGGGAGTTCACTGCAAGCTAAAACTGATCTTTTACGGTTTTCTCTGCTCAGACCCTGAAGCATGTATGTGTACAGCAAGAGCAGGGCCTGGGCTAACACAAACCAAAACAGCTGCACTGCTCATACACCTCTGTACCCAGAAAGGATCTAAAGGCAGATATTCTTTAAAAATGGTTAAACCCTCAGCTTTGACAGCTGTAGTCCACATTTCTGCTCGACAATATACCCCTTTCTCTCTCACACCTGGACAACGACCTCAACCAAGTGCCAGCGGTACCCTGCGGGCCAGTCCCTCGTGCAGTGGGCTGCCCACAGCACAACACGCTCACTGCTGGAGAGGCTGCAGGCTTCGCGGCTGCCAGGGCTCCTGTCCCAGCCGAAAGCACGGCTCCAGGAGAGGAAAGAGCACAGACGAACGCTGGCGTCCGTTCCAGCAATGTTCGTGAAACCCTTAACCGACCAGGGGTGAAATCGGGCAGCGCTCAGGAAACCCGACCTTCCACGCGTAGAAGCCACAGAAGTGCTTCCAGCGAGGTAGCTCTGCCCAGACCGACCGCGTCCTACGTGTCCAAGGGCCCGGCCGTGCGCATTTCAGCGCGCCGCTGCCACCGCCCGCAGGGGCCCGCGGCGGGGCCGGGCGGAACGGGGCGGCCCGACCCGCGGCAGCTCTCCGCCGGGCGCGGACCGTCGCCGTCCGCTTCTCCCGTGGGCCGGGCCCGGGCCAGCAGCCGCACACCTGCGCGGGCGCGGCCCCGGGCAACGGCCGTAACGGTTCCGACGGCTCCTCCCTCGCCGCGGGGCTCCTCGGCCGGCACCCAGCCCCCGCGGCGGCACGACTCCCGCCACTACGCCGCTCGGGCCCGGCCCCGCGGCCGCCGCGCCGCGGGAGGAGGGAACGGCGGGCCGCCTGCCCCCGCCAGCTCCCGCCCAGGCCACTGCCCCGCGCAGGACCAGGCGGTAGGGGCGTGCCCGCCGCCGCTCAGGTGCCGCCGGCCCGCCGAGCCACGCAGGCAGGCGCGGGACCGGCCTGTCTCCTCCCCGGGGAACGCCGCGCCGGGCCCCGCGCCGCTCCCCCCCGGCCCCGCCCGGCCCGGCCGCCGCACTCACGCCGCCTGCCGCCCGCGCTCCATGGCCCCGGCCGCCGCCGCCAGCCCCTGCCGGCTCCCCAACATGGTGCCGCCCGGCACCCCGCCCCCGCCGCGCAGCCAATGAGCGGCCTCGCCCGCTCCGCTCGCCGGCCAATGAGCCGCCCGCTCTGCCCTCGCCGCCGGGCCGCGGCGCCGCCGCCCATAGGCCGTGTGCGGGCGCCCTGGGCCTGCAGCCGCCAATGGGAGCGGCGGAGGGGCGCGGCGGGGTTAACCCCCTGCTGCCCGGCGCGCAGCGACACGAGCCGCTCTGGGGCACAGGGCCCGGGCTGGTGCTCGGCCTGGGAACAGAGGTTTTAGGGTGAAGTCCAGGGAAAGAGGTGTTTAGTTTTGTAATGTACAATAACAATACGTACTGTGGCTGCGGGCAGCAGCGCTGTCGCCAACACCGTGCTGTGGCAGAGTGCTGTAACAACGAGATGCAGAGGTGGTTGGCTTGTAGCCGTTTAGAGGTGTAGCGCTCTTACACTATAGCACACGGCAGTATTGTACCCTCTGCTGCTACTCTCACCCTGCTCAGGACGAGGTTGTACTCCTAAGCGCTACATCACCGTTTCCCGTTTAACCCTGGCACGAACAGGGCGCGGATACCAATGCCCACGCTCTTGCCAATGATCCATTCGTTTGATTTCCCCCCGTGTTTACACATCCCCAATAAATATAATGCTGCAGCGCCGATTTAATGACCCGGCATTACTCGAAGTTGGGCAGCGGCGGCGCAGGTGGTGCAACGCCAACCTCTCTCAGCAGGAGTCAGCACTGAGCAGCACAGGAACGGTTCCAGAAACACACGACAGCGAGAAGCCCGGCAGAGGAGCGGGCTTGGCAAGGCACGGCTGCGTTCCTGTCACGCACAGCGCCCAGGGCACCGCACACAGTCCCTAACTGCCGCCTCGCTCCACAGCTCCGCACTATCCGGCCCACTTTCTCCATGGCTTCTGCTCCACTTGCTGTTACTGATCATTTCTACCCTATTTCCACTTACTGCTGGAATCAGCCCAGCAAACCGTGGACGACCCCTCCCTCCTTTTCTTCAGAGCGCCTGAAGGCAGCTCCTGTAGTTCTTCACCAGCCCGGTCCCTACCCTCCAGCTCTCCCTCAGCTGCATCTTGCTTTTTATTGCACAAATCACTGCAGAAGATAAGACACTACATTTTATTCTTTAATTTGGGTAGGGGAAAAGGAGAAGTAATTTGCATGTCAGCTTAGAAGATGGGCCTAAGGAGAGCCTACAGCAAAGCAGGAGAGAGACTTTTTTTTACAGGTAGTGATAGGACAAGGGGGTAATGGATTCAAACTCACAGAGGGTAGAGTTGCATTAGATGTTGGGAAGAAGTTCTTCCCTGTGAGGGTGGTGAGGCATTCACTGGATGCCCAGAGAGGCTGTGGCTGCCCCAGCACTGGAAGTGTTCAGGGCCGGGTTGGATGGGGCTTGGAGCAACTTGGTCTGGTGGGTCTCTGCCCATAGCAGGGGGTTGGAATGAGGTGATCTCTAAGGTCCCTTCCAACCTGAACCATTCTATGGTCTCTTACACAAACCACTCCTTACCCTTGGCTGAGAGATGCAAAGCAAATGTGAAGGCCAAGTCAGAAGTGGAGAGCAGCAGATCTCAGATACCAAGACAACGAGGAATACAAGATTTCCATGGCAGAAGTCAAAGTCCGCAGCAGCTCCATCCCTCAGCTCCCCTCTCCTGGGCTGCAAAGGAAGGAGCTCACTGGCAGGCACGGTGGCAGTGCAGGCATCAGCTGTCAGGAAAGAGAGGAGTTTGTTGAGAAACACACTGCAGTTCCACCCTGCCCAGCCTGGCTTTCACTGACTCCTTCCTAAGCCAAAGGAAGTGTTTTTTTTCTGTGGTGCTGGAAAGCAATCCCTTACAGACACAGGCACAATTTAGTGGGGGATTTTTCATCCTGCACACGGATCTAACATTTCCTATGCAGAGCATCCAGATTTGTTGGGTACCATGTGTCCTAACAGCACTATTTTTATTATCATTGGCTCGATATGACTTCATAAATGTAAGTTGAATGCCATATCTTCAGCTGCTTGAAGGCTGCAACAGATACTGCATTTGCAGACTGGCCTGTCTGAAGTGGAGAATAAATATCTTTCTTTCCAGGAATTTTTCCCCTCCTCCATTTTTAAGGCTCAGAATGAAAATCTTTTTTAATGGGACTTTTAAAAACTCCTTTGGAAAAAAAATATTAAACAAAAATCAAATCATCCCCAGGACTTTATGACTTCCTGCTCCAAGCTTCCAGGCATCACAAGCAAACATCACAAGAGACATCCATGCACAGGATACTTTTCTTACATTACTGCTAGAGGGAAGGATACTTACATATATACATATATGTTAATAGCTCAGTATCATTGTTCTGGACTGTGCCTCTGCTAACTCCTCACAGAATTAAAGCTTTAAACCTGACTACAATTGTGGTTTTCATTATTAATTAGCACATTAATATTTAAGTGTTGAGCACTTGACTACAGCTAGAGAAATATTAAGAGCTACAAGTGCTACAAGGTTATGGATGAGCTGTGGAGTGGGGGATGGTGGATGGCAGAGGGACCAGGAAGAGACAGGGCAGTCGTGATGGGCCATCATCTTCCGAAGCTGACAGGCAGCAGAGCTCCGTTACCCCTTGCCAAGGAGACACGGGACTCCAGGAAGATCAAGAAAAAGAGCTGATGGAGCTGAGGCTGCCTATGATTATCTGTAGGTTGTGGGAACATGGACTGTCTCAGGCTGGAGAACAAGGTCTGACTGGGGAACAGCAGTCAAAGGGCCATCTCAAAAGCTGGGGCTGGTGTGGGAAGGAAGCCAGAGAGGCTGTTAAATAATTCTATCTGCTCCAGGAAAATCTCTGCATGCTCAGGAGGAGAAAGCTTTAAATCAACACACACACTGTCACCAGATGCTGCACAGATCTTCCTATTCAAAGAGGTGTGTGATTCTGGCAACAGGCTGGAATCAGATTTATACAAGTCAAAAGAAATTCCTGAATCAAGGACACCGCTTAGACCAGCGAAGCATGTGAAGTGTCACTTTGCAGGAGATAGCTGTGCAAAATAAACCCGTGTGCCAATGGAAACAAGCAGCTAAAGTTACAGGAACAATTTCTGACAGGGTGACGCTGAGGGCAGCTATCAAGCACAGGCTCTCGGGTGGAAAGTCTTCAGCTGAATAGGTGCTACCCCCAACCCTATATTTCTCTCTGCTAGGTAGGGATGAAAGAAGCAGATATCGATGCCTGCCTTGGCTTACCTCTGAGAGGGGTTCTTGGACACTGTGCAACGGGAGCAGTGAAAGAACTGGAAACAGCAGGATCAGTGGAGATGAGACAGAGCCCGAGGAAGGACAAGGCAGGTGAGCTGAGGAGCACTCATGTGCACAGGGGTCTTCTCCTCCTTGCCAGGCTTGGCTGCATCCCATCATGTCAGTGTGGTGGTTAATGTGACCCAGTGGCCATCCTCCTCTTCACTTCCTTGTGGTGCTACCTTTAGTGAAAAGGATATGCCACAAGGTCATTATTCAGGGGGAAGTTGCCACAAGAAAGCTTTTGCCCTGACTAGAAAGTGGCAAGGCAGTCCCCCAGTGTATACTAAAAAAAGCCAGACCCTTAATACTATGATCAGATGGATGGGATCCAGGCTTTGGACAAAGCATGCAAGAGCCTCCCAAGCAAGCACAAAAAGTGAACATGAGACGTGATGACTCAGTCAAGGTGACCTTATCATCTGACAATGGGTTTGCTGGTACCTAAGGAGCAGACAGATCAGGCAGAGCTTGCTCCTCTCTCTTGACCTGGCCAGAGAGAAGGATGGCACTGACCTCCCTTTCCAGATCCAACCCAAGATACTACTCACTCTATCTGCTACTTGCTACCAGCAGACAAAGTCACTAGCACCAAATTTCTGTCCTCCGAGGAGTTCTGCATCATCATTCCCTAATCTGCTTCAGGGAAAAGCCGACAGGCTTGGCACAGGTGCTTTGAGCTACTGTGGGTGATTTTGTCTGGGGAGGCAGATTAGGAACCACATACCCCAGCTGCTCCCCAGAGAGCCCTGGGTAGTTGAGTTACAAAAGAAACCACATGTATTTTAATAGGGCACCACACCCCGAAGCACAAAGTTAAAGCAGTTATACAAGAGATTAAAAATCTTTCTATAGTAGTGTCAGGCTTGTTTATGGAATTAGGTTGTAATTTTTATAATGATTTGTTGGGGGCTTTTTTCCTCCCAAACTGGATTTAACTGGAAAGACAAAAGCATACATCTAACATTTAAACTTCCTCAATTGCCTTTAAATGTCACTACAAATTAAGCTGTGTCTGTTTGCAGTATAATTGACAAGCAGCACTAAGATGTTGCCTGTCTACCTGAGCAGGAAGGCTGGCAGGGCAGAAATGCAGGGACACAAATCTGCATTGCACAAGCTGATTTTATGCTCCCTGCCTGCCCACCAGCACCTCGTGTACGTGTCTGTACACACCTTTGATGGCCCTGTGCCTGCTTCTGCCAGCAGGAGTCTGTGTGGGAGTAGCCAAATCCCTGGGTGAAGCAGCAGCCAGCTCACTATATATCAAATGTCGTGGTGAGGGTGAAGAGTCTTGGTCCCTTGAAAGAAGGAAACAAAAAGCAGTTAAATGAAGCCTAAATGTTGGTTGGGGCAGGTTTCCTGTGGAGCACAACTACTGTCCTCTGCATCCTTCCCACCAGAGGCTGTGCCAGGAGAAAATGGAGAGCTTGGGGAGCATTAGCAACATCTCATCACAGCTGCAAGCAGAATGAAAACAGCACAAGTGGCCATTGCAAATTGGTTAGTCTAGTCACTGCTAAAACAGAATCCAGGGAGTTAAAGGCAGTTTTCTGTGCTTTCATCTTTTGCACAGAAGAAATCAAAGATTTGTTTTTCTTCTTTTCCTTCTTTTTGCTAAGAGTGTAAATTAAACTACAAGACTGTTTTGGTTGTTTCATGAAGCATCAGTAGCCAAAATTGATTTTTGGAAGGTAGAATCTGGTGAATAAAAGCAATGCACATGAGTCTGAGTCTTGTTTAAAATGTTAGGGTTCAGCACAGCCTGGGGAAAAGGGAGGAGAGGGGCCGCCTCGCTTGGAAAAGAAATTCCACAGAGCAAGATGGTGCCAAAGAAAAGGAGCAATACCTGCAGTACAGAGATTTCCCCTTTTTTTCCACTAGAAATAACAGAACTGTTGGAGATACTGGATTTAAACAACAAGCTTCTTACAACAAGTCAAGCCCTCTTCAACTAAGAGGTTGAAACAAGTCACTGTGCCATGCTATCATGCCAGTCAGGCTTTGGTATACCTTTCTTCTTCTCTTGTATGTGTGTATGAGCCTGAAATAACTCAGGATATTTAAATCATAGCTATCTGACTTTAGAGTAAACCAGGAAAGTTGTACAGAGGCTCTTACAGCTCTTCCTATCACTTTTTCAGGCTATCAGCAGAGTCACATAGATACTTCTTTATCTGTGTGACTGCTTTATCCAATTCCTGGTGTGAAAGTCCTTCATTCTTCACTTGAGCCTCTTCAAAGTGTGCTCAGCTGTTTTGAGAGAGGTCAGAGCAAGGATCCTGAACACAGGCTCAAGAACTGACTTGGGAAACTTCTCTTTTGAAGTTATTTAATCTTAACCCCAACTTAGCTGCTTACAGTTCTAAGGCTGAAGTTGGTTTCATGAACAAGGCTCTCAGTTTCTCTCCTGATGAGACAGGACATCACTCAAACTTACCTAACCTTTGTTTTAAAGGAGAGATTGATGCTGCTTGTCCTCCATGGCGCACAAGTTGGCATGTTTCCTGACAGATAACCCTCTTGATGGTTTCCCTGCAGAATTGTATGCAACTGCTGCAGCATATGGGGCGAATTTCTCTCCCCCTTTTCATTCAGAAGGTGGCTGTAGCAGCGTTGGGTGGCAGGAGATTCAGGAGACAACTGAAAGGATATACACCTCTGTGAATGGCAGCCCTCGGGGCCAGAGTCAGCTTGGCAAAGGGGAAGCCAATGTTACCTCTGCAGCTGGCAGGGCTGTGGAGATTGCACCTGGAGCACAACCAGGAGGGTTTTTTTGGAGTGGAGATGGGGAGAGAGCAAAGCCAGCCATTTTAGGGCTAAGCTATTCACATGTCGAGTGTAATCCCGTTTCCATCAGCCTTTCCAGTCTTGGAAACTGGATCCGTCCGTAAGAATTTTTTAAGTGTCTATAAATACTGTTAATCTCAAAGCTTTTTGCAAAGAGACATGCTGGGTCCACACAGAAATCCCTTCCCTGACTGCCAAGATAGGGCTCCTGCTTGAAAACGAAGCAGCTGCTTGGCCAGCTTACTGCCCCCCCATGCAGCAGCTTTGCATAGCATATTAAATATTGATCTCAGCAGAGATGAAAGTACAGAGCTCGAGGGAGAGTTGACGTGGCTAGTTAGTTAAGTAAAACCATACTGCAATTTGGCTGCAGTCCTGAATTATCCATTATTTGAGCAGTGAGGTGGTTTCTTTAAGGCCCTTGATTACACAAGAGCTCGAACTTCCTCTAGGATGGACGGCACCTCCAAAGACAGGGCAATGGACTAGCCCTAAGGTTGATCCATTAACATAATTCCTAAACACAGGGTAACATTAACAGCATCCAGCCTTGCTTACCCTAAAAACCTAAAGGTAACTTGTCCTTGCAAACAGCTCTAGCAACCATCGAGTTTGTACGCCACCTCATTTCTACTGCATATCCTGTCCTCGCTCAGCCCAGTCTGGCTCAGGTTTCCCTTATGAAACACATTATCATCCTTGGAGGAAATTAATTAGACCAGGCAATGCTCGAGGTGAGCAGTGCACTTTGAGTGCTCAGGTTCACTGTGTTTCAGACAGCGTATGAGACACAGGAGTGCTCTCAGACTGCCATCGTCACCCGTGCAGTGCCTGGCTGCACTCCCGTTACCAGCAGCCTCCTTCATAACCATCCTCTTATTTCTGATCTTTAACCCTGCATGTAAATGGGGATCCTGTACTCATCTGGAGCAAAAAGGGAGACTGATCCATTTTTAATTTGAATGCTCTCTGCCCAGAAGCCAATAGAGAATGCACACAGAGTAAGGCACCTCAAGACACACTCCTAAAAGCCAGACAGTCAACTAAGTGACTCGCAGCAAGAAGCAGCAAAACACAGAGCTGTTGCTCTGCTTGTTCAAAATGCACATTTACAACCAGATAAACCTTTTCTCTCTTGCATTTTAAAACAATAGTCCAGACAGGAACGGAAAGGATCAGTGTCCGAGTTTCTCCTCAGCATGGAGCAGCTCCCTCCAATGGGTCTAGCTCTGACAAAGAAAGTCCTTTGGGAAACTCAGCCCATCACAGGTACATTCTCCTGATCTTGTAGAGTATTCCTCATCATCTTCTTTTTGACAAATGAGCTTTTTTTGGGTTTAGCTACAAGATTAAAAGAAAACAGTAAATAATTTCTGATAGAAAAGCTACAAAGCCTTTTTTCCTTTTTAATTTGAACCTTTTCACTGGAAAAAAAAAAGAGTTTTCTCTGAAAGAGGACAGGGAGGAATCTAATTAGGGGCCTACGGTATCAGGAACAAGGATCAGCAAGGTCTGCAGACTGTCCCTCCAAACATCTCCACAGGGTGTCAGTGTTATTTCAAATTTGGGTCATTTTACACTGGCATCAGACTAATTTTCTCACCACATTATTTTTATGAGTCTGCTCCTCAGAGAGCGGCTGCCACCACAGCAAGCTTCTTATAGAGCTCTCCTTTTCCTCCTCTAGCCAGCACTAAAATGATATTTCTTTTAAAAGGGTGAGAGAAACACATAGTCGTGGTGGTCTGGGGACAACGGGGGGATTTCAGAGGTTTGAAAAGGGGTTGACATTCACCACTCCAAACCTGCTACTGGTTTGCTGGTGGGATTGCCAGTTCCTGCTGGGTGATGATCTTTCAGCAGGTGATGCAGAGCTCTTTCATGTGCACCTCCCCAGGACTGGCATCCTTTCCCTGACAGATATGTAGCCACAACGAGCATCTCTGGCACTTCAAGAGACTGCTGCAACTCATTCTGTGTTTTCAAGCTGTTTGAGGGCTGACTCTGAGGCAGAATAAAGCTCTTTAAGTTGACCCTTGCCAAAAATTATTTTCCAGACACGTTACTAATATGGCTGTGCTGAAACAAGCTCCCACTGTACTCTGGCAGCTGTGGCAGATCTATGGTGCGACAATATCCCCACCGACCTGTCTAGTCCAAGCGACCACACAAGCCAGCTTCAGTTCTTCTGCAGCCTCTCTGCTAGGATGCCCTCCAAACCAACACTCCCATTCTCTGCGGCTTTCTTCACTTTCCATTGGTCCAGCCTACCTTCTACAATACTTCTACTCATCTGACAGCTCCCCTTCTAATCTGCAATTTTGGGAAAGTTGTTGGAAGCACACCTCAGTCCCACGTCCAGAAGGGATGATGAATCTTGGCTCATGAAGTTTCTGTAACTATTAACGACTCATCACTCGAGTTCTTTATCACAGTGTTCTAAAATGGGCCGTTTCTTACCGATTTTAAGGCCATCATCTCAAAGAACTTTTCCTGAAAGCAATACTCAACAAAGTGCTTGTAGAGAGACAGGCGACAAACTGGCAGTATATTGTGTGCTTAGCTCTGTAGAAGACAGGCTCTGCCTTAGGTATGAGGCAGCAGTTTGCCAAACAGTGGTGTTTTTCAGCAGAACCACCAATTTAAGTTGCCCCCACCATGCTTCTCACTGTTTATCCTCCCATCCCTGTGGCAGCCCTTCAGTTGTGCCCATGCAATAGCCTGTGAGTCCGTGCAGCACACCAAGCTGCAGAATTAGCTCGATTAAAAATAATCCGGTAACGAAGTAAGTCTGGGTTTAATCCAAGTTAATTGTCTCAGCTAATTCACCAAGTGGCCCTACAGCAGGTGTGTCACCAGGACGGAGCATGGGAGAGGAAGTGCTGGGTGCTCAAATCAGTGCTGTTGATAACAGGTACATTCAAAACTATACCCTTGGAGGTTGATCCACAACAAAGAGATGAAACTGCAGACCTCCAAAAACATGTAGGGCTCTGATTTCCCACAGATCCCTGGGTTTTCATGTTCTTCTTACACGAGCAACTCACTTTCTATGATTAACCAGCCCCAAGCCCTACATCAGATGAGCTCAGAGATTGAGAACAGGCAGCCGGCCTCCTGGTCTCCAAGGTGATACTTCACAAGCTCAGCAGCAATCAGATGGTCACTCACAAGACTACAGCTAGTCAGAAGCTGGTCAGTGAGTCCTCCACTCAATGGCCAACTGTCCTTGCTATAGCCCCTTTCAAAGATTTTTCCAGAGGATGACCACGACCTCTCCAAAGCGAGGACTCCTTTTCCAGTCTGAAGGAAGCTGGAGGAGTTGGGATGTGACAGTGGCAGGTCACACAAGGGGATAGGGACCTTACATTGGACAGGTGACTTGATGGAAGGTCAGGCTCTGGGATCAATGCCAACTCTTTCCAGCACAGAGGCAGGAGGATATTTCCTCTATGTCCAGTTAAAAGGAAAAGTGAGGAAGATCATGTATCCCAGTGAAACTCCAGAACAAGAGAGCGTCTTGCAGACCTTCGCCAAGACTCCAGAGCAGTCATTGCATATGGGTCTGTCCTGGCTAGGCTGACAACTGGTCCTTTCTGCTTTCCTCTACCGCTGCAGAGCAGGCCACCAGGTAGGTTACCAGCCTCACAGCAAGCCCTGCTCCAAGCCTCCTGCTCAAAGCTGCCTGGTGGTCTGCACAACATAAAAAGATTTTGGAGCAGCTGCACTAGATGATGGTAGAGAAGGAATATTGACTGGGACTGCTGTGACTTAAGACTTTCTTAAGTCTTTAAAAAAAGAAACATCATGGCAGCTATTTAGTATGGGTTTTGAAAATTCAAATATTGACAGAAGGAAGTTTTCCAAAGGATGCCAGCAGCTTTTGCAGCAACCCCAGTAGTAGAAACACAGTGTGGCGTCAGATGTGGGCTGTAGGACAGACCAAACCCACAAACTCCACACAGGCGGGAGAACTACCAGCTGAGCAACAGCAGCACTTCACCCCTCTGTGAGCTGTTTGACTGTGCACTAGCACAGGGGGTGGTGAGGGCTGGAGGGTGAAAGAGAGAGGCTAAAAATGCCCTGAGGAACTACAATCACACTTGCCAAATTCTGCATTTTACTGGGAAAGGGAGAGAGTGACTTCACTTTTTACCTCCCCTTCCCCACTTCCCTGCCCCAAACAGACAGATGTAGCTTTGCAAGAAATTAATTACAGATGGAGGCTAAAAAAAAGGGGAGGGGGGGGAAATCCCAAACCCTCAACCACAAGGCTTTTTCCTCTGCAGACTTGAGGATGGATGGGGTGACCTGGGAAAACTGGCAGATGGAAAACCCATTACAGATGTGAGGTTTGGAGAATAAGGCTGAGGGACAATTTGAGAGTTGTAAATTTCAAGTTGGGGGTATAAATGCGTCGCTTAGCAACAAAAAACAAATAGGAAACAAGAAGCCTCACGAGACAGACACTTAAATATTTTAGAATCCCTCTTTGAGGTGAAGACTACATTACCAGAGACCTGAGGAGCTGCTGTTCTCAACAGCTAGAGTCAAGCTAGAAAGAAAATGAGGGCTTCAAATTTCCACACAGAAGTGTATGTAACTTATTTGGGGCAAGAAAAATAGTTATTTGTTTGTCCCATGCAGGTTTTGCACGGTGTATATCTGGTAAGATCACAACACACTGTGTATCTTTGAGTACTCTGCTACCCAGGAAAGATTTCTCATCATGTGTTCACACATGTGCAGGGAAGCAACTTTACTGGGGCGCACAATCATCACAACCATATGTCTGACCCTTGCTACATGGTCCAATGCCTTTTTATATTGCTGCATAGATCTTCCCCCAAAATTCCTGACATCTCAAAGGGTGGCAGGGGCCTCCATCTCAAGGGAGAGGAGGAGAAGGGTGAAAAAGAACAGATCACCTGGAAATAAATGCTGAATGTTTTACACTCTTTCTTCACCCTGAAAAGACAAAGGGGAAGGAAAAGAAAAGAAAAAAAGACATTGCCGGCTTTGGAAGGTCAAATGTGGCTACATTTGGGTTTTTTTCTTCTGTTGAAATACTAGAAACACAAAGTCAAGCAAAGCACAAAGCTTCCAAACAAGGCTGTGACCAAAGCCTCACCTTCTGTAGCAAAACACTCCAGGAACTCATTAAAGATTACGAAAGAAATTCACAAGAAACCAAAACACCCTTTAAAAACCCTTTTCTCCTAAGAGCCAGTAAAAACAGTTCTGCAATACATACTCATATACACATATGTGCATGCACACATTTACACATAAAAGTAGCAAGCGTCAGGTAGTTCTCTGCCTTATTATGGGGTATTATTAGCCCATGATATTACCACTGGGGTATGTTGAATTGGTAGGAGTATGCTCCAATCCTCTCCTGCACTGCTGAACACGACATCATTCTGTTTCTTTCAAGAAGGAGGTCCATGAGTGGAGTTTGGAAATACACAGACATTCCCATTTGCTTTTGCTCCTTAAGCTACAAGGGATGCTCCAGGCCCAGGGTTTTGTAGTTTGGTTGTTCCCCCCCACACCTTTTTCCCTTTCCTCTTTCCTTTTCTTTCCTATTTGAAAAAATCCAACCCAATAAAAACTCTTGAAATAACTAAAGCTTGCAAGAGTTAAAACCAGTAGGAAAGTTCCTTGGCAGCTTAGAACTTCAGGCCAGTTGAATCAGCTGTTCATATATACATTTTATCTTGAAAATTAATTAAAAAATAGAAGCATAATGGACACATGGTGTTTAATGGAATGGCCAGAAATACGGAGAGCAAACAGCACTCGGACACAAGGCACTCTGACATAAGTCAAAACAGTTTGTCACTTGCACTCTTCTCCTAATTTGGAGAGTTAGAAGAGTTTTGTAATTCTCTAGAAATGGATGACAGAGTCCAGTATCAAGGGCAACCGAAATTCCTGCCTAGCAATGCATTCAGCTTTAGTCTTTGATATACTAATGAATCCAGTTCAGAGTTTGTCTGGGGCTTTTCTTTTTCATTTTTAAAGGCAAGAAATTGGGTAATGATTATTCTTTCCTTCAATACAAGACAAGGAGGCCTGGAAGGGCTGCCCTGGGTCACCACCTCCTGTCTCCTTGCCTGTCCTGGGATCACATAATTCTTTTAAGGAGTTCACTTGGCTTTGTTTGCTGCTCCAGAAAGGTGAAGTAACAACACATGGGCCACCTGAAATGGAAAATGCAACAAGCTAATGTGACAAACACCATTAAATCTTGAAGATCTATTTAGAACATTACAGGCTGGGGTTACCTTTAAAGATGCAGGAAAGAAGCATTTCTGTATAGACCCTCAAACAGTTTTATAAGTAGCACTACATCAGCTGAAACTACCAGATGCAAATACCATGGACAAGACTCAAAAAACTGACTGTGCTTAATCTCCCAACATTAAGAGATGTTCGAGATCCAACCAAATACCATTTTGCAGGTGTGCTACAAAGACGGTGTAAATCAGAGCACTGTGTCTGCTGCTGGATATCTGTACACCTACCTGAAAGCCAACATTAAGCTGTTCCTGGAAGATAGGCTGTTGGGAAATGGCTTGATCTTTGGCCAGAAGAGTCATGTAAGCAAAGCTCACATAGGAAAGATTTCAGATAGTTTTACCTCTGTCTGGGACAGGAGCAGAGACCATAAGCTGATAGAAGAAACATGGTGTGTTGTAGGTACATGAGCCTGTGTTCTTCTCTCCCATCTCCCCATCTAAACTCATACCCACAGGGCTATCAAGACTTCTTTCCTCCTGTGCCCTTGCAAGAAGCTTTTTGCTTTGCAGGTCAGAGAAAGGAGCATTTTTCCAGTTGCTCAATTAAAGACTAGATTATCACTCACATCTCTCATTTACCAGAGCAAATTTGAGCAGAAAAAAATGCCCACTGCAAAAAACCCAAATCCCAGACTCCCCAAAACCCACTTGCTAGATCAGCACCAGCAGATGACCTTAATAAATAAGGCTCTAGCAGCTCCCAGTAGTCTTTCCTACAATCAGTTAAAACTATTTGACAAGATGGTAAGTACGTGCCAGAAGCTCACCTAAGCACAGGCTCCCTGCTGCTGCTAATGCTAATAACGCCACTAACCCACGGTAACCTTAGCTGGAAAGTTTTACAGAGCTCCCTCAGATAGCCAGGGGTCTAGGCTCCTAGGATTAAAAAGACAAGAAAGCCTGAGGTCTTATGCAATAAAAAAAGAGAAAGCCACTGTCATTTCCTCTATTTTCCTCTCTCCAAAATTCACTGCACGAAAGCAAAATAAACCCCAGGCTCATTATTCCACCTTCGCCAGCTGCATTTCCTTGCGATGAAGCTTCTTTTTCCGTAACGTTCCCATCACAGATGCATTGTCAGACAGGCCTGCTGCAGCACTGCTGCCCAGCCTGGCTTGCATTTCTGGGGGGAAGAGAGTGGCATAGAGAGAAATGAGCCTCACTTTGTTGGATTCTTTCCTGGTTAAAGGTAGAGACTCCTACCAAACCCCACAAGCTTCCAACCAAAAGCATTCCCCTGGCCAACGATGTGACACTGGGTCACTTGACACAAGGAGCTTGAAAGGAAAAGAAAAGAAAAAAAAAACCCTCCTCAGAGTTTATTTGGACTCTGGAGTGAATACAGGCTGCTAAAAATTGCACTCAAATTGAAGAGCATTATAGAGTGGAAATTGAAATCTCATCAGATGTTCCATTGGAAAACAGAAGGAGCAGCTTCTCCAAGCGCGAGACAGCGCTGCTGCTCTTGGAGAGTGAGAGGGAACCAGCAGCCAAGGGCTGGACACGCTTGCCCAGCTGAACAAGACTCACTTTTTTGGATGCTGCTGAAACTTGCCCCTGTTGCTGAAACCCTGGCTTTGATACACACGTCACATAGAGGAGATAGATGTGGGGCAGGAGAGATGAGGGGGAAAAGGGGCGCAGAGAGAGAGATAGGAAAGGAAAGGGGCTGCTCTGTTCCCAAAACTCCTGCTGACTCCATCCCTCGTGAAAAGGCTCCTTCAGCCAGACCTATCTGTCAGTCTCCAATCTGCCTTTCAAGATTATGATGCTCTTTGATTTTATTCATTCCTGCTGGAGGTTTTGCTTAAATGTAAACAGCAGAGCATTTCGGCAGGCATGAAAAAAAATACAAATAGAAGAAACAAGAAATTCCCCAAACCTCCAGGCACATTTTAAAACACATTAAAAAAGACACAACAGTAACAGCTTCATACATACCACAGCTGCAGTGACTTGGAGCAGAAGTAAGGAACACTGAATGCGCTAGTGTTTTGTTTTAAAACATGGCCTCTAGACTTCACGTTCGGGTCGGAGCCCTCTGCGACACTGGAGCCTCCCCTCCTTCCCCCTGAAAGAGAGAGCGAGAAATTCAGCGATTCCCACTTCTCCCACCTTCATTTCTGCTCCTCCACGTGCTGGGCAGGCTAGACTCTGGGAGAGCAGAGGCTTTTGTGAGGTCCCCAGGACTTTGGGGAACACAGGCAGCTTTACATTAGGATTTACAACCAGTAGGTGAAGAACAGCTCATAGAGGTGTTTTATTACTTGTGATGAGGGACTATCAAAGAAGCCACAGGGTACTTTGCCAGCCGTTTGGTGTTGTTTCTTCAGTTCTCATTGGCAGTGCTCTTGGTTATTGCTCTATTTTTCTTTCCTCTCCCAGTCGCTTATCTTTCATCTCACAGCCTCCAACGTTGATTTAATTGCAATGCACTGTATGTTGGAAATCAATCCACACAAGTGCTGAAATTTCATCTGCTAAAAGAAGAGAGAGAAAAATTAAAAAGGCAGCAACTCAAGCTCCTGACACACACGAGCCAAGATACTACTCCAACACTTTATCACAACACTGGCTGCGCGAACAGAAAATGAAATCTTGGGCTTGAACTTGAGGGCTCCCAGTAATCCTGAGCCAAGGACGCTCAGCTCAGTAGCAGCTCTTTTCAGTTCATCCCTGCCAGCGTAAGGCCTATAGCAAGACAGAACAGGAAGCAGAGACAGGACCCTTTGGTTGACCAAGCCTCTCATAAAAGATGAGGATGATTCCAAACCTATGAGCTGTATTCCTTTTTAACCTTAACCCAGATGCTTTTCTAGGTCCTCTGCTCAGAAAAGGTAAATGCACTGCCTTTGCCCAAAGTCAGCTCTGCAAGGCTCTTGAGATACCGATAAAGGCTCTTTTGTGCAGATTCTGATGTTTTTTGTTTTCTGGTTTGGAACATGTCCAAAGGATGAACAGCTTTTCCTTCGGTGAGCACAGGGCTTTAACAACTTGTCCCACCTTGTGATTAACAGTGACGTCTTGGTTTCTTGACTTTTTTTGGCATGAGGAATGGAATGAGACAACCAGTCAAACAGCATGTGGAAACTATATCTATTGACTGTATTCTTGTGCTTTTAGCATTTCTCAAATACTGCCTGAAACAAAAGCTCAGACCTGCACTATGAGCGGCACAAGTATCACTTCTGTGAAAGACAAAGCCACGTGCCAGTTTAAGACATGCAGGTGGCTATCTACTGACATTGCTTCACACTGTGTGCAGCTAAAGGGGCCCAGACCAGGGCAGTTATGTTTTATAGCAGCACCAATGTCAATAGAGATGGACCAGTTGTCTGTATAACACAAACAAAAATGAAGAGAGAGTGGTGGTGTACACTGTTGATCTATGCTGGAAGGTTTAGAAGCAAATAAACCTCTATTAATCTTTTCTGACTTGTATGTACAGATGTTTTACTTTTTGTAACCCCATTTCAAGTTAGACCCAGCTGTTCCAAATCAAGCTGTAATGCTCATTGAATACATATTTATTTTTTTATAAAAGCATTTATTCCATCTCTGCAGCATTCCAAGCAGTTCAGCAGGGCAGAGCACCCAACCTTGGCTGAGTGCAGATGGCATACTTGACCCTGGCAACGAAATGCAGTTCAAGCAGCAGATCTCTCTGTAAATGGCTTTTCCTCGAGCCAAGACAGAGACTTCCAGACTGGTGTCTCTCAAACAGGAGGCGCTGATGGGTGTAAAATACACTCATTTTGAGCTGACAATCACAGGTATTGGACCATGTATGCAGTTCTCTTTAGAACCAGGGTTTATTTTCCTTTCCATTGAGAGGTAACAAATCATTTTGGATACCAACCCCAAATTTAAAAAGTACTAACAGTTTTTATTTCACTTAGTTTTGGTAAATTCTGTCTTGATTAAGAATCCTTCATGTTTATGAACTTCTCTCTTCTCCTTTTCCATAGATTACACCATTTGTAATGGCTGCTCAATTCTATACAGATATGTAAACAATCAGTTAAGACCAAGCAAACTTCACCTTGTTTTTTTCTAATCTCACCATTACTTCTGTATTTACTTCTGTCTATTTTCTATTCTAAAATGCTCTTTCTGGGTCTTACAACCATATTAATGTGCTCTTACAATTCTATTATGAAACTGTTTAAAAGAAACACCTATATGTAATGAAACACTAAAAAAACCCAAAGATAGAAAATTGCAGTCCCATGTAAATCAAGATGGGACTCTGACAATAAATGAACCTTATTCATGCCGGATAAAGCAACAAATTCTCATTTAACACACCAAATAATTTATCCTCAGCCAGAAAGACACACAGTCTGACATTCAAACAGCCGCCTTTGTACGTACAGGGAAGCTGCCAAGTCTCCATACTTGAATGATCTCATAGACTCTGGAAGGAAAAAAAAGAAAAACAAAACATTTTACCATACTAACTGGCTGCACAGGGGCATAAAAGGATTAACTTTGGAGCATTTTGGTGGTTTGGGTCCTAGTACAGACAAGCTTTGGAAAAAGTTATGACTATGAAGTAACAGAAAAATGAAAGAAAGACCTAAGCAAAGTTTTCTCACCCATGATAGTGCTATGAAGAATATGAATTCTATGCAGAATAGCCTCTAAATATCTATCACTGATCTCTCCCTTACTCACACCAAGCATAACTCATACTTGCTTCACAAACAAGGAAAAGGCACCTAACAAATCATAGCCATCTTTGGAGAAGTTAAAGTGTAAAGGCAATAATGTTTTTCTCTGAATTATCAGAAAAAGGTGATCAGTTCTCACCTACGATGCCTTTCCCTTTTGGCATCAGTGAGGCACGGCTTAGAAGGGAAAGGAGAACAGGGGATGATGTGGATACCAGCGAACAAGGGGACATTGATCTGTGTGCTGCTACCTAGGAGAAACGTCTGTGTGCAACCCAGTTGGCGCGGGCTTAGTACTGAGCACAGATAGTTACTGAGCTCAGCTTGGTTCCCAGCTGTGTACACTGGACCTGATCCTCTACTTGGGTAAATTTCCGTAGTTCAATTAGGCTGTGAAGGATGACAATTTTACCAGCTGGAGACTGGCTGCATTTGGGGTTTCTAAAAACACCGCGGTGCCTTTCATCATGCGACTGCACATGTGAAACCAACTTTGAAAGAGCACACGAGGTATGTCTTATCCTGCTCAGATGAGACAAAGGCAAGCAGAAATCTCAGGTTTAAATAGCAGCTGATAGGTTTGGATCTCTCCTTTGCCAGCTGCTAGGTTAGAATGAGCTGATTTCCAATCGTCCCGCATACTCAAACTCCCAGTTGACAAGAAAGACTCAAACAGTCCATTATACCATTGAAAATTATGTCCCTTGAAGTGTTAAGCCAGGCACCAAATATGCATAACCAATCTTAAAAAAACCCCAACAGGAGTAAGTTACTTGCTTTGCCTCACATAGTACATCAACTGCACAACATGGGAAACTAACAAGGGAACATCATGGACAGATAACATGATTTTTCTTGAAGCCTCCTAATACTGTTATCTATGGTTTAAGTATTTCTCCATACTCTTTTGCTGCTGATAAACGGGGAAAGTGACAACAGAAACAGTGCAGGAAACAACTCAGTCTCAGCATCTCACTCCATCTCAGCCTCTCTCTGCTGCTCCCCTGCAGCAAGGTCTCCAGCAGTTCACAACATTCACCCGCATGACCAAAACGACACCGAAACCTGTGGTGCGTTTGCATGTGCGGTGTGTTCTCTCAGCTCTGCTTGCCCGTGTGTGGGGACTCACCAGCACAGACACCTTCATGTGGAACAAGCCGTGCCGGGCTATCGCGCCCTGCCGCACACCTGCAGGTAGTTCACACTCAGCATACAGCCCTGGAATCTCTCTCTCTAGTCCTCTCTGCATAAATCAAGCAGCAGGGAGGCTCAGAAACATGACGAATACCTTGGCTGGAATATCTCCTGCTGTAAAGACACCGGGAGGAAGGGGGATACTAAACTAACCTTGCCTTGGATGGAAAAGCAGCTGGAATTTAATGTTCTTGGAAGCCAGCCCTGGCTGTTCAGACATGGATCTGCCAGGGAAGTCCCCAGCGGAGGCATTGCTCATTCTCCAAAACTAAAATGTCAAGAGAAAGCACTGGAAATCATTAAGCACTCCGTTCAACATTTCTTGAACAATCTCAGGCTGGGGGGTGGGGAAGGAAAAAAAAGTCTCTCAACCACAAATGAACCAGAAACAAATTCTCAGTGTTAATACAAGACAGAGAGGGGATCATCAAGCATCTGAAGTAGAGTTTTGCTTAATTGTGTCAATCTGAAATGAAACAACATCAAGCCAGCCTTAAAAAACAAAAACAAAAAAAAGACAAGGAGGAAGACAGTAGAAAGCAGGAAAATAAGAAAAGTAAGTAAACAAAACTGTGTTTGGCCTGAGTTTTCAGGGCCTTCACTATTAGAGCCCACCTTGTGCAACTGGCCTGCACGAGCTACACCAGCTCCCGTGGCAAGCTGTGCTTGGTCACTCTGAACTCAGAGTGGAAGAGAAATGCTGATCAAATAAAAGGCAGCAAAGAAAGCCTTCCCCTGGAGAAGAGCTAGCAGATCTCACAAAAGCTGTGCCTTACTGTCATGAAAAACGTTTGGAAGCACGTCAACTGCTTTTCTTGGGAGTCCAAATTCAGGGGAAAAAAAATCTCAGTTTGCCATTTGCTACAAAAGTGCAGCTCTAGAAAAACGTGTGTGTGTTTTAACCCTATCCCAATCTAGGCACACATACCAACTGGCTATTCTGGAACTACACTTCTGGAGTTCATACTTCTCAGAACTTCCATGGTGAGGCCAGATTTTTACAGCCATGCCCTTGTACTCCAAACACTTCCCTAATGAGGTACCTTCTCAATCACTGACAAGAGGGCATCTTCAGTGCTGAATGTTGATGCCACGCTATGGAAATAGACACCTTGAGAAACACCACCTACCATCAGCAACACGGCTAACTCACGTCCACTGAAATAATTAAAACCCGTTGGCCATTCTTGCAAAAACAGAGGCAGACTTGGCAAGTGGCAGCTTAAGCTTGATACAGTTTGTATATTTGTTTGTTTGATGGCAGAAAGATTTGTACATCCTAACAAGACAAGGCTCTGGATTTTGAGTTGTGTGAACTGGTTGCTCAGTGTTGGCCAAACTGGTTGCTTACTGTTGGCTGATGCAATAGATGCCAGAAACAATTTATCTTTGCAATCCCTTTTGGATGAAAGCTGTATCAAGAAAAAAGTTATCACTGTTGTACACAACTGAAGTGTTAAATCAACTAGGAAAGCGTTTCACAAGAGCTAAACTCGATCTATTTTTTCAAACTACCATGAGTAACATTTCTTAGAATGCTGGAAGACACGGGTAACGAGATTTCCCTGAATGGTCCTACTGAGGACCACTGCACATTGACGAAGCATTTTGTCTCATGGCAACAGAAAAACGGACTTTATCCTATTCCTGGAATGCCTGGAGAGGTGCTGCCTGAGGAGCTGCTGCAGCGCAGATGATGGAAGGGGGAGGTTTTGAAGCAGGTTAGAAGAGTACCTCTGTACAGCACTGCTGTGAAGTTCATGTAGACAGAGCACAAGGTGTAACTGAATCCAAAAAAATAGGGACTGAAAGGATCTCCCTAAAGCAGTCCTGAGGGTATCCTGGCACAGCCATGCAACTTCTTTCAGGGGAAAGAAACAAAAGCAGCAGAAGTCTGAGGTGCAAGAGCAGATTTCCTGGATTTGTTTATACACACCTAGTAACGGACAAGTTCCAGAAGAAAAGACAGACACCGCTTTTAAAAAACAGAAATCAACAAAATGAGAAAGTCTTTGTGCACTGGGATGAAACATTTCTTCCCAGAACAGGCTTCCAAGCAGAAACAAATCACAGTTACTCCAATATCTATCAGTGTACATTGGATTTAAATTGACAGAATTGAAAAAGAGTTTTATCCTTTCCCAAGCTGACTGGTATAGCAATTTTCATCTAAAGCAGCAGCCAGTCACCAAGACAAACATATTCACAGGGATTTCCTGTCAAAAGTCGCTCTAATACAAACACATTTTTTTACTGGGAGAAAAATCAAGCTCACCAGTGACACCAGCAGAACAGTATTTCCATTTAAAATGAAGAGTATGGCAACTTCAGTTATAATGGAAATTAAAGTGTGCTGGCACTGTCAACTCACTGTGAAGTCACTGGAGGGTTTTGTTTAATTTTTAATTTAAAAGAAATAATACTTCAGAACAGGACATACCATTAATACTTGCACAGATCCAATCCCACTTTCCATGCATGCTAATGGAACCCTTACAGTTCTTGTTTCACATGGCTTAAATTTGGGTTACCACAAGAAATGTGTTATTACTTCACATCTTTAACCTTATCCTTTAGGGAAAATTAAAATAACCTTTTTTTTTCCTGTAGCTTGTAATTACTTACATACAAAACATCTGCTTATTCCTTGTACTGAATAATCTTCTAATAGCAATAAAGGAACCAGAGCTCATCTTTGGAGAAGCTGGATCAGTTAAACTTGTGTTTTCAGAGTAGCTGAGACTCCCAACAGTTTAGACTAAGGCAAACAGAGGCTTGCAGGTATTTGAAACCTCAAATTCTTTGATGTTCAGACATCATAACTTGAAATGTTTCATCTTACCAACTTGGATTTTAATAGAGGGCATAATGTAAGGAATTCTGAGCCACCCTGCGAGCTCCCAGAAACCCTCAGATTTCAGTAAGAGTTGCCCCATTTTAGCCAGGCAGATCTGTCTTTGCAGTGCAATTGGACTCCAATTATTATTTTGTACTGCTTACAAGACAGAAGTAATATGATATTTTAAGAAGTACCTTTAGATGACACTCCCTTCTCAAAATTTAACAGTCTCAGACTGAGACTGTCACCCAGAAGAGAATTCTTACAAGGCTAAAAGTTGTCTTGTGCTACTGTGGACATCTAGGTAGTGGTGCAATTTCTTTCATGATATGTTTAAGCCCCACAAAAAAAATCCCACAGTTAGAGGCTTGTTCCTCATTGTTCCTTTGAGAAGCTGTAACAGAGACTTTCCCTCCTTGAGGGTGCGAAACCCATCTTTTATTTGTAGTCAGTTTGTGGACTTTTGTTCGTGGGACAATCTTCTCTTACTTTAGATGTTTCTGTTCCAGGATATGGGTAAAGAGCCTCTTCAAGTTTCACAATGTGGGAATAATATCTTTTTGAAGTACTGAAGTGAATTAGGAAGTAGATTTAAAACATAACATAACCTTAAAATATGGAGTGTCAGGTGCCTAAACAGCTCCTTAAAATGAACCACGAGAAATTAAAATTCACCTATTTAACAACATTCAAAACAGCACCGACCTAATCCAATTTGTTATTTCCTTGCCAGCACTGTATTTTTACTTTAATCTAATTGCCTATTACATTTTCGTTGCATATGCTTGACTCTGGAGGAACAAATATTGCATTGACATCATCAGAGCATTCAATGATACTATCTAACTAGAAATGACAGGCAGAACAACGTATAAAAATCCCTCATGCTTAAGCTGATAAGCTCAAGGTGAACCAGTCTGATGCATCAAAAAGTCTCCTTTGGAAACTTCATGCACACAAAGGAGGAGGGAAAAGAAAACACCACTATATTTGCTCATTTACATTCATCTGCACTGAAAAAGAAGCACTTCAAGGATCAAAAGGCAACACAAAGCACCGAGTTACAGAAACTAGTAAATGTGTAAGCCTTGCAGGATTCGTTACCTCCTCCTGCTCTTGAAAAGGACCACAATATGTGGGTGAATTGTTTGTGGACTTTCCTTTTTATACTTGGATCTAATAAATAATTTTCTCCATACCTTTTCAATTTGAAGAAACTATTTCAGCCCTCTATTCCCTGGCCACTTTTATGCAAATGAAATGGCAAGAGGATCAGTGGCTTAGCCTACTGCTCCCGTTCAGTCTTCTGCCAGTCTCAGACAGGGTAAACCACAGTCATCCAAATGCATTATTAATCCTAACTAAACCACTTCTTGGGAGTCTTACCTGATTCGCTACTGGAAACTGTTCAGCTCAGTAAGCTTTGTCTAGAGACTGTTTCCTTACAGTGGTTTTGATACGGTAAGCTTCTTTGAGTGCAAGAGATCATTCTGTCTGCATGGAGTCTCACTGAAATCCCTTCCATGTATACCCATCTACAGCCCTGGCAGTACCAGGGTACAAATGATTTGGTTTGCCCAACACTTCTCTTGATCTGAGACACACAGACAGGCTATCGATAGGCACACCTCCACACATCAATCAAAATCTATGATTTAAATCAAGGTAACAGACACACTTTTGTCAGAAACACTGGAGCAGATGTGCTCTGACAAGTTCTTGCTTGATTATTTTATGCATTCATGATCCACTGGAATATGCACTGGGTATAATCTAAGCAGAGCTAGCTTAACCTCTAGCCTGGCACTAGCACTGTTGCACACTAAAGATAACATGTACTACTGTTCTGCCATGCCTCAGTTTCCCTAACTGTAGCACAAGGACAGAATGAAACCACTTTTCTCTCTAAGGCACTCCAAGCCTCACAGTAAGAACAGACACATTCACTGCTTGCTGATGTAAAGATCTGGGGAGTAAAGCTCTTGAGGAATGACACCCCCCTGAAATCTTCTAACCATCAAGCTACTTGCTTTAACAGCTCTCATTCAGACAAACGTGCTTGGAAGAACAGCAGCACAAGGAATATGATTTAAGCAAGATGTTGTTTAGAAAATATTTATTAGATACCATAGTAGCAAGCATGCTGTTTCTGTATAATGGCTAGCAGTTATTCTCAGATAACCAAATGGCTAATACATTTATCCTGAAATAGTTTCCTTATTCCAACACCTCACAAATTAAATGCAAAGCTGTATGCAATAACCTTCTGTGTAGACATTACATGAAGTATTTTGAGTCCCAAAAATAAGTAATAATACACAGATGTCTCTGAAAAGATGTAAACCAAGACTCAACACAAAGCCCAGGTTGTATTTCACATTGGCTCTGTGTTGGTGTACTCATGCCACAGTGGTTCTGCTCTTTATCATTTTACATGCACAGCTTCAATCTCTTTTTGAAGAACACTCCTTCTACAACAGTGACTGAAAGCACCACAACTCCCCCAAGGGTTTTATATACAACCGAACTTTCAGCAGACAGGCACAAAACTTCCTTCCAGCTCTGATATATGGTACTGCAGGCTAGAGCCTTCAGGAACAGATTCTCATTTCTCTAGGTTAAATGAAGACTGAGCAAGTACACAGACAAGATGATCCTTATATTCTATCTGATAATTTTCAAGTGAGTGTCAAAGAGATTTGGTACAAATGAACGCCAGATGTGCCATTGAGTATGGTCTCTCCAAGCTATGACACTTGACACTTTTCAGGGCATGCTGTACAATAGCTGTGAAGTTCCTTGGTGTATACAACTCCTCACAAATGCACAAAGACCGGATCCTCTCTAGAAGGACTGAGATAATTCTGCAGCCACTCGATTGCTAACAAGTCTTAAGGAGATTCATTCTGCAATGGAAAGTGGGACTGTTGAGAGCTCCCGTGCAATCCCTTGTCTGTCAAGCAAGAGCTTCTGGGTGAAAACAAGATTAGAAATGGTGTTGATATGTGTTACTACTTAAATTATTATTTAATCTTGCCTGAGAAGTCCTTACAGCTCTCAATTGTGCTGATCATGGGCCTGTTCAGTAATCCAGATTACTGAAATAGTCAACATTAAAAAGTGAAATTCCAGAAAAGGCTCATTTTAAACACATATTTCAACACAGATCTCAAGTATTATTATCAGTAGGTTTTTTTATCAGTAGTTTTTATTAACATATATTTTGATGGATTAGACCATGGAAACTAAGATATTTGCAAAACATTTTCATTATTACAGTCATCATCATATTGGGTTAAATTAAGAACATGAAACTAAGGCTTTCAATACATAAGCTGGTAATTAAGTGTCAGAAGTTACTTAACTTGGTAAAAGTTCACTCCTCATCTGCACAATGCAGGTTTACTCTTTCCTCTGAAGCCTCTAATAGAGTTACTTGAGACAGAGTGTTAGAACAGCAGCAGCACTGGGGAAACATTAGAGATTTCACCCTGATGGGGAACTGAGTACAGAGGTGAGAGTGACTCAGCTTCAGTAACTATCTTTCTATAAGCAGTATTTTGGATATGTAGTGCAAGTCAAAAGTTCATAGAATGCTTGCTAATATCCAATACACCCAAATCAAGAAACACAATAGATCACAATCCCATTTAGATCATCTTGTTTTGACTGAGTCAGAGAGGTGTTTACACACTTTAAGGCAGAACACTGCTGTTTCCGCATTGCCAGCTCAGCATTGGCGTATGCTTTTTCCAGCTCCATCATATAACACTACTGAACTATTCACCAAACCATACACTTTTCTCTATGCCATCGCTTTGGGATTGTTCCTGTATGAGGCAATAGCTACCTCTTCCAATGCTTGCTTGCCGTATTTCCATACATCTTCACCTACGGAACAGGTTGCTTTCTATATTCCAGCCACTCGTTGTAAAACATTAAAGAAATTCTGCAGAGTCAGGTGGTGAGCAACACAAGCCAGTTTACTTTTGGCTGTAATGTGCATCTTCAACAGGCAATGAATTATTTAAATGTTTAGCTATAATATCTGACCTTAAAACAGTTCAGCTTCTTATCCCTTTTCCATAATGAACGTAAAATATTTTCCTACCTGTGAAGAAAAATATATTAGCACCTTGCTGCTGGCTGTATTCTTGTACAAGGTCTCTCTTCAGCTTAAAAAATAGCTTGGACTCATTTTGCTACACAAAATCCACCAGCTTCTTTAATCTGAAAAAAACCCCAACCCTTTCATTTTTCCGTTGGCAGGTCTCATTTGAGCAGGTCCTTTTGAGTGTTTCAGAATAAAAAATTGCAGTATCTTATGCACTGGAACTTCTCAATAGGTCCTTGACATACTCTTATCATGTTATACACATTACATACAAATGATAGCAAGAGAGCAAGATAGACAGTAAAGGCTAGTTTTGTACAGCAACAGCTAACAGTCTCCTATATCAGTTCAAGGAGACAAGTAGAAGGTTTTACTTTGGATCTGCATTTTGTCCTCAGCTACCAAATAGAACTAAAAATCCAGAAGTGAAAGAGGTGAAGATAAATATTACCTATGGAAGGATATGTGCTGCACTAATAATGCTCAATTTAAGTGAAAACTAAAAAAAACACTACTTACAAGTTAGAAGCATGGATTCAGTCTTCTGTATACAATTTATCTGCTGTTACAGAAGACATATCTCCTCACTGTTCAATCAAGGCATATAGTTCGTGCCAAAACTATGTCATTTGGTTGCATCTGGATAGCATCCACTTACATTTTTGTTACTGAACATCCTCACTCACAAAAACTAAGCTTAATACAAAAAAGGGAAAAAAATATCTCCTCTTTTCATCTAGTTTATCTCATGTGTCTGCGGTCTGGTTTCTCTGTTTCTCCCACAGATCCAAACCCCCTCTCCCCTCACTGACAAAAAAAGGGAAAAAACATCCCAAACAGAAGATGAAGTTACAAAACTAGAGCAATAATTCCCAAAGGAACATTCAAGGTTGATGGACTCATTTGCATATGCACCTGGTGAAAAACAGCAGGAAGTATACCCATGAGGAAAATCATTCCAGTTGGTAAGTAAGAGAGAGATGAGATGCCTTTTCCCCACCTATCTTCTCACTCTAGGGATTGGAGTCCCTCTCCTGTAAGCAGCAGTCCAAGAAATGAGAACCTAAGAGGCTAAAGGAATCGTTGTCACATTCCTTGACTAAAATAATAGAATCACAGAATCATAGGGGTTGGAAGGGACCTTTAGAGATCACTTGGTCCAACCCCCACCACAAGAAAAAAACACCGCAAAGAAAGAAACACGAGAAAACAGAGAAAAAAAGGCCTCAGAGAACTCTAACTCCAGCCATGTACTAAAAGGCATTGAAGAAAGATGCCTTGAAGTATTTCAAGATGAGAAAGTATATGAAAGACAGAAATCACAGACAAATGATGGAGCTGAAAAGTCACCAACACTGCTGTGGACAGAGATGCAGTTGAAATGGGAGAAATAAAATATTTTCTGAAAAGAGGCATCTGAACACAGAATCACTTCACTCTGTCTCAACTGCCTCTTGCCTGACAGCATGGAGTCAGCATTTGAGTTGTAAAGCAGCTCATCAGAAAATCTGAGTAACAAAAAGAGATTTGAAAAGACACAGCAACAGAAAAGAAAACAGAAATCACCAACTAATTAATTCTGTGTTTCTTGTTACACTATTGAGCACAAAGCATTTCTTATTTCCTAATTTCCAGTTTGAGGAAAAGGGGGTGTGTGTGTATAAAAAGCTCCTTTATCCCTTCTCTTTTTGTAAATACATTTAAAATGAACCGTTCCATTACGGAGACAAAAAGAAGGGAAGGAGCTCAAGGCTCACAACCTGACTCCACAGCATTTCCCACTGAGGGCTGTACGATCCTGTTCAGTAAACCTTAACAGAATTGAAGAGACACACAAAGTAGAGAAGCAATACCAAACGAAAAGCTACAGGGCTTTGCATGCTGTTAATTCTTCACCTTCAGTGTATTTGCTCCTTAAGTTCAGAAACAAATCTCCTTGAGGACTGCTTTCTGTAAGTTTAAATTTATCACATGTGCAAGCACAGAGACAACAGACCAAAAAAATCTGATAAACTGCCACAGAGAGAAAAACCACATCACTTAAAAGAATGATCTCCTAAACCAACCATCAATCTCTCCAAATGAACTGTGTTTTCCCCGATAGGTTTTGGATTTCGTCTGTACCGACAGACAACGGTATATTTACATGCTACATTTCAGAGGCTCATTGAAAAAAGCTACTAAAATTCCAGCTGATCTCAGTATCGTTCTGACAGTCAAATTCCACGTTGCAAAACCTGGTTGCAGTGTTTATGCAGTTTTTAAAGGAGTTTAAAGAAAACTTCAGACACGGGCCATCTTTTAAATCATTTATTTCAGTAGGAAAGATTTTTTTCAACCTTAAATTCATTGAAACTAGCTTATGTAAACACACAATTTTCACACGCACACACAGAATAAGGAATTAAAAAAGTTGAAGAAATAGGATAGAGTCAAACTGCACATCACTCAGGGAGATCATAGTGCAATTCCTCTATCCCTGGAACACCTCACACCAGCAGGGAATATTAAAAATGGCTTGTGTTTACTGCATGACACCCTTGACCTCCCTCCAGTGATGGTTGGTCCTTAATGGATTATTACAAAACATAGATACGATTTCCTGGTGCTTCTCACACTCCAGTACAGTAGTATTTGAATGGAAACGTTCCTGTACACAGGGAGCTAGAACTGCTTGTAACCAAGGCACCCTAGAACCCTTTATTTCAAACCTAATAGATTTATGCTGCTTTTTTGTGTCAATTGTGAATAGCTTTAGAATGGTGAGAACTTCACTGAAGGCCAGGACTTACCCAAATAAAGAGAAATAACATGCAAATCAAACACACAAAGGAAACGGAGTATTTATGATGCTTTTAGTCACCAAGATGAGGCTAACAGCCACAACCATGCCATCATCTGCAGGAACTGGCATTTCATTAGATTTCACACACCTTTCTTAGCAACGTAACTTCCAGAGAACTTGTCAGCTCTGTTCTGCAACAGGCATGGCTGAAGTAATTTGTCTTTTCTCTTTCTAACCCTTCTGTCATCTTGAAGATTCTCAGAAAGCTTAATTTTCTAATTATCCTTCCCTTTCCAACATCTGAATTTCTAAACACTATAGTAAAACTGCTTTGTTTTTATAAGGATTTGTTCCAGGAAAACAAGTATTTAATTGCTTAAGAACAACATATTTTTTCTTTCATTTCCCTTTCCAAAGCTTATAAAGACTTGCTACTAAAACAATCTCTAGCAGTTGTCTCAATGAAGCACAGTACATAGTGTTGGATTCTCTATATAGTGTTGGCACTGAAATACAATACAGAAAATTGAGCTTATGGGATATTAAGAAAAAGTAAGATTTATCTAAGCTTTCTCTTTCTCCAAACAGGTTTGGGGTTTTTTTTCTGTAGCATTTATTTTACATTAACAAAAAGGTAAGAAATAAATCTCCTCCTAAGAATGCTCTTGAATGTTTAAATCAAAATAGGAGACAGAAAAGCAAGCTCCCTTCTAATAATGTGAGGTCTTAAGTTCATGTGGTCTAGACCATGACTTGGACTCCCCTCTCCATTCCATCTCCTGCCTAAATCTGTTTAGACACATACTATAAATTAATCTTGAAGAAGTTTGAGCTACTACTGATGAAAGCTGAACAAGCTCAAGCTACCAAATAACCTCTGCATTCTTCACAAAAAAACCCCCTATTCAAATACAGAAAAAAAGAATACTAAAGCAACTCAAGCCACAACTATTTTACACTGACCAAAACAACAAACTTCTGCAGAAATGCAAGGACTGTAAGGAATGTTAACCCCATGGTACATCAAGGACACAGTAAGCAAGTCTGCCACTGTGGTACTCCCAGGACTGAAACAAAGGAATTGGTCTTCAAG
Source organism: Colius striatus (assembly GCF_028858725.1). Lineage (NCBI taxonomy): Eukaryota > Metazoa > Chordata > Aves > Coliiformes > Coliidae > Colius > Colius striatus. Next base: position 19,457,099 of record NC_084768.1, read on the forward strand.
TGAATAGTAAGGCACTGACAAAAGTCCCTCTTAAATCCAAGCACTCACCCTTCTTGATGCATTACAAATTTGAATGATGGTTTTCAAAAAAGGACAGTCCCTACAAATTCAATGTCCACTTGGACAGATTCATTTAATGGCTACTTCCCCAAGTCAAGTCACCCTATGCACAAGCAACTTTCAGAGAAATATTAAAGGGGCAATATGTAAATAACCACGAAGCTTGAAACACTTGTTCTTCTAGGGAGATAAGCAATTAGCTGACATAATTCAATACCAGCTCTGGTGTCTTGACGCTTGCAACAGCCAGCGTACTAGAGCTGGCTATGGAAAAGATGGGAACTACTGGTGAGTTAGCATACCAAATAAAAAGACAAGAACAAAGAAAAACGCCACTAACTGAGCCAGAAGAAACAACAACTTATCTTGATTTGGACAAGAATTGCTACAGTTAACCAAAACCACAAGATCAATTTGCCTTTTATCAAAAGGGACTTTACCTCCTCGAGTGCCTCAACATCACAAATACCTGCAATTACTTCTGCTGGGAGGGGAAGCATTTCCTTTTAACATTCATTACATCTGATGCTACCAGAGGAGGACTATTGTTGAAAAAGTATAAATGCAAATAGAGGAGGCTGATGTTGTAAGAAAAAACAGATTAGAGGAATTTACTTTTAGTGAGGAAAAGATAAATAATAAAATCCTGCTGTGGGTTTTTTAAGTTTTCTTTTGCTCCCAATGTCTTCAAACTTGCATACTTCTAGAAACGCTTTTCTTGGTAAAAGTTCAAGCGCTCTGCAGTTGCACTTTGAGGAGGAAAGTTAATCAGCTGATTCCCCAAAAGAGACAGATTCCTCAAGCAGGAGGCCAAAACATCTGTGTAACTAGGGGGCTGCTTAATACGCCAGCTGCAGGATTGACAAGTAGTGTGTGCCACTATTCTGTTTTCCTTTCCAGCTTTTTCTTAAGTAGGGTATGATTTTCACAGTAATTTAAAAGAGCTAACAGCAACACAATTTTAAAGCTGGGTGTTAAAGCTCATTCATTAAGTATTTATGTGCATTAATTTAGTAGTTTTAATGCCTAAAATTGAAACTTAAATAATTAATCATAATAGCCTGAGTAATACTCCTCTGACATAAAGTGTCTGCAAAATGAAATACATTGTCTGGGATGAACTGTTTACTCAAATGTTCAGAAGTTCTTTTTTTAAAAAAAGAATGTGCTTACTTTTTCTTTTTTTTTTTTTTTTTTAAGAACATTGGGATAGAAGTCAAGTCTGAAAATCCTGGCCAAAATAGTGCAGTTTAAACGAGAAAAAAAGTTAGTCATAAGTAGTCAACATCCAGTGCAACGTTATGTATTTCTAATGCACAGCACCAATTTCATAACCCAGACATTCCCTGTTGTTCAATCTCCCAATTAGTTCAGCTACAAAGTGATTAGCAGCCAGCCAGTGAGTAACATTTACATGTGAAGTCTCGCTGTAAAGATCTATACTCTAAATACCTTTTGTTTCTGTGCCTCCTGAACAGGGAACTGTCAGAGGCATGTTTAACTTCCAAAACAAAACATTAAGAAATAAAGTGCCATATATGAGCTGAAGTACGTCAGTAGTTATTAACAAGATCAAGAATGAGAGCAATATATTAAAAATAAAAACCGAAGAGAAACTGCTATCTGAAGTAGTCTGGATGACAGCCTTACCTGGACACCACGAGCTTGTTGCTGTCCTTGTTTTCTCAGCGCTGGTTTTATTATCTTTCACATTTTTCTTTTAACCTCCTTCCCCTTTTTAAAGGGCACAACTACATTCTTTACAGTGTGTTTGACTTGCCTGAATCTTTCCACAGCTTAGCTGAAGCAGCTTTCCCTCAGGGCATCAACCCACCACCTCTTTCCTAGCACCATGTATCTCAAAAAACGTAATATTTCAGTATTTCTGTGCTGCTCTGTAGGACTACACGGTCAAGTAGCAGATAAACAATAGGAATGCACTGAACTCCTCATTGTAACAACTGCCAATGATGTTTTCTGTGTAATCATTATTCAGTTATTCTGGCTACACATTTTAAAAAACCTTCTCCCATAATATTCCACCTCTGCCACGAAAATCAGCACATTTGAGGGTAGAAAACCAAGGAATAGCAGAAGGGCTAAAACCAATGGAAGTTGGTAATAGCAGCAATTTACTAAATGATATTTGTGAGCTGTTTTTCCCACCATCTTCCTACCAAAAAAATCTAACTCTGAACAGCTGGAAAAGTACAAAAAAGGATAATAAATGATGCCTTCTGACCTGGCTCTGTTTTCAGTAAAGCTGTACGATGTCAGGCTGCAGCTCTCAACTGCACGTTTCCTTTCACTAACAGGAAAGCAGATACGCTGCAATGAATCTATAACAGCTTATTTAAAAGTTCAAAATCCACAGGCTATTACCCACAATGCTTAAAAAAGTACACACATTGTTAAAAAAAACAGTTAAATTTTTGAGAAGAAACACACAGAAAGTATTTTTAAAAAGAAAACCCCTAAATTGAAGTTGTGCAAAGTCTACTACAGTAACACTGCCAACAATGAGGATGTTGTCTTTACTATACACCCAACATGGGCAAACTTCGGAGATGCATGAATTGCAGAGGGATTCAGCACAAGCAACCCTCTTCCCAAAATACATGACTTTGGGATCAGAACAGACTATTCATCCCCCATCAAAACAACAAGAAAAATTGCCAAGGGACATATTCCCATGGTGCTTGTGGTGTAATTCTGACAGAAGCATCTTTCTACTGTTTTCTTTCTAGCAAGAACAATTCTTGGAAACAAATAGCATATTACCCTTTACATCACCAAGTGGTTGAGGTTTTTGTGTTTTTTTTCTTTACTGTGAGATTGGATTATCTTTCTTGTTTTCCCCCTAGAAATAAAATCAGAAATCATGTCCATTGAGAGATTAATTTTGACTCTGGAAAAAAAGTGAATTTATAGGCTTCTACTCAGATGCAACAAACAAAATGTACATTTTCAAAATAGTAACTACTAGTAGAAACCTTTATTAGATAGTCAGAGAATTCTGTCACAGACTGGTACGTAACTTGTTTCTTTTTAAAAATGAGTATTCATGGTGGAATCTGCAAGCATATTTACGGCCACTAACCCACAATGTCAACGGAACAGTTATTACTTTTTCATAGACTTCAAAATTCTGATATCAGAGTCATATTTTGGACAATGTTTCCTTGCTTTACAAAGACCAGATTTCTGAATATTCAAGAAAGACTAATAATCCAGGAAACGATATCTAACTGACGTCAAGGAAACCCAAATAAAGCAAGTATCCATGTCTTAAGCATAAAACACATAGCAAAGCATGGTTCCCTTTTTACAACCATAATGATTTTTGCTCTGTAATTTCAGTGACCAAGAATTATTCCCGTCAAAGATGTAATTTTGACAGTCCCACACCTCTCCTTAGGTTATTCTACCTGCTAATACATTTTTTGCTCAAAGATCCAAAGAGCTTCCGTATGTAAGGTCGGCTTTAGGCCACATTATCAATACCACACAATGTCAACTACTTTGACCAAGATAGGTACTAAAATCAATTATTGCCAAATAAGAACATGAAAGCTTGAAATTGTGCCTCTATCGTTTAGAAATGCAGATCTTAAGTGATATTATGAAACACCATACACTAACAGTGGTCCCTAACTGATAATTAACAGATACCCAGAGAAGTAAAATGTCTCTGAGTTATACTCAGGCCTTGTTTGTTTTTTGTTATTCAATCTCTGTATACTGGAGAGTGACAGGTGTCGAAACAAATGGGAAGAAAACACTGACTTCTGACCCAACAGAGCTTTTGGTCTTCTCTCTTCCACACACACACACACTGGCCACTCAAACCACGTGAACTACACTTTTAACCAGGAACTAGGTAACAACATACCAAAAGACTTTTTTGGTGTGTAAGTGCTCAGCCTTTGTGTCACTTGTAGGGACTATGGCTCCCATACAGTACTAAGGTTTGCAAGTTTACTGCTACTTTAAACTTGCAGTTGTTACATTTCTTATACTTGTAGGTCTGAGAGAAATAATATTACTCCAGGCAAAGTGTGCCCCCGACAAGCTCCCATTGAGAACTCCTGGTACAGTCTAAACACCACCTCTAGAGAATGTGTAGTACCTCTTTTACCCAGTTCATACATAGCTTTTGATACATCTCTTAAATACCAGTTTACTTGTTTTCTTATGAATACCTAAAAAGGTGAGTTATTTTCAAAATTAGTATAAAGTTAAAAGAAACTCAAACTAGCTACAATCTAACTCAAGCACAGCACCGCCAGAAGTTTCACACACACTATTTGGTGTTTCACGTTGTTTTTCCTTTCACTCTTTAAGGCAGTGGTTTCCACAGGTCAGTTCAGAGAATACAAAGAAGTATGGTCCATGGCAATTCATGTTGCAACTCCGTTTTTAATTTGGGGGGACTCCACTCCCCACCCATTAGTGGTTTTGTTCAAGGCTCCAGAGTTCAGAGATCGAGTTGACAGGCTCTGTTCTGGCACAGGATACAGCTGGCACATTTTTCATCAGGACCTTGTTCTCAATTATGAGATGGCTCAAATTGTTCTCTTTTTTTTTTAATTAGAAGTAGCCTGTTATTCAAAGGTCATCAAGTTGGCAGGAACCTGGAAACAAAACAAAACAAAGTGGCACAGATTTTACTGTGGCTACTTAACATTCCTGTTTCACAGATTAGCCACCTACTTAAATGTACATTGTTATTGTTCATCCTGTCTCAAAAAACGGAGAGGAGGAATGCAACTGTTGTTCAGCAGTACATAGATACTTAGAGCTGTAGAAAACTCATGTATAATCAAAATATTGAACTGATGTATGGTTTATAATTTGATTACATGGACATAGATGTTATTAAGTTTGATGACACTTATGATTTAAGTGGTCAGCAAAACAACCTTAATGTGATGAATCTCAGCACCAAACTATGCAAGTAGAACCTTCTCACTTGGTTCTCAGATACAGAATTCTTGGCACACAGGTCAGTGATTCATGAAGGCTTTCAAGGATTTTTAAGACTAATTTGAAAAAAAAAAAACCAAAACCCAAGGCATAAACACTTGTCTGGGCTTTTCCCACAGGAAACCTGGACTCTTGCTGGGGACATCACTCCCTTTCATGAGGATTAAAGCTCGTTTGTATTACATTCATTTATAGCTCTGTTTTCTCCCCATCAGCAATTTGCCTGACAGCAGCATCTCTTGCTTACTCAGGTTACTAGAGACTTACCACGCTCCTGATGATTGTCAACAAATATCCAGTTTGTTCAGTTATGAAGCAAGCATTGCTTGCTTTGTATTTACCAATTACCTATAGATGCAAGAATGATCAACTGGGCTAAAGTTCCACCATTAAAACAAAAAATAGTATCTATTAAAATAGTTTCCACCATTATATAACTGGGTAGGTGTCTATATCAAAAGCACACTTGAACGTCCAGTCCTTCTCAGGCAGGCATACCATCAACAAGTAAACAAAATCTTCCATTTTAAAGATCTCTCTAGGATGTTTTGACTGCTCAGGAGTCAAATCCCCGTCAAGAGAAAAAATATACAGGATTTTTTTCCCCACTCATTTGGTAAACTTAATGTTTGTGTGAAGCACTGCTGCTTCTCTGGGAGCAACTATGCTGCAAGAGCCTATACAGTACAACTACACAACATGCCAGAAAACATTAAATATGCAATGAATATGGTAGCAGGGGTTTTGGCCTTTCGATGGTAGATTTTTAAATTCATCCTCCCCTCCTTTTTTTAACATCTCCTATACTCATCTTCACTTTGCTGTTGTATTTTACACAGGAGTCCCCTGCCAAGACCCTTTAGCTTGCTGCTTTTGTACAAGCTAGGGACTGAATGCTTTAAACAAATTTGCATTAAATACTGTTGTTAAGCCTCAATGAAAATAAGCTGTCCTCAGAGAGCAGTTTTCAGGCTTGCCTAGAAGCCATCATTTCTTGCAAATTCTGCCCCTATTTGCTACTATTCTCACATTCTCCAGCCAGGAACACAAATTTCCCCTCCTTTGCACTGTCTGAAATACTTTCAAGGGAGATTCTGCACCCCACTTTATATTTCTCAGAACTGAGTAAGAAAGCACAGAAGGATCTGGAAAGGTCCTTTTGCTTCCCCTTGAAATTCTGTAGAGCTTTTGCTGTGGGAACTCCACAAAAAAATGTGCAAAGGAAAAGGGAGATTTCAGGAAGATAAAATGGTAACTTAAAAAAGATTTTGCTGATGAAAGAGGTCAGTAAGAATTTATACCAGAGCAGACCTTAATAGGGGTTGCAGTTGCCTTATCTTCCTTTTTGACTCATGGAAAATTCTACTTTTATTTTCAAAGTCTGCCAAATGCACTCAGGACTACACTTTTTTTTCACTGCGTTTTAGGAGCATGTCCACGATCTGACAAAATGGCACTATGGGAGGGTTCTCTGGAATTGATACTGAATGGTATGGTTTATAGATTTTTAATTAAGTGCAAAGTAGTCTCTTTAAAATGGGCAACAACAGAAATATTGCCTCTCTTACAAATATTTTTGAGTACTCTTTCAATTTCCCCAGTGGCTTTAAATTAGCCTCCAGACAGCAACGAATCTTTCTTGATTACCACAAAAGCTCTGAGGATTTGTTTGCAAAGGGACAAACAGGAAATCCGTAAGCATGCAAAATCAATACACAGGCAGCTTAGGTAGATTGCTCTTCATATCACAGAATCTTAAGGGTTGGAAGGGACCTTGAAAGATCATCCAGTTCAACCCCTCTGCCAGAGCAGGACCACCTCGAGTAGATCGCACAGGAACTTGTCCAGGTGGATTTTGAATGTCTACAGGGAAGGAGACTCAACAACCCATTTGGGCAGCCTGTTCCAGTGCTCCCTCACCCTCACAGTGAAGAAATTCTTCCTTGAACTTCTTTGGCATATATAGCAATCAGTTACAGCTTGGTCATCTTTAAGAGCTATCAGTTCTGAGCTCAGACAGCTCATATTCCTCTCCAACATCTTGATCTCACCTGTTGTCTGTTGCTTTGGCAGGCAGCACTCAGGTGTTTAAACCAGAGCATTGCATTCATTCTGTTTCCAGCTTGAAATTTATATGAATTTCCTAAGTAAGAAAGGTAAAGAAAAAACTGGATAAAGAAGTACAAACAATACCATACACTTAAACCCTCTCCTTAATTCAAATAAATAACTTAAAACATTATGAACAGATTAAATAGCAGAAGGTTCATATAACTTTACACTGTTTCTCATAGGTGTAACTTGATTGTTTGACCCTGTGTGAGAGAAGTTTCAGCTCGCCTGTCTTCCTTTCCAACATTCTCTATTTCAACCAACATCAGAGTGAAGTAGGACAGAACAAAATATTTCTCAGAACTGTAGAGCAAAAATGTTTCTGTTCATTGTCATTACTGTGATTTGTTTATATTATTATTTCATAATTATTTTAATGAAGTGCAGAGTGGCACTGAAATGCACTCTAGAAATCTACCTTTGAAAGTAGCTCCTAAACATATTGATACATTTCAGATTAGTATTTTCAGTGTCTGGTGTTCTACTACACACTGCTTTCCTGCATTCAGACAGGCCAAGTATTACTTGGATATTTCAGGTTGCTATTGCTGAGTGTAAACTGACAAGTATTCATAATTTATGTCATGTATCAGTGGTGCTAGAAGAGATGCTTGGAAATAAAACGTACTAAGACTTGAAGTAGATAAACCAATAAATGTTAAGTTTTTTATCAGGACTTCTAATGATGCTTGTTCTGCATAGTTTGAAGTGTCAGAGAAAAGCTGCAATTTCTTCACACTTTAAACTGAAACCTGAGTGTTACATTGCAGTAACAGAAATCAAGGCTTGTCCGCAAAACAGTCAAGATGTCTTGGGTGTTTTTTCCCTGGTAATAGCACTACATTTGAACAGATGGTTTGGGTTGGGTTTTGTTTTTCATTTGGAGAGGGAACTGGTCAAGCACTCAGTGTTACAGACGAGTATTGTATTTCTTTTTATTGTTACTTATGTTTTCACATATGTGAAAATGCCTCTGAGTGGTCTAAATATAATTTAAAAGAATGCAGATTAATACTTCCCAGAAGTATCACAACTGGGTTAGAGTTTGGAGAGTTCTTAGAACTTACAGAAGATTATAAGGACTTTTCAGGGACAATTGTTTCCATAGCATTCTGAAGGCAAACGCGATATGCTGGAGGAAAGCTGAATAAGGGAAAGGTAACATCCTTCCAATTTCATTTAGGTCCTTAGAATATGTAAGCAAAGCAAATGTCTGTTTTGGGAATCACTGCACTTTCGGTGCTAGCATTGCCTACCTTTATCAGAATCAGTCAATAAGAAGAGATCTGGATGCTCAGGGTCATCTGCCATCATCACCATCCAGCCCACCACTGACACATTCTTACTCGGCGTGGATTTGAACTGAAAATACAAGCAGAGACATAAACTAAAGTAAAATAAGAAGCTTCAGTCAGACTTATTTTACTGCACAAAGTATTCAAAAGGGCAGCTTTTCTCAGTGACACTGTTAAAAGATACAGAATAACTTTGAAGAAATCATAGTACTTCATAAAATTAAGAAAGTTTATGTATTTTATATGGAGTGAGCGAAAATAGAACTTATCACAATTACTGATATTCAAAACAAATTTAAAGGAATATCACAATCCCCCAAAATGTCAACAGACGTCTAAACTGCACTGTATGAATACAACAGCATTCCTCACCACACTACTGCACATATGTATACTACAGTTTAAAACACAAACGTAAAGCTAATCCTTCTGCTGTTAACAGAAGAATTAAAAAGTTAACATGCATTCATTATTATAATAATCTGTAATTACATATAACATGAGTCCTGCAGACAACTGTGCAATTAAAAATTATGACCTAATGAATGAAATGGATCAAATGAAGGTGTAGATTCAACAAACAATGCACAGAATATAATGTGCTCATTTATCAACAAGATATTCAAAACAACGGGGTTTTCTTGTTCAAAGTCACACTTTGACATATAACTATTCTGCTTCTAAGCACAATATCTGTCCCTGCTATACCAATCCCTTTCCTGACAGTCCTGGGCAGCCTGTACCAGTGTCCAACAACTCTCCTGGTGAAAAAGTTCTTCCTAATCTCCAACCTAAACCTCCTCTGGCACAACTTGAGGCCATTTCCTCTTGTCCTATCAGTCATTACGTGGGAGAAGAGCCTGACCCCTGCCTCACTACAATCGTGTTTCAAGTAGTTGAAGGGAGCGATCTCAGCCTCTTCTTCCCCAAAACTTAAGACCCCCAGCTCCATCCCATTAGACTTGTGGTCCAGACCCTTCACCAGCTTTGTTGCCAGTCTCTGGACATGCTCCAGCACCTCAAGGTCTTTCTTATAGTGAGGGGCCTAAAACCACCCACCAGCACCAAGTACAGGAGGACAATCACTTCCCTGGTCCTGCTGCTCACACAATACAAACCAGGATGTCACTGGCCTTCTTGGCCACCTGGGCACACTGCTGGCTCATATTCTGCTGTCTGTCAACCAACATCCCCCGGCTCCTTTTCCACCAGCTTTCCAGCCACACATCCCCAAGCCTGTAGCATCGCCTGAGGTTGGTTGTGGCCCAAGCACAGAACACCACACTTGGCCATATTAAACCTCACACAATTGGCCTCAGACCATCTTTCCAGCCTGTCCAGGTCCCTCTGAAGAGCATTCCTGCCCTCAGGCATATCTACACTCCCACTCAGCTTTGTATCATTTGTGATCTTACCAAGCATGCACCAGATCTGCTCATCCGGATCATTAATAAAGATATTAAACAGAATAGGCCTCAACACTGAGCCCTGGGGAACACTTCTGGTGACCAGCCACCAATTGAATTTAACTATGAACTTAATTTAGAGTTCTAGAATACTTCTATTCTTTATACTAATGTCACATAACAGATTTGCAATATAAGTAAACATCTTTTGTTTAATTTTTAGAAACATTGCATCACCGTTACAGATATAGAACTCTGGTTCAGCAAAAGGACGTGTTACTGCCAGCAATTACGAGGGCATCACAAGCAAAGTAAGAGTTGACAAGAATATTCTCTACATGGGAATATAATTTCTTTATAAACAAAATTCTAGTCTAATGGTGCTTACTCCAATCTATGCCATAGATTAAGTGGAGATCTTGAATGTCTAGGTAACTTCACTTTTCTGGGACTCGTGCAACAGGCTACATTTTAACCTCAGTTTAAAATGCATTAGAACGTTAAATGAACAAATATTAGACCAATATTTGAAACAAAACGTATTTGAACCAAGTTCAAGATAATTTAAGAGCCCAGTCTCTTTATCTTAAACATTTTTGAATGTATTATCTGCATACTGCCCTCTTTTTGTCACTATAGTTACACATGCAGAAACCATTCCAACACAAATTCCTACCAGTCATGTTCAGTTGACATTTGCTTAATGTCAGTGGAAATATAAAAGCTTGGAAAATTTCAAGAGATGCTTGTTCAGATAGCTTAAGTGAAAAAGTGATGATGATTGTTCTTAGGAAAGATTTGCCTGCCAAACTTCAAGATAGATATCCTTTTTAATTGGATATTACTATGGATAAAACTGTGGGAAAAAGACCATTCCATATAAAACCCACAGAACCACACACACTAAAGTTAAACAACTTTTGGTTTTGGGTGGGGGATAGATTTGGTAACACCTCTTAAGAAGAGAAAGAAATGGATAAAGCTCTACTGCACAACATTTTATTACAGCGAAGGGCTGGATAACCTAATTTGTTTCCAAACAGTAAAATTGCTTTGAAAATTCCATTCAGTATCTAAAAATGTTAAATGTTATCTGAAAGGATTAAAGAGAGTGAAAGGAAATAAAACAAGGATATAGCTCATGAGTTATTTAAAAAAAAGTAAATATTTATTTAGAACTTGGTAAGGACCCACTGAGCACATTAGCTCAAAAAAATAAGATGACAACTTACATTTAAAGGGACCTACAAAATGCAAACTTTCAAGTAGTCCTACAGGGCATTAATAGCTCATTTTCACAGGGGTGGAAAGTTGAGTGACAAAGTGGTTTTAATTGGTTACAATGTGCCTCTTGAATTGCAGACATTTCTGGAGTTGATGAAAAGAGCACATCTGCATTTTCCTGTGTTAGTTATAGATCGTAAAGAAGGCATACAATATGTGAAGTTGCCATATAATCAAAACTGACAGGGCTTGCTTGTTTTTTCATTTTGTTCAAAACAATTAGTTAATCACAGTACTTCTCCAAAAACTAAAAAGCTCCACCCAAGGAAAGTGGTTCCTGCCAGCATCAATCCATCATTCCTAGAAGCACATGTCAGTTTTCCACCCCTGTGCATGGCTGGATTTGTATTCCATGTTTACATAGTCCCCCAGGGCAGCTCATTCTCCACTGATGCATAGAGCCTTGCTTACAGCAGGTCTGCTTTGTTAACATGAAGGGAATGAAAGCTTCATTGTAATTTAATGTTCCTGGTTCCTCTTTGCTTTTTTTTTTTTTTTTTTAAATACAAGCCACTGGAATGACACTCACACACAGAAAACTACACAGCTCTGGCACTAAGCTTTGCAATACTAATCTTTTTGTGTTGTTCTGAGCTCAAAGGCATTTATACATAAATCTTAGTCAAAAACTGAACTAATCTGTGAACAGACTTCCAACTCCAAACTTTTGGCACTTACAAATCTACTCCTCCTCAACTCCTGTTAAGATTTTACAGCTTTCTAATACTCAAATCATTTTCTCAGTGGCTGATCCTACTTACTAGAATGACAGAATTCTTTATCAAGGCATTTCAGTGAACATGCATGAGCAACAACTAGCTCTAGAGTGACAATAAGTGGGTCTAACTCTGAATGTAACAGGCAAGGGAAGGCTTGGAATGAACAAGGGTTCATGCTCCAACATGAAGCCTTAGAAAGTCTCTATTGCTTTTCCTAGTACATTCAAACACGGAAAAATCTCTCATGCATGCTATGTCGTCACAGAAATTGGCAAGATTCTTCCAGCCCAATCACTGTAAAAGCTTATAAACCTGTTTAAGTTGGCTATTTTTACTATTGCCCTTTTCTAAAGGTGTGCAAGTACTACAGTTTTATCACAGAAGCTTGTTTGTGGGCACCAATTCAGCACAAGAGACAAACCCTTAAGCACTGTACACACATTCTCCTCACATTCTCCTGTACTACAGCTCTAGGCTCTGAAGTTCACATGCTTACTACAGAGACCTTTTCATTACTGTACTAATCACTGAAACCTGTTTACTATTTCAAATACAAAGCCTACTATATTTAGTAGTCTTTTCTTAGTAGATGCAGAACAAGCAAGTTTGACATATCCAGGTATCTACAGTACCAGCTTCCTTTGGACAAAGGAAGAACACATACTATACTGGATGTACTCTTTTGTGTTTGACTACAGGCACAAGAAGAGCAGCTGGCTTGCCTGTGTTTTAAAGGGAGGGGATTTCTTGCCTTTTTTGCCAGATTACCCTGGGATTTTTATGAGGTAATTTTCCAAAGAGGTTGGCTATTATAAATCTGGGAGAGCTCTGAGTATTGGTGCATTCCAAGGCCTTAGTGTCAGCTGCCTGAAGCAATGGCAGCAGCAGCAGAGTCAAAAGCATGCCTGTAATCAAGACACGTTTACCATGACAGCTCTAGCCAGGAAACTTTGTATAGCAGAATGACTTTTTCATTGCCAGTGTTCCTTTCCACTTCACAGAGGCCTTGAGAAAGGAAGCTGAAAAGACAGATGTTTACATGGCTGCAGAAGATGCTCAGAATATTTCACCTAGGCAAATCTCAAATCTATCAGTCTTTGGAAAAGAAACGTGCTCTAAAGTAGACAGCATCAGCTTTTTTAACCATTTAATTAGGACAGTAACAAAACAAAACCTTGATCTAGCATTAGATGTTGCACAGATGGGCAAAGCTGGTCTAGAAAACAAATTTGATATGGAGCGGCTGAGAGAGCTGGGGGTGTTTAGTCTAGAGACGAGAAGGCTGAGAGGAGACATGATCACTCTACAACTGCCTGACAGGAAGTTGTAGTGAGGTGGGGGTCAGTCTTTACTTCCAAGTAAGGAGTGATAGGGCAAGAGGAAATGGCCTCAAATTGTGCCATGGGAGGTTTAGATTGGAGATTAGGAAGAACTTTTTTACAGAGAGGGCTGTTAGACAATGGCACAGGCTGCCCAGGGAGGTGGTGGAGGTATCAAAACACACCAGTGAGTTGGGGAATATTGAAAGTAAATTCAATAGGTTCAGAAAACTTTCAAAAGAGTATTCTAAATGGACATGAGTCCATTTCAAGACAGCAGTGAAGGCTTTTGCAGTTGAGAGACTCAAGAAGATCAGATACCTGGCTTGAATATCCATATTTGCTACCTCTTTACTTCGTTTACTTTTTCTAGAGAAAGGGCAAGACCATTTAAATGATGAAGATGGATATTCCAAAGGAAATGTGTGAGCAAACATACCACATAATCATTCAATGTATTTAATTTCCAAACAATAAAATTACCAGCTATACATTTTTTGCAAGTTCTCTAAAGTCGTATGTTATTTAGAACATTTAAAAATATTTATATACAATACTGAAAAAGCTTTTGATTGAATAGGTACTATTATGGTAAAGTCTTCCGTCATTCAGTACTTTGACAAACAGTGGGCAAGAGAGACTCTGAAATGCTTACTCTACTCTTAAAAGAAAACAAAATGCAATTTTGGCATTTTGGCATAATGGCATCATGTCAGCAACAGGAACAAAGTCTGACATTTAAAAAAAAAATTCTTTTCCATTTCTCAATGTTTCCAGAAAAAACAAGGAACTAACTGTTAGTGACATAATGCCAGTACATGTTCTCTTGTGTGTCTTCTTTTTCTATTGCTTTAATACTTCATGTTTCTGCTCGTAGTAGTTCACAAATCTGTTCTTTCCAATTGTCTTTACTTTTAATGAGAGAGATTCCTTCCATAAAGTTTTCCTTGATACCAGAGGCAGATGCATCCAAACACATACACTTCTCTAAAGACACCCACCCAGGAGACAGGATGCTCAGCTAACGAGTCTGAGCTAGTACTGTCTTAACTGGCAAGACAAATAAAGTAGGATCAGTTTTGATTTCACCTAAGCAACTGAAGGTAGTACAGGTGAGGCAGATGGATGATGGCAAGGAAACTAGAAAATATTTCCACCAGGAGGCTAGCTATTAGTAAACTACCTTGAGTATTAGAATACTGTTTCCTAATGAACTACTATCAATACAATTGAAAATACTCATTTTTTTGTAGATTAAGACAACATTACAAACAAACTTTCCAAACAGAAAATTCACATATCCAGGAGTCTACTAATCGAAAATCTAGCTTCAAATTTCTATTCTCTGAACATAAAAATGTTAGGGTAAGAAATCAGTACTTTGTACTAAGAAGAAGATAGTCCCCTTACAAGGATTCTAGAAGCATATCTCAATTCGTAAACCTACATAACCTTTATGCAAAACAAATGTTTTTCACTGATAATTATCATAAATTAAACTGAAGCACTGGCCAAGGCAATTGTAAATAATGGTTCTGAGTAGTGAATGAATTCAGAAAAGAGTCTAAGTGTCTCAAATTTTACCCAGTTGAACAGGATCTCTAGCAGCATCTTCTTCCATTATAATGAAGCAGTGAAAACAGGAACAATGCACATCATAACACCCTGGAACATCTATAGAAAATCCTTTAACTCTTTTCCCACGTAAGTATTTTTAGCTTCATTCAAATAAAATTGCAGCAAACAAGAGGGAAGTCAGATCATATGATATGCTAGCTCTCTGCTTAACATATTAAGTGTTTTGTACTCTGTTGCAGTTAACCGATTATGGCATTAAACAGAAAAAGAGAGTAGTCTAATTTTACCACATCTATTAAATCAGTAAGTGTTTAATGTCATCTGTAGTGACTTCTCAGTCTTTCCACATCAATGTTTGTTTGAATTTTAAGTAGCAACAAACTGTTGCAAGACTCAAGAGATCAGCAGAAGATATGACTTCTAAAAACAAATTCAAAGAGACTCAGGGCATATGCAAAGCACATGTTTTTGGTGTAGCACAAACGTGCACGATATTTCCATTAGGACATATCCTTATGAGGTGACTGACTGATGGGAAGTCAGGATAGTGCTGACTAAAAATCATGCACATCCCGGTTTACATCAGGAAATCACATTGTAATTTTGGCAGATGACACTGGAATGTGTCTTTCTTACATGTTTTCTCTCTGTAGCTTTCAGAGACTTTGCAGCATAGTAGAAGAGCTGGGTTCCGCACAGTGCTACCCAGTATTTTGTCCAAGATGCTACCTAGAGAGAAAAGAGAAAAAACACACAAGTGGAACAGATAAGGGAAATGTTTCATAAAGTTGAGCTGTAAAATAGCAGGCATCATTGTGCAAGAACACACCAGCACTAACTATACAGTACAACCATCAATCATGTTTCCCAAGCTGCTGCTGTTCATTATTTGTGTAGCCTATGAATGCATTAAAAACCTAGAAAGCAGCAAGAACATGTGCCTTTCTTCACTAATCTGACAAAAGTTTTCTACATCTTACTCTATACCTTTTGCAACACTCACTGAACTTAACTGAAAAGTTAAGAGTACACTAAACCTCTAATCTCTAGATTATGGGTATAGTTTTATAAATGAATAAATCCACCAAACATAAAAATGTGAACTGCAGCAGTGACCCTAAATCTTAACCAGCAAGGCAGAGGAGATCTCAAACACTCAAATTAGTTCACAATGGCCAATTTCTTGTACTTACAACTGGGAAAAGGAAGGTGATAAAATGAATTACTGTCTTACTGTAGGTTTTTTGCCTTCTTTCAATGAAGTCTTCCTTCTGAGAACACCTTGAATAGTGACTGCTCCTGGGTACAAATGAACGGCCAGATCTTCAGATTCTAGGGAGCTGTAAGGAACATGGGAATATTTGTGTGAAAAAACTTTTTTTTTCCCCTAAGTAATTTTCTAATCTGTACCACAACCTAATGCAAATATTTGTATTTTAATTAGAAATCTGTATTTTAATTAGAAAGGTCAACTTTTTATTTATTGGACTTCATTGTAGAAAAAGACTGGCTGTTACAAGGAATTGCTGTTGTGAAATTTACACTCACAAGCAAAGTGATTGGAAGAATTAATTAGCCAAGGAGGTAATCCTTAATTAAAAAAAAAAGTAAATAAAAATCAAAACTCAAGGGACAACTGAAATACAAGAACAATTAATCTTAAAAAGCGAACATTTGGAGTACAGTATGTGTTAAAGCCTCTCCTTCAGCCCTTGCAAGAAAGATTGAATATTTCTGTTAGAAACATTGGAATCATTAGCATATCAAACCCAAAGCATAGCTCAAACATGCACAACCTTTAAAATATCTGAAAGCAAGAAGAGTGTGCAGAAGCAGTAATAACGAGTAGAAACCCAAACCACAGTTTTAAGGTGTTTTAATGCATCTGATGCTCTGCTAATTATCTACCCTATGTAGACGAGCAATGGGCCAAAATGAATGCCAGGTACAGCACTGTGAAAATAAAAAAACTTAGCTTCATTAAAATTACAAAGCTGACTGCCTTACAAAACATTTTCAATGACAAAATTTACAACAGGAATCATTTCAGTAACCATCAATCAGAGCATATAACTAAAATGCTGAACCCAGCAGCTTTCTAGAAAAGCCAGAAACTGAACGGGACCTGAAACTTGTTTTGAAGTAAGTCAGGATTTGCTGTTTCATCCATTAATGAACATTCCAAGTAATTTGGAAATGTAGCAAATATTTCATTGCAGCATCTGCTGAGGATGATGATATGGAAACAATTTTGGACACTGATAGATGTGAGCACGAGTTGAATTCAGTGAGACAATGCTTGCTTCTCAACAGGAAAAAAGTTTCATAGTTAACAGTGATCTCTTTCCCAACTATACTGTAACACAGCTGGAGACAGAATTTGCACTTTATTTCATCAGAATAACCAGTTACATTACTCTGTCAGCTTGCAAATAGTATTATATACATTTTAATGTGTTACTCATTTTAGCTGTATCTCTGATTTCAGGGAAGAGGGGGAAAGAAATTCAATACAGAGCTGCCAGCAAAGAAAACACCTTGAATGCCATCCATTAGCACAAGAAGCAGCTTTGCTGTTCGCATGAGAACTCCCAACACTGCTACACAGTGGCAGGCAGTTGAAAAGCTACCTCTGGTAAACGTCTTTAAACCTTGATCCAATGGTTCAGAATTGGGATTTGCAGACCAGAATGAACAAAAGCCCTTCTGGTGACAGATTATTAAGTCAGAGAAATGGAAAGCTTTAAAGTCTGAAGAAAAAGGTCTCTGCCTTTATTTTGACATGTAAGTTAGAAAGTTAACACCAGAAAACACCCACTCAGTTAAACCAAACCAAATCACCAACACCAGAGGGAAAGTTAGACACCTCTGTGTGCAGTGGGGATTGTACCTGCTGGCCTTCATGTGGCCTCGATAGCCATTTCGTGACACTCTTGTTCCCGGCCCGAGAGAATGGTACAATCTGTTCCTGTTGGATTCCATTATAAATTGTACGTATTACATATACTTTTAGTCACATAAACAGCACAACTGCTAAAACAGTATAGTATTTTTTTGTGTGCACATCACAAAGCCACTTCTTCCACATAAGAAACAGAGGATAATATTATTTTGAAAAATGCAATGGGGTAGATACCATGGCTTTTTATTTCATCAGATGTTAGAACTCACAAAGTGTTTTATTGGCACTGAAGAATAATGTATTTTGAGAGTAAAGTCTGTATTTAATCCTAGAGATTAAATCAATATAAAGGAACCATATTAATAAAACTTCCCTTTAAATTCTGCCTTTAGATGTTACAACACAAGAAAGGGTTTCAACTTCTGTGAGTATGCACACACACACAAGCTGTTGGGCTGAAAGGAATCAAAAGTACTATTAAAATATTCCTGACACTGTTTAAAATACTGTTGTAACACTGAAATAAGCTAAGCTATAATTCATTTCTCCAGTTCATAAAAGCTTTAAACTTTACCTACAGGCTTCACATTTTAGAGCCTTAACCTGATCTATGGTGTTATCCCTAGCCAGGACTCATGTTCTAGAGCTGTCTTTTGAATAGTTTTTTGCTTCACCGCACCTTATTTTTTTGGATTATATCCCTTTCACAAGTGGAATTCCATTTAAATCAATAGAAGCACACATACTTTGACTTCATCTCCTATTTTTTTATCCCTTTGTCTAGTTTTTTGTATTATAATATTACGTATTGTTTTGTATTGAAGATGAGCTCTAAGTTCTGCAGAAAGAGGTAAAGAATTTTACAGGCAACGTCAGCTGTGAGAAGGGCTTTGCATGAGCTGGAAAGTCGCTTATATTTAGATAGGGCAGTATTTTGCAGAACAGGAAACCTAAACAAGTAGCATTACCATGTTTAAGTCTGAGCTCAGAATAGCATACAGTAGGCAAACAAAACAGGCTTAAAGAAGAGATACAGTAAAGGACAGCAGCATTAAACAAGAATGGGTGTTTTCTTGTTTGTTTCTGTTGTTTTGGGTTTTTTTAAGTGTCTCAAATGATTGCTTTTGATGCAGAAGAATTATCAAAAAGATACTAATGAATCTACTAGTTTATCCCAGAATTTACCACTATTTGTTTTTCAACATAACTGAGATCTTAAATTCTTGATTTAAAGAAAAAATACATTAAAGATACGGACAAATAAAACAGTAATTGAGATGAAGGAAAAAACCCTGTAATAGGAGCTCTATATTTGTGTGTGCATGTACTTAGTATGCAAATGAAATACGTTTTGTTCTTACCTTTAAGCTTGTTTTTACACATAATAGGAAATCTATCATTCTTGGACTCAAAACTGTTTCAGGGAAGTCTACTCAGAGACAGGATGACAACCAATGAGACTGAAGTGCCACTTCATACATATACTTCCCTTAACATGATATAACTGTCAGGGTTTGGAATTGAAGTCTTTCAAGTAATTCTGATTAGCCTAAAAGGACTTTCTGATGTTGAAAACACTTTCTGAAGTTTCAAAATAAGTTTCTGTTGCACTTGAAACAATCAGTGACTCTAGTTCTTATCTTTTCTGCATTTCCCAGTTCCAAACAATAGGTGAGCCAGGAAAAACACGAATATTTGTTACAATTCCTTCTTTTACTCTAGGGAATCTGTGTGTGAGGTGTCTCATTTCTTCCTGTTAGACACATGGTGAGATTTAAGCCCTCCTAACCCAAGATGCTCTTCCTAAATTACTGTGAAATATTGATTTCCTACTTGCACTGCATAGGAAGTAGTCATTAGTAACACTGGATACATGCCAATTTTGCCAGGAGCTGTTAATTCCAGGCAACTAATGCTCCTCCCTCACTTACAACTCTTTGTAAGAATGGAAACCTGTTGTAGAGATCAAAACTAGAGAGACATCCCCCTCTAGTTATCTTATTTTTTGACATTTGCATGTCAGTATATTACCTATTAAATTCTAAAACATGCTTCATCATCTTATAAACCAAGGAACAGACATAAGGCTGTTGCATATCTCTACAAATTTCACACATGATGTTTTGAATTTGAATGTAAGCAATACAATCCCTCTCTCTGGAAGCAGGGAAGAGAACTCATCCTGAAAAATATACAACTTCAGAGCTCTCAAAGGGCTCTCAGGAAAGAAGAAAGTACTGAATGCAAACAGTAATGCAATGCATAACTGTTTGACACAGAGCAAACCTTTTAACCGGGAGGAAGTCTAGGCCAGTCAGGAAGAAAAGCTCCTCTGTTTCATCTCAGAAGTTCACACAACAATTCGGAAGAGCGTTACCATCATCTCAGGCCCAAGGTTCACTAAAATTTATGCTACTTAAGGTAAAAGTACTCAGTCCACCATTTTATCTAAGGCTTTCTCATATGACTTTTTTTTCCAGACATAATCTGAACTTGATTAATTACAAAAGGTAGCAAGGGGGAAAAGCAAGAAAACCTTTTGAATGTTAGAGGTTGCATCACAAGTTAGAAGTGTTCTTTGTGACCCAATTTTCTTCCTATGCTCACACGGAAAGCTCTTATTGCTTACATAATGGAACGAGCAGGGCAATTCCTCTCGGATGCAATCATATTTATAGCATGACATATCAACAAGCTTGTCTCTGGCACAGAAAGATTTTCAAACATTTCTGTCAAAAATTTATACAGAACTTCAACTGCTTCAATGAAGTCAAGCAGAATACAAGGTTTGTGGAAATAGTTCCCAACACTACAGAGAAAGTTCTTTGACAGAAAAATTCTACAAATGTGTCTTCAAACCATGGTAAGCAAAGTCATCCATGGCAACTCTGAAGCTGATGGATTACCTGCAACGGAGTTGTAGAAGCAAACTATGTACTGTATTGTGCACCTCAGACATCTAGAGGAAGATGTATTTTCCATGTTTTACTACATTAAACAGCAGCTGGTAGTCTTTTTCCATATTCTCAAATACAAAATGGGATAAGACTGAAGTGGTCAATATCACTTGAGCATTTGTAGATGTTGGATCAGGAAAAAGATGTTAATTCTGGACCAAAAAATTCAAGGGGCATTTTTGTGTTTTCCCATGTAACACAAGTAACAATGAAGTAAAGAGCAGGTGAGAGACACAATATAGGTGACAAAGCAAATGAAAAGAACAAAGGGACCAAGAATGGATGAAATGTCTCAGGGAAACTGAAAATGAAAAACAGACAGGTTACATGAATAGCATTCACAGGATATACAAATCTATAAAGTCAGAAAAATCATTTGGAGTTTAATGGTAATCTGGCTGAGCTATTTAGAAGAATGTGTGCCATGAGTAAGCACCAAATTAGACAAAAGCCCTGTGATCTACTAGTGAGCAGAAGGTCCTTCTCTGCTGCTTTACCAGATCCAATGAACTTACTACAGTTTATTAATATCTTTATATAAGAAAGATTTCTAGCTCACTAAAAAAAAAAGCATCATGTTCAGAACTGAGTGACAGATTGTATGTAGCAATGTCTGAAAAGAGAAAGGCAGGTTCTGAGTAGCAGTTTTTCTTACCTTTCAAATGCTGGCCAGGAAGTCTCTTCACTGAGTTCAGAACCATCACTGCTACCTTGAAAAAGATGACAGAACAATACTTTATTTCATTACCTACAACCCACCTCTTTCAATTATCTTTATTTCTCTTCAGGATATTTAAGATTAAGTGTGCAAAAAATACTTCATTAAAGTACTACAATTTCACATAAACTGAAGTAGGGATTTGAAGGGACATGGTCTAGGTGCACATTAATGAGGGGAAAAAAAAGGAGCATCGATAAATGTGAAAGAGATTTTCAAATGTAAAGAACATTTTAAATGCAGTTTTGTCTGACAAACACAAGAAGCATTTAAGAAGAAAGGTTACTTATTTACGTAAGTCCTGTTGAAGTCCTACATGGTCATAACATGCAAATTCACAGTAATGCAAACTCATTGCTAAATCTCCAATATAATAGAAGGCTTTGCTGATTTCAGAAGCCCTAAACAAGGCTATCTCCCACTTACTGTATCAGACTACAATAGTATTTTTTCCTTTTGTGCTTAAAGTAATCCAATTTTACTGCAGGTATTTTATTTTACATATTGGAAGGAGAGGAAAACCACAAAATCCAAATATCTGATGCATCCACTTACAGCAGGCCCATAAATAACATACTAACTTTACAATTATAGTCAATCCCATCATCCTGAAAGTATTTAAATACAGACACAAGGTAGGGTTATCTGTAATGTTGTGAAAAATCAGTTAAAAAAAAAAAAAAGTTGTTACCTTGCTAGCTCTACACCATTCAGGCCAGACCAGCTTCACGTGCCAGGTACCACCCTTGCCCTCCACTTCAAGTCAACACATTATTTTTAGCTTCAGATAATCCCAGCTCCTCAGTCTGAGCCTAATTCAATGGCACTTTCTAGCCCATTAACCTAACAGTTTGTTTGTTCTGCTTCCTGAATATCCATACATAAAAGGAAGAAACTGATTTACAGTGATTTTCAGGCAAACTAAGAATCTGAATCAATGCACCTTACTTAAGGATTCCCATGGAGAAACAAAGGCTGAAGATACAAACAAGTTCCCTGTGATTTTACACAGAACATCAGCAGGGAACAGTGGTGCCCTGAAGAATTAAAATCTGTACAAAAGTACGTCTGACTATCCACTGAGTACACATGAAGTAAAGGAGGAAGCAATAAAAATTCACACGCAGCAAGAGTGATTCCAGCCAAGAGCCACGAAAATCTCAGCATGGGCTGAAGTTTTCTCTGTGCAAAATTCAGGAGAAAATACATGCCTTTATCTGCCTGTCAATTCTTAGATGTCTCTCCTTCCAACATTAGCCCAACATCCTCATATTAACAAGATCTCTACAGAATGTTAGATAATTTGGTCTCAGCTTACCCAGAATTTTTCCTAAATGAAAGTCCTAACCTGGTTCACGCTAAAGGGACTTGTATAGTAGAGGAAGGTAAGAAACATATAGAAGCTATGTTCCAGTGGAAGTACTGGCTCCTGAGCTAGACACAAAGGTCTCCAAGATGGGGAGTAAAATACTCAACAAGTGACTAATTGTTTTCTAGATGCTTCTTTAAGACTTCAGAACTCACATTCTCAGATCACTGATTCTTAAGCACTTAGTTGCTTAAAAGGTTAGAGCAGCAGGTAGCTTGTCCATAAAAAAAAGAGTACAGTTACTTAGACTTCTGTGACTTTATTTCCTCTGTAGCTTTGAGGACAACAACCAAAGAGTCATACTTAGTACAGTTGAGTAAGTGATCTCACTTCAAGGGACTATCTGTACAAATTTAATCTATCGCAGTCATTCTGTGTGCCATAGGCAGGTGAGTAAAAAGCAACTGTAAAAATAAGCTGAAGTTCCGCTCAGTACAGTGTGCATCTGACCTGCACCACGGAAAACTAAGAGAATGTGTGAACTGAACTTCCCATTGTTTTACACACCTTCATACAGGAATACTGCCAGACCATGATGTATCCCATACAGAACTGCAGTAACCTATCCAGACGGAGCCTGCTGCTAAGGCAGAAGTCTGCAAAATCCTAAACACCTTATTAAGTGACGGTTCTCTTCCAGGAAGTTACATTTTCAGCAAATTCTGCAACCACAAAGTGAAAAGCTCAATGGCTTATTTCATTCAAACAAGACAGCTGCATTCTCTGTAAAGGCAATATATAAAGTCTCTTCAAATAACCAAGCAACACGGTTTGGGGATGATGAGACAGAATCGGATGTACAAGGATTCAGAGACAGCTTTAAGCAGGTATTTCAGGTAAGACCTCCCAACTGACTGTCTCTGAGGAACACTGTTTACAGTAAGATCTTGAAGTACTGCAATCTTTTCAGCAGGGGGATTGACAATTAGGGAGGTAGGTTTCAAGTATGATGATTTGTCAACAAAAGGAAACCAGCATCCTGGACTGTTGGGGAGATAGGAGTGAGTTTCTTGAGCCATCTATATGGACGTCTACATAGATTTTAAAAGATTGTAACAAAAAATTGTAAAAGGTCAAAATTTAGCATTTGATCAGCCCTGTGACATCTATATAGAACATCTCTAACAGGATTTTTTTTTAATTGTAAAAAACCCAGATGTTTTACACAAGAAAAGTTCTTACACTAAAAAAATCCCCCTTTCCCGAAAAGCAAAAGAATATTCTCACATCCCTCCCTCCAAAACAAAACAGAGGTGAAAGAAACTGTTTTTGACTTAA
Source organism: Colius striatus (assembly GCF_028858725.1). Taxonomy (NCBI): domain Eukaryota; kingdom Metazoa; phylum Chordata; class Aves; order Coliiformes; family Coliidae; genus Colius; species Colius striatus. The sequence goes on from NC_084768.1 coordinate 19,481,082, forward strand.
TGAAAGTTAGATGTCTAGCCAAATTCTGTTTAAACATTAAGTGCACTATTTGACTATCCCCTCAACTGGAAATATTTCATTCATTCAGTACTTTAAAAATATATCACCTTCTTAAATTCTTCTCAAGTATGTACTCAATATTTGAGTTTTTCCAACAACCTCAAGCAGGTCTTCAGGTTAAACTTAATAATAAATCCTAGGCAGTATAAATCCTTTCTATTAAGTAACGTTCTACATAAGTCTTGGCTTTACGCAAGAAGCAACTCAGCACGAGTTTTCCTTCTTCCAGTGTTCTTTATTGCTAATAAAATTAAAACATTCTCAGTACAAAATGTAAAAATATCACCAGAGTTGTGCTTCTCTACTGCATACACGGAGGCTTTTTCCTATCTTAGGAATAGCAGCAATTGGCAAGATGGGTTTTTTTTTCACAGACAGTGCTGATGATTATCTGACAAGTTTCAGGATTGTTTACACAGAGCTCTAGCACTGCAGCTGAATACAGACGTGAATTTTCTGTTGGCATCTGTAGGTGTGCCTATACATATGTTTGTGCTATAGCCACACACACAGCGTGAGGCTAGGTTCCTCGTTATGTGATAGGGAATGCCCATACCCATTCCCCCTGGTCACAGCATCACTCATTGCTGAAAGTCTGAGGATATTGAACATTTAAACACAGGCTTCCTTTATCCAGAAGTTAGTCTCCAAAGTCAAACAGGTGTTAATATAAACAAACCAACCCCAAAGAGTTTAAAAAGTATTCAGACTAAAAATTCTTTCCCCTTCTCAAATCTGCAACTGACACTCTCTTGGCTCTGGTTAGACAGCGTTTCCAGAGCTCTAGTCACTCTAGCTGGTGACTGACCTGCAAGAGTTGGAAATTCTAATGTAGAAGTACAAAATACTGGTCAGGAAGTTGAACATCAAATGCTGTAGCATGATAAAGTCCAGCTAACATCACGGAGATGGGCTCCATGCCCTAAAAGTTATGCTCTGCCTTGTTGAGTCTATGATCATGCTGAAAATCCTCATATATATTTAACTAGTTCTCTACCTTGTAACTACTGTACAGTAAAGTTTAAACAGCTCAACTTTGGCTTGTTGGTTACCAAATAAGAATGGTGTGAAGACTGGCAAATGACTCAAGCAATATGATGCCAGAGAATTGACACAAACTTTCAATACCATCACAGAAAATGAGTTTCATTGTGAAAAACTAACAAAAGCAAATAAGGAGTAAATATGGGGTAGAAACAGGGGGTTTGTACAATTGCATTAATGATAAAACACCCAGAGCATATGTCCTGGCCCAAACAATACTAATAAGGATGGGGGAAGAAATGTAGAACTCTTGTCCATCCCTCTCCATCTCAATCCCAGTATCCACATGGGCATTTTTATCCTGGAGTATTATACAGCTTTATTAGAGATAGGGTAAATATAAAAGTAGTAGTTCATAACAGCAAAACAAGGTATCCACATTAAGAGAGACTGGCACCTCTATACTCACTTAAGGGGAATATTAAAAAACCCCAGTGTGTTTCTTCTGCCTGAAACCCTACCCAAACTTTGATCTTCTGACGCAGACTGCAGATGACTCAGAGTCCTAAACACCTGAACAGTACACTACAGGGTAAGGAATCAAACAAATATTGGCTGTGTAGAGTTCTTGCCTACTGTATAGGCTGCCAAAAACTTGGAAGTAAATGCATACACTGTATACCTACACCTATACTTCATTTATTGAAAGAGAAATGTAATCCCTCATAGAATTCAAGCACTTCAAGATGGTGATTTAATAGAGGAATTCATTAAAATGTTAATAATTCTTGTGTGCAGTTTATGTCTGTTTAGGCTTGAAAATGCACTGTTCTTAAAAAGGCACTTTATGACATTAACTACACTGATTTAAAATAGATTTCTTTGTCTGCAGCATTAATTTATGTGATTGCATTAGAATAAAGGCTCAAGTTATTCTCAAGTGGTTGGAACACAAAAATGAAGGCAAACATTCAAGAGCCTCAGTTTTTATCCATATCACTGTAGATTAGGAAAAATAAGTGTAAAAAAAAGAAAAAAAATGAGAAAGAAAACACTCCCAATTTAGAACAGAGTTTGTGTCCAACATTGCTACAAACACAATCTATAAATGTTTTCTTGAGTTTTTGAACATCTGAAGTTACATTCTCAATTTCAGCTGAGTACCTCTGTATTCATACCTCATCATCTATCCTGAAGTGCTATACGTGTGAGACAGCACCCTTAAAAACACCTCACCTTCCAAGCAAAGTTACTTTGCATCCCATAAGTTAAGTGCTGTATGGAGAGAAAAGGTATACAGAAACAATATATTAAAAGAGGAATCTATTTTACGCTGTCCCTTGACCTCTACAGAATTATTTGGACAATTAACCATTGTAAACAAATTCAGCTTAAGAAAAGAACTTCAGTGATGCAGCTGAGCCAAATGGTAAGAAACAGTAGAAAACCAAAACTTCCTAGAATATTAACAAAACAAGATGAGCTTTGCTGCAAAGACACACAGGAGTATACTTAGTTAAAAAAAGAACAGTTTAAAAAGTATAAGAAAATTAGAGAGTATTAGAAAACCATGTATTCTGAAGAAAACTATGAATAAAAGTAAGTTTACTGCTTTTTTAAAAGAGGAACCACAATCTAGTAAAAGCATCTTAATTTATCCTAGTTTCACGTGAAGAGATGACAGCAGGCAAATACAAGCAGAAGACAGCTGGCCAGAGTGTGCAGGTGGTTCCTTCAACCCAGCCAAGACCAAAGATGCTTAAACTTCTGTAGGGCAAGCTTCCTCTTTTGGAAGAGCATATACCGTGACCTGGGAGAGACTGCAAAACAAAACTGTCTTGCAGCTTTACTGCTTACTGAGAGCAAGTAGTGGAGGTTCTCAAAGTAAAAGCATTTACTAAAAGCAGATATTCTTGATTGTCTGCACAATCCAGACCTATTTTCAGCAGTATCCATCTGTCTGTATTTTCATGTGTTATCTGTCAAAAGCCTCTTTGCAGTCAACAAAAATAAAGTGAGGTTTTAAGGACACAGGTCACATAACCTCTTTTTAGCCATTCACCTAAGAATGAGATGCATCATACCCTTGAAGATCTTAATTCTCTACGCGATTACAAAAAGCTCCAAATGAATAGCTCAAATGCAGCTATCTAAGCTATGAACAGCTGAAACTTAAGAGACTATTTCCTCTTGTTACATTCCTGAATTCAAGAGAACATTTTCCATCTGATATTGTATATATGACATATCAAGTGTTTCTTGCTTCTAACCAGGATCGACTTGGCAACAGAACCAGATGTAGATCTCCCTTCACCCAGCATAACACACAACCATCTGGTGAACATTGTCTCACAGTTCTAGGAATAAGAGCTCTTTTGACCCAAGCATAAGAAAGTAATTTAGTGGGGCCAGATCTTGAACTTCTTTTTTGTACACAATCAGCCTCCAGACCCCAAAATTAGGAAAAGAATCTGATAAAGATCTCTGACTACATCTGTCCCATTATAGATAAGTCTATTTTTAGGAAATCCTATACACGTGTCACTTTCTGCATTAATCCAACTTTAGGAATCGTTCATTGCAAAGAAAAATACCCACTTTGTGTATCCTTTATATCTAAAAGATTCATTAATGTAAAACTTTTGGTATGCTAATGCACCATTCTCAGAATGGATCATCAGCCTTTCCCAGCAGAACACAATCAAAACAGTCCACTGTCACTTAATTGGGTGTTTTTGGTTCAGATACACGAGCACTGTGGGATTTTGGATGCTTATAATGCAGAACCTCACCCAGCCATGAATCTCAAACCTAGTGATGCTCTAATGGATCTCTATCAGACACTGAAAGCTTCTATCTCAGGGATAACTGAAAAAATCCAAGTGGGAGAGTCATGATGTCTCTGAAGAAGTTGGTGTGTTCAGTAGCAGAAAAAGAAACAGTGCTCTGATGGATCTTCATAACATGCCTATAAATTGCTTTACTGAATTATAAATGGAGTACAGCAAAAGCAACACAGTCACAAGGCCTGACAAATTCCACTAACTCACATGCTCTAAAGATGTAGACAAAGCTCACAAGGCTACAGCACTGGATACAAACATCTGATAGATTCTTTTATTACATTGCTGCTTTTTTGATATTTGATGTAGAAGCAGATGGAATCAGATCCTCCAATACGAAAAGACTGGAATGGTCTGAACATCTCTGAGCCCTCAAAACACAAGAGTCATTTAAAGTAGTATTCAGCTTTCAGGTCACATTCAAGGTATTGGCCTATCAGAAACACTGCCTGTGTTGGATCATTTATCCAAAAAGCTAAGTAAGTCCTATGTAGGCTTACATCTTAAAAAAACCATAGTCCTGTTTCTAGAGCAACAAGTTTAAATCCACATTTCTGGGGAAGGTGAGGAATAACATTCTTTTCAGTAAACACATTCAGAAGGAAGTTTTCATGACCATCTTTTGAAGAATATTGTAAACCTCTCCGATGCAGTGACTGTACTACTTCCAAGTACTGAGTAAACAGACTTCTTCAAACATGACGGAGGAACTCAGCGGCTTCAATCAACTTCCTTAAAATCTGCTGAATTCTGCTGAAGCAGCAGTACAGAATGTCAGAAAACTTTTCTTTCCAAAACTTCCTCAGAAATAGGTAGTGCAAGCCTCTAGAACTTACTCTCTTCCTCTATATGTAATTCTGACATTCTCTACTCATCTTTTGTGTCACTGAAATTGTTGTAATCAAGATGCAGTAAAAATAACAATGATGCTAGACTGTTAAAACAATGATAAAGCTGATTTATCCACATATGAACAGTCTGAACAAAATGTAAGAGGGGTCCTAACCACAAATTTTGATCTTACACAAAAGATAGCTGTTTTAAAATTCACTTTTAAAAGTTTTCCAAAGTGATAAGTTTGTTTCAACTTGTAAAGGTGACTACATCAAGTCAATAAGGTATGCCTGAGATAAGCAAGAACATAGACCTGAAAAATTCAGGATGAGACCAGGTAGGAAAACTCTATATTGTCTACATGGTGACTGGTTCTTAACTGTATGTCAGGAAAAACTACTTGTCAGCTCTGGCATACTTTCCCTGCTGGGCAATAATGGAAGTAACAATTTACTGTGGGAAAAAGGATCAAGTGTGGAGAACTTTTTTAGATATTTAGACAGGAAACAGCAGCAACAAAACCATACTGAGCAAAGGGCATTGCTACATCTCAACAAAGGTGACAAAAGTTTGAGTTGCCTGTACTGTGCCATCCCTGAGGATGCACAAAGTCTGTATGCTGATTAGGAGTACCATTCCTGCTGCACGACTTTGAAATAGCAAAAAACCTTATCATAGCAGAGAAAACAGATAGGTATTCCAGTTAACAGTGGAAGCTGTCTGATATGAACCGGTTCAAGCCACTCCCATCGATTTACATATGAACTTATTTTAATAAAATTATTGCCTCTAGATATTTGACTTTTTTTCCACATGAAAAATATATTTCATGTTTGCTCATAATATTTTTCTCAGAAATACATGAACAGGTCTGACAAAAGAGCATAATTTAAAACTCTATGACCTCACTTCTCTCCATGAAGGCTAAAAAGCAAAACTGTTTTTTTTAAAATTAAGTTATTCCAAAAAGTGCATAACATTACAAAAATCTTCCATTACCATAAATGCATCAAAACTGAAAACTGTTGAATTCTATCAAGCTGATAACTGAGAAAAAGGACTGTGACAGAGGTTCCATTTCTCAATCTGGTTGTGGTTAGGTGGATCCGAGCCACTTGACCCGTTCTCCCTTCACTTGAAGAAACTGTGCATAATGTGTCAAAAAGAGAAACTGTCTTCACGTGAGAACCTCAGGAAATAGAAGTTTCCAAAAGGAGGGCACTCTATAAACATTTGCAGAGAAAGAATTTTCCAAAATGAAGTAGATTCTGACATTTTGAAGTATCTGAAAGTTAAATCACTATCTACTCCTGACAAAAATCATGAGTATTTAGAGCAGGAGTATCAGAAGTTGTACTATTAAAGGGAATAAAAAAGTACATCTGTTTTTTAATAATTTGACAGTTCATGCTGTGTAAAGTTATGCTGCCCTTCACCTACATTTCTCAAACTAGCTTTAAAATAGAGCTGGTATTTTAGAATAGTATCACTGCTTGTAAAATGGCCAAGTAATCATGATAAAGTCTTTACTAAAAGACCATATACTACATGGGTATGTTTACAACTCTCACCTATTGAAATTCCACTAGAAAGGGTGGAGCTTTCTGCCTGCCCTCGGGATGGGACGTGAGGCTCCATGACGCTGTCATCCAGTAAGTGCCTTGGTCCTGCGTTGGGGAATGTTGCACTTTTAAATTCAGCTGTATTCATTTTGTGTATGAAACTAGAAAGGAACAAGGATAAAATTGTTACAATGTGATCTTTGATACCTTTCAAAAGTTGTTGCTTTAATACCCTGAAGGACTGCATGCAGTTCTGAATACCAAATTAAACCATGGCTCAAGTCACAAGCAATCGTGCACCACAGCACTTTTGGAGCAAAGAAAGTCAGAAATAGTTTAAAAATTACTTTCAACATACCAAGGTAATTTTGTCTTACTGTAACACTCACATAATTTAACTTTAGAATAGCATTCTACCTCATTAAACTTACACAACGTAAGAGATTAATTACTGAATAGCTATATTCTGCATTTTTAATAGATGACAAGGGAAATGATGACATAATGGTCAACATATTAATTAGAAGTACATGTGCATAGAAAGAATCTGAAGTCATTGCTATATTAAGTTGTATGAAGGTCTACAAAGGTGGTCTCACTACAAAAATACCAAAAAAGCAATTATTTCAGTTTGAACGTGAAATGCCAGCATAAAAGTCCTAGTTTTGTCTTTCAGAGAAGAGTCTATTTTGGCTAACTCATTGGCCATTCTTGTCATCATAAGAGCAGCACAGTCTTCCTATTTTGACCAGTTGTCTTGAATTGGGACACCACCATTACAGTTCTCTTGTGACAGATTGGTCTCTAAGTATTGTGTACAAATTACGCTACTTTTTTCAATCTGAAAGCTTTGCTTTGTAAAATGATACATCACAAAGCTTAGGATTGTCAGGTTAAATACAATGCTGACTTGTATCCCAAACTGTGACATTTCCTATGTCCGTGTGGTATCAGGTTCCTGGGTGAAGGGGGTGTTGGTGGTAGCAAGGCTCCTTCAGCTGCAACACTTTTCCGTCCACTTTGAGGAGATGCTCCAACTTCAGAGCCTGGAAACAAAGAAGACATTACTCTTGAGTACCTTTAGAATTACTGTCTGGGTTACTCCTTAGAAAATACTTGTAACTAGATGGTCTATTTGAAATCAGGGGACTGGAGCATCTTCTTTATGAGGAAAGGCTGTGGGAACTGGGGCTGTTTAGTCTGGAGAAGAGGAGACTGAGGGGGGATTTCATTAATAGTTATAAATATCTAAATGGTGGGTGTCAGGAGGTTGAGGCATCACTTTTTTTCTATGGTATCTAGCAACAGTACAAAGGGTAATGGGATGAAGCTGGAACACAAATGTTTCAATTAAACATAAGGAAAAACTATTTGACTGTTGAGGTGAGGGAGCCCTGGCACAGGCTGCCCAGGGAGGGTGTGGAGGCTCCTTCCTTGGAGGTCTTCAAAACCCGCCTGGACACGTTCCTATGTGACCTGATCTATGTGAACCTGCTTCTGCAGGGGTGTTGAACTAGATGATCTCTAAAGTTTCCTTCCAAATCCTACCATTCTGTGACCATTCTAATAAGTGTGTTTATTTTTAATCCTGAGGAAAAAATCTAAAGTACATTTAAAAAAAAAAAAATCCCTGAGTTTTACTACACACTATCTCTTATAAATTGAGTATAGAAAGTGTTGTGCAACCCTTCTCTGATTTTCTAAACACTAAAGGTTGCTACATTAGCTACCTTGGCATCAAACACATTCCACAGATTCTGTGTTTTGAAACTTCTGCCTTCAACCATTTTTGGCATTGATTAAAAAGTATTTTTTTGGAAGCATACTATGCCACGAAGAGTATGACACTAACAATTTAGTGCCACAATACATAAAAGAACCTAGAACACTGACTCAATTCCTCAAATTTCTTTACAAATCACCTTTAGGCTTTTTATTACAAATATACAGTGTTTATACTTCACGCTTCTTTATTAGGCAAATATTTTCCACGCTTGCAACTCAAAAATAATGCAGCTGACATCCTTGAGTCTTACATTTATTAAGCATTTACCTACTAAATCTTCTCTGGAAGCAGCAGAATGCGGGGTGCTGGTCCCTGGTTCTATCTTGAGTGAAAGTCTGCATTAAAGAAGCATTAAAAATTACTTGACCAGGAAACAGATACATATAAGAATAAGCTTTTGAAAAAATATTTTTTTTTTAGTTTGCAGTAGGAAGTTGCCTGTTTTTATAATTGCAAGAAACACTATAAAGTTACTACACAACTATCTTGAGCACATGTGATTTCCAAAGATTCGGTTTTTTTGGGGTGGAAAATCTACTACTGCAACAGGGCCCGGGATTCAAAAGATAATATGCTAGGGCATAGTGTAGAAAATGACTCTATTGCTTTGGTTCTTATAGACCAGGACAAGTTTGCAATGCCATGCTGAGAGAGGATAGACTCAACAACAAAACCTTGGCTACAACAACACAGCCCTGCACTCTTCTGTATCAGGGAGCCTGAGGCAGTTGGCATAGCCAGCAAGAAGCAGCCAAACAGCCACAGTTACAATCTTCACTCTCCATCAGCAAAAACTCATTGTGAGCTGTTAACATGGTTTGGTAAAGTCACACTGTTGAAGGAGCAGAGGAAGAGGTTATCACTCTGCATTAACACCACTTTCTGGGCAAAAAATAGCCACAGATAAGCCAGAACCTCCAGGGCCTGTGTCTGCTAGCAGATAACACTACATCAGCATAAAACCAGGGGAGAATAAAACCTGCTCCCCTCAACTCATCTAAAATGTTTATACTTATTACACTTCATACTTTAAATTTTTCTATGAAATGCAAGCGTGCTGGGCCAAGTCTTTTGCCTTTACTAGTCTAAAAGCCAAAATCGGTCCTTTTTTTGCGTTTTAGAAAATTCATTATCAATTTGACAGCATCTATAATTCAAGCTTTTCTATAACAGGTACTTTTTAATGTGATTTCCAACAGTATCACACAGAAACTTGACTCCAGGAGCAGATCAATTCCAGAAAGATTCAGTACATCTTGTCCACATAGTTTGCAGGACTAGAGTCTTTGAAATTAGCAGAGTTGGAAAAGCATCTACTTAGTTTCAGTGAGAAGCTTGATAGCTCCTCCCTCTCTCATCCCTAGGCAGGTCAGTAATGATTCATTCCAATTTTAATTAAAAACCAAAACACTAAAATCCTTTAGAAATAAAAAATATGCACTGAAGTCACAATGTTTTTGCATACATCACAGAAGACAAAGAGTGTCACTTATACAAACAGGTCTTCAAAATACATTATACCCCTCCCCTAAAAATTCAGTTTGGAGATGTACAAAACCTATAGGTGACTTTCTCAATAGCAGTCATGGTTGTGCATCACATGCAATTGTTTCAATTCATTTCCCTGCTGCCCTGCATGGGCTGTACAGGATCAAGAGAGTCTTAGAGATCCTACAGCAGTAATATTTCCACTAGTAGCGAGTTCTACCTAGTGAAGGCAGTGGAAGGTGGAATGGGTTATTCATGAAAACATCATGCCATGAAAGCAGACACAGCTGCTAAGAAACTCGGTTTGGGGATATTTTTCCTTTGAATGTTTGACCACAAAGCTTTATTCTCAGTGATAAGCAAACCACCATTTTCAAACTTAAGCTATATAACATTTCAGCAAAAGGTAAAGGCCAATGCTTGCCTAGAAACAAGCAGAACACAATATACAAATCTCAGAAGGGAAGCCAAGCGTCTGAGCACTTGTCTAAGAACAGTTAACATTAACTGGAGGGTCCCCATTTCCTTCTTTTAGTAAATCAAATTTAGGGCTACTAAACGGTGAAGCATATCTATTCCTCTAGCAGGCATATCCCTCCTGCCATTCAAATGTAGCTACACAAGCAACCAATTCAACACAACTGAGGTGACAAACTTCCCAGGTGGGCAGGATGGGAATGGGTGGGGAACCTCCTCAGGCAGATCAGCCAAGGAACAAGAACTTTCTTCATATGCAGTAGGTTTGCTTTAGTTTTTTTTTTCCTATCCTCAGGGCTTGTTCCTGTCTCTTGCCAGAGATTTCCATCCCCTAGTTTTGCTGGATGCAAAATCACCTAATAGAGTAATAATCTTTTAATTAAGAAAGCAGAAACATCTGGATTGGGTGATATGGTGAGAGGAATGGGTAGGGATGTGGACAGCATCTTGCCTCTCAAAAATCAAGTGTTTACATTTTGCTCACACTATATAACCTAATCAAAGAGAAAAAAATGAAGAGAAACATATATTAAAGTGGAAGCCTTAAACTACCCTCAGCCTGAACTTGGTACTAGATGCACAGAAAAGACTGTTCTGATGAAAAATGACATAAGCTATCTCCCATCCATTTTATTAACTGAATAGTGTTACATGTGGAGCCAGAACTACAGAGGTCTTCATCAGTGAACACAAGAAGAGTCTGCAGATCAAATCAACAGACCAAAAAGACCTGAAAGCTAGGGCTTCATGCAGTCAGCACAGAACCCTGCTGTAACCTCACTACTTGCAACTGGTGCATCAGAGATGTGTAATCCCCTGATCAATTAAAAAAATTGACAAGTTTGTATTATGAAAGTTATTTTATAATGAGTTGCAGTCAGTTACAGCATTTCATACTTACTTGTAATTGTCATCTTCCACAAACTTTTGTAGTTCTTCTATGTACTGAACTGAGTTTAGATATTTTTGGACATGAGGCAATAGAGGAATATCTGGAAAACAGATGACATACATTATAACTGCACTGTTCATGGGTAAGCAAAGTTGTTTTCCAGATACTATTGAAATAGAATCAGATCTCTTGCCTTTTTATATATGGAGGCACAAATTACAGTTCCCACTGATGCTGAATTTTTTTGACGTTGATAGCAACTCTAATGCCGATATTCCCTACATTAATGAAGGCAGGTTGTGTGTCCCTGTACAGTTGCTCTGCTTATCAGAGCACATGCAAAGGATAAGTGAAAATGTGCCCACAGCCAAACTGAAGGCCCAAAGTTGGAGGGCTCTGAGGTCACCTTCACAGCCCACATTCTCATAATACTGAGCTTTCAGTGAAGCCAGAATCCTGTGCTAATTCATATTCCACCATCACAAACACAGCCTTACAACTTTACTAGAACTTGAACAGGATTGTGAGAGACCACCTTTGGAGAAAATATACATTATCTGATCTACAAACAGAACTATAAATGTCCAAAAGACAAGTTGAATGCATTTTATTACCTGCAGTAAAAGTACTACGCCACAAGCAGTCCTACTATTTTTAGAATTCTGTCATAAAATTATGAAACATAGGAATACAAGTTAACAGTAGCTTCACTAGTAGATTGTAAAGTACAATGTATATTCTTCAGAAAATGTGTGCTGCAAAATGTGTGTGACATAGAATATTCCATTTTCCTTTTTCTTATCTCCTCACACTAATTCTGTCATAAACAACAATACCAGAATAGATGTAGACTTCTGGGCTGAGAGGGAGAGTGTTAACGGTATTCACATGGGTTGGGCCTTACTTATATTACAGGAGCTTTTACAGCTTTTATTAAAGCTTTTACAGTTGTTCTCTTTCATACTGCAATATTTACACCCTAGCTTACCATATTCACATGACTGTTGTAAATCTGAGATAATTCGAAGAATGTTGTTCATTAAATTTGTTCTTTGCTCACTTTCCAGGATGCTCCCAGTTGATGGGTAGGCAGAGTCAATATATGTCAAGTCCGACAGGTAAATACCTGAATAAGATGAGAAGGAAAAGTTCTTTTATTTAGTGTCTCACATTTTGCAGAAAAACACTCACAGAGTACCTGGAAGAGTTTGTGCTTTCATGGACAAACATGCATGCAGGTTGACAGCAGCACTGCCTCAGAACAGTGTTTTGGATTTACCTGAGAAATCATTTTGACAAGATCTCCAAGAAGAGCCTTCAGAGCTCAGACTAAACCAGTAATAACACTTGGACTTCCAGGAAAGCACATCACCATGCCACCCTTGACTGGAATTGAATTTACACTCTCTTCAATCAAGGGTTTGTCAACCTTATCTCAGCTGTATTTGCAGATGCCAGGGGTTTGAGTACAGCTAGGTTTCTGTGTATAAGCTTTCATTCTCTGAATGACAAATCACAGTGAAAGGTAGAGAGGATCCCTTCCTTCTCCATCACACTAGGCATGTACTAGCTGACTTTTGTCATTATTTCTAAAGCTAAAAGTAATTACAAGGACCCACACAGCTACTCAAAACTAATCTTCTGCTGTATTAACCATAAATTATTTCCTTGCTATATGAAGCATTATAAACATACAATGCTAAAATACGTGATCAAAACTACTAATGCTTTTAGGAAGTTTACTTCTTAATTCCACCAATTCAGCAATTAAAAAAAAATAACAGAAGGAAAAGTCATTCTATCTGTAACTCTTAAAGATGAACAGAAACTCAAAACTCCACTTGCAGCAACATGAGACTAGTTCACTAGGCAAACAGTGCACTTGGATAGAACTGCCACGTGAATCCTGCAGTTCATATTAATCACAACTCTAAAGGTCCTGCAGCCTTATAGAGAAGTTTCTTCAAGTTTTCTATATGCTTTCTTCCCTACCACCCCTGTCATCTTCCTCCTCTTCCAATGCCTTGATCATGTGAAGAGGAAAATCCTCCTTCTTACATATTAATACTATAGATAAATTGCTTATTTTAATTCTAAATGCAACTTCATTTCTTGAACTGAATAAAACACACCCTGGTCAACTCTGCTATTAAAATCAATTGCTTTTCATTCCCTGCATCTTCCACAAGATACCTACATTGCAAACTTAAATAATATTTTAAAAGAAACTTACTTCATTAACAGGGAATTTCAAAACCTGTATTTTGTTTCACCTTTCAGTCTTGTATAATCAAAATCATAACAAGAAGTTTGGCTTTACAGGTGGAAGACTATTAATACAACCTCACAAGAACGGCAGTTGTGTTTGCATAGAGCACCTAACCAGTACAGTCCTCAAGTGTGAGTTGGGAAACTCTGGGCATCACTCCAAAACTAACACATACACGCACGTGTGTGCGCACACACAGAAACAAATTAAAATACTTGTGGTTGAAAGGTGACACATAAAAAAGTGAATAAAAAGGTATTACATATGACCTGATATACTACTATATTTCTCAAATTTCTATTCTGCTAGAATCATTTTTTTTTAAAAAAAAAGAAACAATAATCAGAAACATCAGATAGACAAATTTAATTGCTATGCTATCTAGACTGCACAAGCTGCCCTGAACCTAAGTCCAATAAGCAAAGTCCAAACAGGCCTTGAAATCCCAAACCTGCTCGGCCTTCCACAGAAAGTAGTAAATCATGATAGCTAGTTATAATTAAGGAAATTCACTACGAACAGCCACCTGCAAAATTATGCAGGATTTTACAGCCCACAGTATTTGTAGGATTATCTTTCTGAATGACTTGCTCAATTAAGCAGTGATTTTTATTTTTCTTCTAGCTAAATCAAGAACTCTTCTGCAGAGAGCTGTTCTCCAAAGCTATTTGATGAATTTTTATGAAGTCTAAAATAATTTGGAAAAAATACTAGGGTAATTCTCTTCCAAATATAATTGGTTGTGAAGAAGGCAAAAAGATTGGTGAAAGCAAACTGAACACACTTAAGTGCTGGCTGACTACTGACAGAACTAAAAAACAGTATTCTGCTTTCCTCACAGCACAATCTCCGTGGCTTTTGCTACTTCTGACACCAGTCAGATGTTATCAAATATTCTGATACCTGCTCAAAACCATCACACACAGTTTTAACATTTTCCACATGTATCAGAGACTACATGCATTTAACAAGTGGAACTGTTTCTTATTAAGTGAACGTTAAGAATTGAATGCGACATTCTGTTGAACATTCTTCTAGACTGTAAATGGCTCATTTTTCCTGTTGTATCCAGCCAGGCTGCCCCTTTTATTCCCAGCAACACAAATCGAGTTTTATCAGCCTGAAAGAATCTTTCTTCTAAATGAAGCCCAGTACTGTAATAACTTGAAAGGCATCTTTAGGCAGCGTAGTAAAAATGTTTGATTTGTAATTGCTTGCTGAACTCTTGCACAGCCTGTTGCCATATGGTACCCTCCCTTCTGCTGGCAAACAATCTTTCCTTGTTCCTAACTTCTCAGCCTCCCTACCCCCTCCTTTTCTGGAGGGTATGGATAGGAAATCCGAAGGAGGAGTTTCTTCTCAGTGTGTTCACGGTGACATCATAGGTGGGCTGAACGGCTAAGTTGAGTGTGTGTTTGTTTAAAAAAAGAACTGTCCAAAAGTGATGTATATGGAATCTGGGTCAGCTGTAGCTAGTTAGAGCACTTCTGCATGTGAGAGTAAAACACTACTGTTTCCAAAAACATTTCTTTCTCTCTTCTGGAATAGCACATACTGGAACATTACTTTTTTTTTTTCCTCCCCTTTTTTTTTTAATGACTAGTTAGCTTGGTTAACGTATGGAGAAACCCAGTTCCTCGATACAGCTTGGATCTAACAGAGAAAGACAAAAGTAGTTTTCAACTCCAACTGCAGATTAACAATCCACAGCATCGGGTAACACAAGAAGAAAAAGCAACTTGGCCTCTGGATTTTCCGTCTACCACAGAAGCAAAACAGCTGGAAGACTTTTTTGTTTCTTGGTAAGTTTTAAAGTTATTCTTTCTTACTTTGAGCTATTTGTGAATTCTACATACATCTCCCTCTGCACACAATTGTGAAGAAACAAATCTCTCATCCTGGGAAAAGTTTGACAACTAAAGTAGAAAACTCGCTTTTGTGGCATTTGGTAGAGTTTGGAAACTTGGAAAGAATTAAAAAGGGCTCTGCATAAGAGCAGAGACTAACTAACTCATTCCAGCTGTAAGGATGAACAAGTTTCAGTTGTGTAGCTGTAAATCTTCTGTAGATTTTGTTATCTACAGTTACAGAAAATTACTACTAACAGATTGTTAGGCATGTAATTTGGGTGTTGTGAACACATTAATGTGAAATTCTGATCCTACCAGAAAGTAAAAGCCAAAAATCCTATCGATTTCAAGGGAGCTGGATTTCACCCAACACCAGAGCATAGACTTAGCATTACTAGAACTAGAAAATGGATACCTTAATAAAGCCACTGTAATAAGTCCCAAGTAAATCAATGCACATCTGTGAGTAGCAATCATTGCATATCATTTCAAGTAAGTTTTTATTTCTGGTACTTTTGAGCAGTGTAAGTAGTCTGAATTGTACAAGCAACCAAGAAAACTGAGTCATGCATTGATTCAGAATATAATAAAGTTTATGGCACAAACAATTGTACAGCTGAAAACCCAAAGACACTACTGCAACAGGCACTAATCCCTTCCTTCATCAATTTGTGGAACGATAGGGAAGTTAATTGTACCCCAATTGAACAGCAGTTTGTTTGTAAATAAAGATCTGTTTCATAATAAAGTGTTGCATTTCATGTTTGAGTGGAAAATCGAGGGGTTTGTTACAGTTCTTTTGTCGAGGGAGGGAGAAGGATGAAGTTGAAAGTCAACTTTTAAAACAAGAATGTTGTTTATAAACAGAAGACAAAAGCAGAGATAAAAGTAAAGAGAGTTGCTAATCCATAATTTTCTGCTTTTTGGCTTTCTTCATGCCGACTTGGGAAATAAATCACAGTAAATAATCCAGAACAATGGAAAAGAATTAAACTCTCAGAAATGTCTGACACATTCTATGATTCTATGATTAAGAGAGAATGAAGAGGGTGATGCTAAAAGAAGAGATCAAGTGTTACACAAAACAAACAATTAAGATTTAGGAGCTATAGGAGGGAAAAAAGTCTGAAGCTATCTTGACAAACAAGAAAGATGGATCCTTTCCAAGTTCTTGAGCCTTTTTTCTCACTATCCTTTTGTGCTTCTTTACATATTAAAGAGAACAATCTAAACAACAACAAACAACCCGATTTGAAGTCTGCATTGTGTGTCTTGGACACCAGTCTCCATTCATTCATCATTAGCCAAGGTTTTGATTTATGCTGCTTAGAACAATTCCTAAATCTTTCACAAATTAAAACAGCTGAGTCAATAATTTTAAAGCAATAAACTGGTCATGTGCAAGGTTTTAACTTTCCTTTGCTGTCTTCCAATTTCAGAGGTCCAATTTTGAAATACTGATTTCAAAACAAATAACAGAATACTACTATTATGTTGTTGCCCTGAGAGTGAGCTGAACTATGATGGAAAAAAACATCATTTAAAGTTTTACAGGAATTTACTTCAAATAACAGAAATTCTGAACCTTTAAACTTTTGCCAGTAACTACATGGCTTTCTCAGGTCTTAATTGTTTTACTGGATTTTGTTTTTCATAATATGCCCTATTGGTCTGGTCCTTAAAATTTATACACCAATGAATGAAGCAAAATTTCCTACAGCAAACATCACTAGATGTTTAATGTCTTCAGTATCTGTTTTATAGAGAGTTCTGGAGCCCCTAAATGACACATTTCCAAAGGTAACCCACATCACTCCATTGTACCTGCCTGTTAAAATGGTGCAAACACATACAAACTTCAAATAAGTATAAAGGGATCCTCACAGGAAAAAAAAAATCAAACAAACAAAAAAAATCCAAGCAATCAAACAAAAAAAACCCACTCAAAAATTTGGTAATGTGATTATATTTTTCTGTTTTAATATTATCAAGTATGAAAAGATTTACAAATCTCTTCTGTAGCAAATTTCTATGAATCTACCATTTTTAAAAGTGACACATTTTTAGTGATTACTTTGAAAATCCCTGAGGACTTTTAGATTGCCCTTCCTAAATGGAATCAGATTCTGTTAATCTCAGAGAAGGAGAACTCTATGACTCAATACATCATGTATCTGACTAACAAAACCCAAGACCATATTATTCCTGGATCCCAGTCAATACAATTGAAAGTAATTCTGTTATTTCAGCAGAGTGCCTTGCTGGAAGAGCACTTGTTTATACAGGGGAAGGTAACTTACTCAAGTACATAGACATATCAGAAATTCATGTGAACACACATACATAAGTGTGTTTTCCCCATATCAGTATTACTTATAATGCTTTGGACCCCATTTTATGATTAAAAAATCCCCACAGAAATCTCTGTCTGGAGATTAGGGAAATAGATGGTTTTATTGACTTTAGCTGCTTAGACAAAGTTTGACACAAAAGTAAGTACATGTAACATGAATAACAGAGCTCTCAGATCAATTGGTATCATGTTCAGAGGATCTTCATTTGCCGTATTATCATTTACTTTTTTGAAAAACTGTTTCTCTTCCCGTTTTACACGTTTATAAATGAAGGCTTAGAGGACAGCATAATTGTTTGTTATCATTTGACCATATTATTTTAATAAATAGTCTGAATAAAGGTATGTACTGACATTGCAGTTTTGACACAGAAGGAATCCTATATCCACATTTACCTGCAACACTTCCATTACATTCAGTCATAATGACCTACAGTGCTCAGGGAGAAGCAGTCTTTGTCAGAACAAATTGCCAAATATATACTAGTTTCCACCCTTGCTCATCCCTGCCAATCTAATATTTAAGTGACTCAATATTTTCGGGGTAACAGCCCATGTTACGGTAGTTTCGCAGGGAAAGTTAAAAATAGTAGTTACTGTTTAATTTTTTTCCCTTTTGAACTGGAAATTTGTTCATTTAAAATACTTTTTAAAATAATAAATCAAAGAGTAATTTTGGAAACAAGTTATTTGGTTGGGTTTTTTTTTTTTTGCCTTAGGATCAGTCTGGAAAGGGAAAGAAACCCAAAGAAAGAGAATGGCATGACACGTAAAATGGTATTGAAGCCCTATCCACAGCTTTGAGTATCTCTGACAAGATGATGATGAAGTTTCTGTTGCTATGAATAGTTGTACACTTTCTCCCACAGAAGCAATAAAACATCAGCATGCCAGAACATATGTAATGCAACTTCTACAGTAATCTGAGACCCAAAACTGAGTGACACAGAAACATGATAGAACCAAGGGAAATGACAGTCTGTTTTAATTTAAAAAACATGACAGTTCATAAGGAGCTAAATAAGGTATTTTAAAGTAACAGAATCTGTTATCATGGTATCTCTCGTTTATTTTCCAAGGTCTGCATTCAGGTGTTTCAGCAGCCTCACTCACTACAAACAACTGCAGACTTGCAGAAGGGTTTGAAACTGTGGCTGTCTAAACTGATCCTCAAGTTTCAACCACTTCATCTCCTAACAGTTATGATACTACCTAAACAGCTAAACCTGGGAATCTGTGACACAACACATCTGATTAAAACACCCTGAAACTATTTCTCAATATTTGTCATTTTTGGGTCTTATATATTAGGTTATAATTCCATAATATTTTGGATAAACAGTTTATATTTTTTTAAGCTGCTTGCCCAGAACATCAGGAAATTTCTGAAACAGTGTTTTCATTTCCTTCTAAGCTGATTAAAACTCCAGGTAAATAACTTGCTCGGAACCTATTCTTGTACAACAAGTTAGGCATTAAGCTGCTCAAACATGCTAAGCAACATCATAAGATGCTTAGTTTTTTCAACATCAACATTTCAATGGAAGCATATATGTTCCCTACCAGATAGATTCTCAGAAGAAACCATCACCGCTTAGCTTTATGTGGTACATTAGAACACAAGACATTTGAATAATTTCAACGTTCTAGGGCCTAATCTTATGCAGCTGTTGCATTCAGTCATGCCACATTAGACAAATATAATTCATTTTAAGTCTGTCAGCACACAGACAGAGAACTTCTAACTCCAACAAGTGTAAGAGTTCAAAATGAAAACATAAAACTTCAAAAGAAATGTAGAAAGTATCTCTGAAAACATTCTTGGATATTTATCACTGCATCTTGATTCTCCACACAGAGTTAAAAGAAATACATTATTTACTTTAAAAGGTGAATGGAAAGCTTCAGTATAGCATTTATAGTGACAGCACCTGATACTTCAGTGTTATTTGGATAAAAATGTTCTCAAACATACAAAAATAGTGTGACAATTTTAAATGTTCATCTTAAAAGGCAACTAAGTAGGGACATATATGCAGTACAGCATTATAGGTTTTCCTTACAAAGGAAACAGGTCACTTTCAATGTGTAAGACATCTGTCTTACAATAATCTCCTGCCTAACACTAGTGTCCAAAACCAGTGTTACATGTGTATTTTTCAAGCCTAGCATATCTGTGTACATATGAATTTGAGAAATGTGTATATATATGACTAGGTATGTATTAAAAAATGTACATCTACAGAGATATAAAACAGCTAAAAGAGGATATAATCCAAATTGAGAAATACATAAAATATTTTTGGAAATACTATCACTGTCTCCCCACTTGCCTTCCATTGAAGCAAACAAGCACTCCTTATGTTCTATAACCTTGTGCATTTAATTGCAGTGAGTACACATCTAAGTAGCCAAATTTATAATGAAAGTATAATATATAAGCAGAACATTGCTTTTGAAAATCTATCCATTGCAACAACTTCACTACTAAATCCAGTACCTCAATTTTAGGGTTTGCTGCTCAAAATAGAAAGCTATGCTTTGAAGCTAATCTAATGGAATCTAAATCCAAGTAACAGATTCCACAGACTTGTGTACATACAAATAAGGATGGCAAACCCATCAGTTTAGGCAGTTCAAGCAGTACAGAAGCCTTAGTTATGGCTCCAATTTAATGATTTTATCTTTTATCTGTTCAATAGCCTCTTCTGACAGTCATCATATTTGCTTTAAAATGAATATATTTAAATGGACTTTGGGTGTACTATTATTCCTGCTGTTGTCTATTGGGCGCTGTACAGAACAATCTACACCTAACAAAATATCCCAACGGAGGCATCCTCGTTCAGCAGATGGTGGAGAGGAAGGGAAGAAATGTGGCTACACATTCTTGGTCCCAGAACAAAAAATCACAGGGCCAATTTGCGTGAATACTAATGGACCAGGTACTGGTAACAGAAAAGACGAAGTCACAAGAATGGACATAGAAAACTTGAAGGATGTGCTGTCCAAGCAAAAGCGGGAGATTGACATTTTGCAACTGGTAGTGGATGTGGATGGAAACATTGTAAATGAAGTGAAGTTACTAAGGAAAGAAAGTCGTAATATGAACTCTCGGGTCACCCAACTCTATATGCAACTCTTGCATGAGATAATTCGAAAGCGTGATAACTCACTCGAGCTTTCCCAACTGGAAAACAAAGTTCTTAATGTTACAACAGAAATGCTGAAAATTGCAACGAAATACAAGGAACTTGAAGTAAAATACGCAGCACTAACTGATCTTGTAAATAATCAGTCTGTGACTATCTCGCTGCTGGAAGAGCAGTGCTTGAGAATCTTCTCGCGACAGGACACTCATGGGTCTCCACCTCTTGTTCAAGTTGTGCCACAACACATTCCTAACAGCCAGCCGTACACCCCCATTCTTCTGGGGGGTAATGAGATTCAGCGAGACCCAGGTTACCCCAGAGACAGAGATGTAAGGCCACCGCCTGATCCAGCTACTTCTCCTACAAAGAGTCCTTTCAGAGTACCACCACTGGCTTTAATTAACGAGGGTGAGTTACCTATAACTGTTTACCTAACCTGAGATTTCTCTATTGCAGAGGGAAACTGTCCTGGCTAAAGAAATAGCTGGTACAGCTAGCCCTTGCTCCTGATCCTCAGTTTCTAATTCCTCACCTCTGAGGAAAGCTTTCATTTACCAAACAGTCTTTTTCTTAACCTATAGCTGCATAACATGGATGTGATGAAACAGCTGACACTCAGAAATTCTGAGAAATGTATGCCTTTGAGTCAAAATATCGGGGTTTCTGTCTGTGGCTGTGAATTATGGGGATGGAAATATTATTATACACTTTCTAGTTTTTAGCCTTGTTTCTCCGACAATGCCTACTAGGCTACGTCACAGCAATCAGCAATGGTGAATACAACAAGCAAATTAATCTTAAATAAATGAAGTAATTTTAAGTAGTTGTCCTTTACATTTACATATACATTTGCCAGAAGTTAATCCTGCTAGAAGAACTTTACTTCTCTATTACAGACTGCTTTAAAGTGAACATCTAAATCTACCAACACAGTCACACAACAAGTCTCTAAGTGTTTGGTTCAAACATTCAAGAGAGTAAGATAAGTTTGCAAGAACAATTGAAGCAAGGCTGGATCCAATTAGGTGCAGTCAGCTTTAAAAATCTTAAATGAGTAACTACTTCCCTAGTAATGGGATGTCAGTAGGGGACAGCAACTTAAATTAACACCATAAATATTATGAAAATACATTCAGAAGATTGTATTACATCTTCATGCGGTACATTCTTCAGGTCATGAGATAGATTCATTTATCACTAGAAACAAAACAAGTGACAAAGAAATTAACTACCTCAGAGCTGCCCCAAATTCTATGACAATTTTCAATTAACATTTTGACAGAATTACTATAAGAAAAAAATGAAGGATTCAGAAGAACAAGTTTTTCAGACATCCATTTCAAGAGCTTGCTCGTGACTTCTGTTAGCTTGCAAAGCAAAAAGCTTTGATTGGGGGTTATTTTTTTTGTGTTGTTGGGTTATTTTGCTTTTAAATTGCCTTTAGTCACAGTTGAGTTGGAAGATCAACTTTGTTTCCAAGATTAGGAATAACATTTATTTGTGATTGTTCTACAGCATTACAAACAACTAACTGCTGATGTAAGGAGGAACTATTTTTATTCAGGATCCACAGAATACTCGGGCACAAGCCCAAGTAAAATGCCAGAAGTCATGAGAATTTAAATTGCACATCATGACACATAGGAAGCAGCTAATATAAAAGCACTGCGCTAACATCTGGTCAGGGAGCAGAAGCAGAACTCTAAGAAAATGTTGACTTCCTGCTTCCCAGAAAACCCACCCTTCATGGGCTTGTTAGAAATGCATCTTTTCTCTCCCAATATACATCTGCTGCATGTACACAATGTAAAATAGCACTAAATATTTTCCTTTAAATGATCTACCATGGTTTTCACTAAGCTGTTTATCCCTACAAGTTCAGAGTTTCTACCCATTTCTGTGACTGAATACAGAAATCTTAGGGCATTTATTTTATCATTATTCAGCTTCCTCAATTGAGTACTAGATTCTTGAGTTTGAAGTGCAAGTGTTTCTTGCAGTGACTTAGGAAAATGGGGGCTAAGAATCACTACAGCTGCTACAGCACTAAAAGTCAAAATCAAAACTTGTAAACTGCAACACAATGCCCAATTATAATCTCTGACTAAAATTAGTGCATGGGTATTTAATGGTGCACAGAGCCAGAATTATCTGTCAAGAGGAATAAAGATGACTCTTGAATGAAGATGACAGTTAAAAGATGACTCCTTTTGCCACCTTTACACATAATAAAAGTCCAGCAAATACCAAACTGTCCCGTTTAGAAACAGGCCTGTCAAAGACTTTGTTATAAGAGAATAAACAACTGGACAAAGCTTTCTTCTACTGCATTTGACGAAGCTGTACCTAGCAAATATCTGCATGGTATAGAAGTTTACAGAAGGGTCAATGTACAATCACGATATTGTGAGTAGAGAGTAAAATTCAAAATATATGTGGAACAGAAGAATGAGATTGTATTTTCTAAAGAGTATTCTGATTAGTTTAAACTAAAGTTGCTCTAAAAACTGAGGAAGAATAATGTTTCCATAAACTACAGTTTTCACAATTATCTTAATAATTTGAAAAATATCCAGTGTCCCCAAATTCTACCACCATTATGTTGCAAAAAGTAACTAGAAAATTAGACACACCCTCCTCTCTGATGGTAATACCTCTCAGTTAATAACGTAACATCTTTTAAAAAAAGCATAATTTTGTTTTGGAATTTTCCTCTACCATTTCCAAAGTCTTCTATATAAAGCTTACACAAGCACAGCTTCTACATCATCCACTCAAGATAATATTTGGCATCTTAAAATAGAATTAATTTTATTGGGCTACCAACTTAAATATTTCACTTCTAAAATTTGTTTTAAATGTATGATTTAGTATAGATCATTCTGCTGTAAAGTAGATGTGAAGGAAAGTGATCACACATTTTAACAGATTGTCTTATCAGAGTATTTCTAACTTACAACTGTCTCAGCAACTGAAGTCTACACAGCCACAAAGGAGTAGATATGCATGAGATACTTATTCCTGACAGAGGTAAGATTTTAAAGATAACTGTGCATTTTTCATTAGCCAGAGCCTCCACACACACCAGCACTGTGGAGAACCTTACACAGATCTCGGCTTGTCCTCTGAACAAGAAATGGATCAGTTCTGTGAACTTAAAATAATTACATAGAACAAAGAATTTCCTTCTCAAAAAAGATTCAAGGCTATACAAGTTATGTGATTTGTTGAATTTCCTTACCTAAATGCAGAAGTCTGTTACCTCTACTATAGCATTAATTTATGATAAACACATAGACAAATCAGAGCACGGAAAAGCAGACAAGTTGCATGCTCTGACCTTAATGCCAAATGAATTTCAGAGGTGATCAAAGGATGTTAAAGAAAAAGACTATTACAATCTGTCTGCTTTAAAAGCTACTCCAAATCCTTGGGTTTCTTATGAAAATTGAGTCCTCAATTCCCCCTCCAGTAGAAATCATGTGAAATAATGCATAGCACATCTAATTAAGCTATTAATATTCAATTAACCCTAGAGAAAAATACTACTTGTGTGTTTATGTCTTTCCTAATGTAATAATTGCATTACAGTAATAATTCTAGAACAACCTCTCCATTCACTTACATGGAGACCAAATTTACTTCAGACAGTTTGAGGAAAGGGAATATGACTCAGTTTAGCCCATGAAATTACCTGTCTATCTGACAAACTGCCACGTGCACAGCCTACATGGAAATTTTGACTGGGAACAAGAGAAAAAGCACTCATATACCAAAGCTATAGTATATCTTTCCTAAACTACTCTTGCATAGACTGGAAGAGTGACAAAAACCATGGCTCAATATCTGCAGCGTTCTTGGTAGCACTGTCACAGATAGAAGCTCCAGTTAGTCACCTTCATCAGATACACAATTATTTTGAACTCTAATATGAAACGCTTCATGGATTTGTCGTTAATTACAGACTTATCCAACTGTCAACTACTACTTAAAAAAAACTAAAAGAAGCACGACCTTCAATTTGCTTTTGTCATGTAACCCTTAATCTGCAATGAAGGTCACTCGACCTCTACTTTTGATTCAAGAACATCTGTCTTCACCAACTGCCTTCCATGCCTCTTTGCACAATAGCTTCTTCTATGACTGATGAGTTTTCTCTGAAATTCCATGTATGTTTGTGAAAATAAGCTTTCTCAAATGAGAAGAAAGCTGTAGGCAATTTACTTCCAGACTTAATGAGTTTTCCAATACAATTAGGGCATCCACCAACTACCCATCAGAACATAGCCTGCTTTTCATTACTAAATAACCAATCTCTCTATATCAACTGAAGTAATGAATATAAATTGTAGAAAATAAAAATATTAGCAAAAACTGAAAGGCAAACTAGGCAAAGTTTTCAGATATATGTTAAGCTGCACACTTCTTACAGAATAACCAGATGCTCTTCTCTCTGTAGTATTGGTAAAACTACTACTCACCTTGTCCAGAATAGAGCTTTCAAGTAGTACTGTCAACAGTAGTAGCATCACAGCCCTGAAAACAAGTATGTGAGCCCTTTTAGCTGCTCAAAAGTCCTCCTGCATTGCCTGTATATTTTCTTCATTTACACATATCATAACAGGGTGACAAAAACTTAAAAAAGATTCCTACCCACAGCTAACAGGCTGATCCTAGAACTGAGTAAGTACAGAAAGGCAGGAAAGCTATGCAGTAAGAAAGAATACTCTTTCATTAAATTCCACTAGACTTGGACAGTAAATATTTCTCAAACTATTCATGTATTGAAATGGTGGTGTGGGTTGTTTAGGTGTCTAGGATTTGTTTGGTTTTAAACTTTTACCAGTTTCAAATGAGTGCACTAGGACAGTGAAGTAACCATTCACGAGAACGGCACAGGAGAAAATAGGTACTTCTTGACAATCAAGAATCGGAGCATAAATCTTTCATACAGTAAACAAAATTACATATTGAGTGTTGGTAATTGAAGTCAAGTATCTGCTTAGAAAAACTGAAGTTTTGTTTTTTAAAAAAATTAAATATATATATATGGGATATTGACATGTTTACTTGTGTATACACAATTAATCTAAGACAGGAACATTTTACACTGTTTTCCATGGTAGTTTTACCTTAATTGAATTACTGATTTCCATTAGAAAATATTCTCAAACAATGTGCACTGCACAGGCAAGCTTGAATGCTCACAGTATTTCTTTGCAAAAAGGTCCATTCAAAGACTGCCAACAAGCCAAGGAAGCTGGGCACTCCAATAGTGGGATTTATATGATCAAACCTGAAAACAGTAATGAGCCAATGCAGCTATGGTGTGAGAACAGCCTGGACCCTGGAGGATGGGCAGTTATTCAGAAGAGAACAGATGGATCTGTCAACTTTTTCAGAAACTGGGACAGTTACAAGGTAAATTCTGGAATGAAGAAAATCACCTGCTTCATTTCAGTGTGGCATTATCTATTGCAATCAAGATAGTGTGAACATTTCCAATGCAATTCCTCACAGTATATGGCCATACTCAATGACAAATGCTGAAGAGCTGGAAATAGATAGCTGCTTTAGTTAAACAGTGCAATTCATTTTACAAACAATGATAACTGAAAAGAGTTGTCAGAGGCAACCATGCTTCAGAGGCAATGTCCTACTTGGCATTACTTGACTTTGTATGAACTCAGTTGTTATCTGAAGTTGCCTATATTTGGAATATACAGCACCATAACCAGAGAGACACATTACTCTAGACAGTGACTCAGAAGCCACTTTTTACAGAGACCTAAACATATGATTTTTATTAACACATTGAGAACTACAACAAACAATTGAAAAGCTTAATTGTCTCCTTTATCAATAAGGAAATTTCAGACAGTGGAATTATTCATTTAAGCACATCAATACCTTGGTGGGATCATGGCCTTAACTTAGAAATTATTTCCTTTTAATTCATTAGGAAAATTTCTACCTTTCAAATTAGGTTAGAAATCTGAAGATGCAGGGCTGATGAAGGGAAATACATTCTTATCTGTTGTTGTGACATTATGCACTAGCAGTCACAATGCCTAGAATGACAAATGTATGCTGCTTCGGAGCAATTACATGTTAGACAGGAAATCTGAAAATCCATTTGTTTGGGGTTTTAAAATAATAATAACAATGTGCTGACTTCATACACGAAGGACACAATTTTTCCCTATGATGTTGTGCTCAATTTAAGCGGATCTACAATTGCCAGGTGTATTGCATCTGAAAAGTGAGCCACATTTAACTCAATCAGTAATCTGAAAACAATATCATATATATAGTTACTGTGAGGGTTTTTACTTTTTGCATTTCTGGAATATAACGATCCAAATGTTAATCATTCCTTAGTAGCAAAGTCTTTCCTTCTCTGAAAAGAAGGTGGCTTCTCCTTAAATTACAGTGGCTGAAGATGGTATTCCTGTTACCTAACTTCAAATACTTGACGGTACATCTCTGTGACTGGCTTTAAACCAATGCCTGTATCACAACAGAAATGTCTCCCATGTCCACATTTCTACTTCTCTCCCAATCTCTCTGCACAGCTGAAGTGTTGATGCAGGGGAAGTATTGCAAATGTGGCTGTGAGCCAGGAGAAAAGCACCGCTACCATTTTTGGCAGCAGCATTATGCTAGATCAACTGAAGGCACTCATGAAACTGCAGCTGCAGTTCGGAGTCTAGACTGTTTATCTACTGGAGAGAGACTTCCCAGGAAAGTGATTCAAAGCAGGAAATTAACATAGGTCCTACATAATTAATGGCCTGAGAAGGAGAGTAGGAAGACCTCAAAAACTAGGAAGTGTGACAGACACCTCCAGTGGCTGATGCACCTCCCTTAGCCACAACACCAGACATTAACAATGCTGGCTTATGCAGGGACTGGAGGCAGCAGAGATAAAACATCACTTAACAGCTACTGCGCTGGTAGTCTGTGGTTTGAAAGGAAGGACATCTTTATATTTCATTTCTAATAAATCTAGCAAAGAACACAGATAACTGATGTGATTCAATTCACAGTAAAAAAACACCACTAGTGGCATTAAAAAGGCAACAGGAATTTACCTTGCACACTGCTGGACACTTTTAATATATTGTCCAACCTGGAAATATAATCCCCTAAATTTCATTATTTAGACTTTCTTATAGATACCCCTAGCTTTGCCAAGAAATGTATTGTTTCAGTTTCCCTATTCTCTCTCCCCTGATCTTAAAAAGAAGAGAACATCACAGAACAGTTTTTCCACTTGTACTAAATCTGACAGTACTTCATGTGGCTACCCATCCAACTGAGTAAAAGGCCAAGTGCAGCAAAACAAAGCTTTTAAATGCATGGAGTGAGCAGGCAGTGAGAAGCTTAAAGGCTTTCAGTACCCAAGTTCCAATGATTTATAATACTCCTGCTGAAAGGCATTTTGACAAACAAGAAAAACCAAGCTAACATCAACTTTTATTCTTTTGTACAGAAAGGATTTGGAAACATCGATGGAGAGTACTGGCTGGGACTAGAAAATATTTATATGCTTGCCAATCAGGATAATTACAGACTACTGATTGAGTTAGAGGACTGGAGCAATAAGAAAGTCTATGCTGAATACAGCAGCTTCCGCCTGGAACCTGAAAGTGAATTCTACCGGCTGCGCTTAGGAACATACCAAGGAAATGCAGGTGACTCCATGATATGGCACAATGGAAAGCAATTCACAACACTGGACAGAGACAGGGACATGTATTCAGGTAAGGAAACCAGAATGTATGGGAAAAGCGAATACAGTAGATTCCATTAGTGACACCACTTTGAGGAAAAGAAAGAACATAGCTGAAATGACTATGTAAATGCTGTTAATACAACTCTATTGAAAGATGCATCAAGAAGAATGTGGCCAGCAGATTGAGGGAGATTCTCCTTTCCCTCTACTATGCCCTAGTGAGGCCTTATCTGGAGTCCTGTGGCCAGTTCTGGGCTCCCCAGCTCAACAAGGACAG
Source organism: Colius striatus (assembly GCF_028858725.1). Taxonomy (NCBI): domain Eukaryota; kingdom Metazoa; phylum Chordata; class Aves; order Coliiformes; family Coliidae; genus Colius; species Colius striatus. Next base: position 19,509,647 of record NC_084768.1, read on the forward strand.
GGAACTGCTGGAGAGAAGCCAGCGCAGGGCTACCAAGGTGATCAGGGGACTGGAACATTTCATATGAGAAAAAGCTGCGGGAACTGGGGCTGTTTAGTCTGGAGGATAGTGATGGGGGATCTCATTAATATTTACAAATATCTAAATGGTGGGTGTCAGGAGGTTGGGGCAGCACTTTCTTTTCCTGTTGACAGGACAAGGGGTAACGGAAAGAAGCTGGAACACAAAATGTTCCATTTAAACATATGCAAAAAACTATTTGACTTGAAGTAAGGGAGCCCTGGCACAGGCTGCCCAGGGAGGATGTGGAGTCTCCTTCTCTGGAGGTCTTCAAAACCTGCCTGGACATGTTCCTGCGTGAGCTGATCTAGGTGGATCTGCTTTAGCAGAGGGGTTGGACTGGATTATCTCTGAAGGTCCCTTCCAACCCTACCATTCTAATTCAAATTCTGTTACTCTTATTGCAGACAGACTTGAACAAGCTTTATGTTTAGTTCAATGACATCTTTATCACTTTATCACTTTATAACTCTCTGCAGTCAGAATATCTGCCCAGGTGATCTCAGATCAGTGCCAAGTAACAGTAACTATCATGACCTCTGAACAGCACAAAAGGAGTTACACAGGCTTAGTTATGTAACAATATTGAAAAGCAAGCATTGTTTTTTTCTCCTTAAAGGATATCTTTTTCATGCTGTGTTCCTTCAGCTTTTACCTTAAAGCTTTGGCAGTAAAATAAAGGTTGAGGAGCATAATACTTCAATTGCTTTTTTTCAGTTGTCAGTAACCATAAAGATGGATAAATCCTGCAAACTGTTAAAAAAGCTTGTAACAGTAATTACACAAGTTACAAGCAACTCTTTGTGGAACTGTGGCCCTGTGTGCTGCTTGGGACTGTATCAACCCACATTGCTTCCAGTGAAGTATTTCTAAACAGTACATAATCTGAGTTCCTTGAATGTTAGCTCACAGACAAGCACTGCTGGTAGTCAGACAAGAGTTGACCTCTTCATTTTCCAGCTGTCGCATTAAATACTGTGTCAATAATCCCCTTTCCAAGCAATGGTTGCTGTTACGATAGAATTTATAATTTAGGTAGAAGCAGCAGTTGATATGAATGCAATGAGCTATGAAGTACTTCAAAGTTCTCTCTAAAAATAAGCCAGAGTACAAAAGCTGAGCTACCATTTCACCTCTTGTTTGATGTTGAGGTTCACCCATTTTTTTGTCCCACAGGAAACTGTGCCCACTTTCACAAAGGCGGCTGGTGGTACAACGCATGTGCCCACTCTAACCTCAACGGAGTGTGGTACAGAGGAGGCCACTACAGGAGCAAGTATCAGGATGGAATATTTTGGGCTGAGTACCGAGGAGGTTCCTACTCCTTGAAAGCAGTTCAAATGATGATCAGACCTATAGACTGAGGAGAAAAATCCCACAGTGCTCAAGTGATCACATATAAACTTCTCAGTGCTTGAGTTCCAGAAAAATAAAGTATAACTTTTTAATCATTATTTTGCACAATCTGCCCCTGCAAAAAGCAGGTCTACAGTTTTCCTGGTTTCCCCCCCTCACCCCGTTGTGTTCCACTCTCCTTTTTTTAGCAACCTTTTCTACTGTGACTGGTTTTTTAAACACATATTCACAAAAGCAGATGTTTGTGCTTGCAAAGCATATTTATCTTTGTTCAAGTCCAACGTATTTCATGTAAACAGTCATTAAAGCTGGTAAAAAATTCCAGATACATGACAAGATATAAGCTTTTTCACTTAAAAAGCTTATGCTTCTTCAGGTTAGCTCAGCCCTTAAATGTAAATATGTGAAATGACATTGTCTTGCTTTAATGTGAAAATTGATTAGTTATTTAACAATTTATTTAAAAATACTGGTATTAATTTCAATGAAAATCTGACTTCACATCACTGGTTAAGTTTTACTTCAAGAAGCTACAAGAAAAACTGAAGGTATTCTAGCTTTGCCAGCAGAGGGATTTTTCCAACAAATAATTATTTCAAAATGAAGTGGTGAATTACACATAAAATACACAATTTCTTAGTGCTGTAGGGAGTTCCTTAGATCTACATATTCTACCTTCTGTAAAATACCTAGGCAAAATGTTCCTAAAGTAAGAAAAATAATTATATGAAATTATTGATAAGATGACCAATTTGCTTGGTACTTTTTCTACTTTCAACCTCTCTGTTCAAAGATACTTTGAACTTAAATGCAAAACCTAAAAGCCCCGATATTAAAATCATGACTTCATACTTGAAGACTGTTCTTCCACTCCAGTTAGTAGTAGTGAGGTCTGAAGAAGTGTTCACACATACTAATTTAGAGAAGGACCAAGTCTCTGAACATTAGAAGTCTTCCTCTAACACAGCTTTCTGCTGACATGGTGTACCACAGATCAAAAGTCAGTTCTAAGTGTATTCTCCAGTCTTTAACAACACCTATACAACATACTGCAACTAAACAAAATGCTTTCAAAACTGGAAACAACAAGCAGCTGTTTGCTTTAGATGCCAGAGTCTCAAAAACTACTGCTTTCTTCCCAGTATATAAACTTATTTACTGATCATACTTACCCAAATGTTAAATTAGTCAATATCAATTGCAAGGCAAACCCTCACTTGTAATTCAGAGGAGAGAAAAATAGCATTCTCCTTTCAAAACACATTCTCTGGAAGATAAAGCTTCATTGATAATATACGGCTGCAAGGGCTGTGATTTTATCTTTGGTCAGAGATCAAAGCCAGTAAGTTTCACCAATATCTCCCTGGGGTTGGTGGAAGTGGAGAATTAGTCCCAGTATATTCCATTCCCAAATTCCAAGAATTTTAACTAACATGAATATTTAAGGTCACAATTCTGAAATTGTTGTTCATATAAGGAATATTTGTTTTTTACAAAGATTGTACAGACCTCACTGATTGAGTGTTCTAGAAAATGCTTTTTAATTACAAACACTTATCATTCAGACTATCTATATAAGGTTTGGGTGGGTTTTTTTGTATGGTAGCTGGATAGAAGAGCAGTTCAGGTAAATTTAAAAGCTGGAAATGCCCACCAAAACCTTCTTTTAATGAACACTTCTAGCAGCTTTAGTTCATTCAACGGACAGATTTCCTTTCCTTGGAAAAGATCTTATTTTACCACACGAATCTCTTGCCTGCTACAAAAACAGTGTGTGTTTATTCAGTGCAGTCAGTGAAAGGTGTACTTTGCTGAAACCTCCAAGTAAAATTAGCTTGCACTCAGCCTTCTAATTAAATCTTATATATTAGACATCTAAAAAGTAAGTCTTCTCCAATTTAAATCTGGAGGATGACATTAAGTAAACATTATTACAAAATATACCTAGAAAGCTCAAACTGTGCTTTGCAGTGCTCTGAAAGGAAAGACTTAAATTTTAAGTTGCTGATTTAAGATTATGAGGAGGGACAGCATAGTGTCTCTTTTTCAGGTTGATTCATACTCTGTACAACACTTCACTACCTTCAAATGCTTGTAACCATCAGTTCTTAGCTTTTAGATCAAATTCTAAAAGCAGGGTAAATAAAGTGTTTTCTCCCACATCTCTTTTAGAATAGTTTTTCCAAAGAGGCTGTAGCAGCCCTCAAGCTTATTGCACTGGATATTCAGAAGCGAACTGTCTGAAGGACACAGCTTTCACCAATCCCGTACTATCAGTCTAAATTTAACCAAGCAGACCTTGAATAAGTTTCATCTGTCCTAAACCTGAACATAGTTTTCACATGTTTCCAAAGTCTCTTGCAAACATTATCACTGAGGTAGTTGAATATTCATCAGATGAATACTTTAATAAACTGTTTTCAGCTTTTCTGTTTCTGGATATAATTCCTGGAAGACAGCTATAAGAAAATATTCCACAAGGTAGTACTGCTTAGTTAAATAAACATCTTACTTCTCAAAATGTGGTTGAACTGTTTCATTGTCAATAATCTCAAATTAATCAGAACTCCATGGCAAGGCTCCCTTTGAGAATGTGTTTTTATTTTAAGGTGAAATATAACATCACATATACAGCTCCCATTTTATCTACTTTAGTTGGCTAGGTGATGCAACAGTTATGACATATCCCACATTGAGTAATGAGGACCTAAAGCCAAACATTTTTATTGGTGTTGCACAGCTCTTAGCATTCATACTTAAGCTAATGAATCCACATTGACAATGTGCTGCTCTCACTCACATTTCTAGACTCTGGAATCACATCACTCATATTGCTGCAAGGAACCGAAACATTTTCCCTTTTTCGTCTCCAGTTAAATGTGAAAGGACATCTTTATCTTGTCCACAGTGAGAGTGCTCTGGTAGTAAGAAAACGACCTGTATTTCTGTGGCTCCATTCCCACTGCAAAGACTACACGCACAAAAAAAAGAAGTCACTCGAGCTTTATCTTACAATGCTAAGAATGGTCATGAAAAACACTCCACATCCATATTCAATATTTGGCTACATAGGGTAAATCTAGTGATCTCTGAAGGGCAAAATATTCCTTGAAATCACAGCTGGAATTCCTTTACATCTTCCCTTTCTCTATGACCTTCACAACCAATGTCCCTATTTCTCTGGCAGGGATTTGCAATGACAAACATTGTGGCAGGCTTGGTTCTCTGCAACCTTCTATACAGCTTTTAAGGGAGCACAGCAACTGCAGGACCTCCACACCAACAGAGAGGTAAGCCCCAGCCCAGCTCTTCTTTTATTATCACAATTGCAAACTGCAGACTTCTCACCCATTTTAAATCAGAAGCATCACTCCTCCTGTATGTGACTTTATACCAGAAGTAACAGCAGAAAAAGATCCTTTTGGGAGTACAGCCTATAACCAGTAAGCTTAAACCATTAAGTAAAACAAGCAATTTAAGTTACTTCTGTTCCACATGACTCTTAGATTACTAAAAATGCCTTAGGAAGGAAATTTTACAAATAATACTTCTGCAAATCTACTCAGGTGTTACTGGAGATTAAAACTTTGATCAAATGAGAAAAAATGGGCTCAACAGCCAATCTTGAAAGACAGATCCAGATTTATCATGACTAGTTTCAAGGCAATTTTGGGTTGTTTGCCACTTACTTAAATCTTAACAAATTAATTTTAGAGGGAGTGCAGCAGTGGGCATTGCTATTCCTTTCCAGAACTGAGGAAGGCTTGATGGCACTCATGTCATTAGTAAGAGTTGATATCATATGAAACCAGGTCACAACACATTTAACTACAGCAGGTCAAAGCCAAGAGCATTTCTTTCTTACAAAGTGAAGAAGAAAGACATTTTACTGCAGAAAAACTATCAAATCAAGACCAAAGCTTATTCTCATGCAGAAGTTAGACAAGTTTCTAACATATTGAGGAAAATATCTGTAACTGAACAAAACTTAAAACATTGCTCTCCAACATTTCACCTTTTCTCTTTTTAAAATATACACTTGCACTTAGTAAGGCGACATTTTTGAAGAAGTGTCAGACAAATATACCAAAGCATAACCATTTTTCTGTTCACCAGTATCAGAAGACCATCATGGCAAGCGTCAGAGTATCATTAAGATTTTAAGAAATCCAACATCGGGTTGACTTGGGACTTTTATAATGGACAAGGAAACAATCTGAGCCTGGCATTGTGTTTCAAAATGATGGCATCTGGGTTAAAAAACATCTGGAAAGCTAGGAACTGCATTTCAGAACCATATGTTGTGCATGTATAGTGTACACATACACATGATGGCAAAGCTACAAAATGACATGTTTAATCATATTACATTATGCTTGGCTTCTGATTTGTCTCAATTCAGGACCAGATTTAAGTGTTATGGCAACAATAAATGTAGCATGTGATAGTATGGCACAGTAGCAATTTTCACACCTGCACGTCAGACAAAATACACTCATACCAATTCTTCCATTCTAGACACAAACAGTTACCAAGATTTGAATGAGGAAACTAAGAGTCATTAAGATCACCTTGGAACTAATAGATGTTTCTGGAAGAGATGTAACAGGGAAGTAAAAAGTGACAGCATGTCATTAAAATGATTATTGGTTCTCCACAGCAAAATATTTTTTCCATTTAAATATAAAGCACAGAAAAGTCAACCAATTTCCAAAACCTGAATATATGCATGTCAGAGGCCTCATTCTGGATTCTAACAACGATGGTGTTGTCACTCATACCAAGCTATGAAGGAACTGAAAACATACTGTTACGGACACAGAGATCACAGCATAAAGCAGACTGCCAAGTTACTAATCTTGAAAAGGTTAATAGCTCAGCTGAGTAAAGGAAGTATCAAACTTCAGGAAAGAGATTGCAATTTAATAACCTGTAGTGACCCCAAGAGGTAATCATGAATTTAGGTGTGAAGTGCATCTCGTATCTGAAAAAATATCAACTCTTTTCTTCTGGAAAAGGGAAAAAATGGGAAATATTTCCTTAATTTTATTTGACTATCAACATCTTATGATATCAAAAAGCTACATTAAAGAAAAAGCAGCACACTGATCACTTTAAACAAACTGAACTGAGAAATTAACTTGCCAACAAAAGCAATACATATTAAACATATTTATCTAGTTTTCGGATACACCAGGAAAAGTCATTTTCTCATAATTACTCCATAAAATAGATTTGCTCATAACAACCCAGTTTCTCTTGTCACCTCAGTATAATTAAATGCAGCAATATCTCCAGATTTTAGTGTGTTCCAAACCCCAAGATCTACATTTATTTATCTCAGAGGTTAGAAATCTACAGCTTCTCATAAATGAAAACCTATCATTACTATAACAGTCAAGTACTTAGCTCTGTGAGTGCTAGCAGGCATAACAGTTTAATTACTTCTCCAGAAGTCAATCAGTGCACCTACACAACACACAGAAAAATAACTTCCTAGAAAACTAATTCTGTATGTAAAACCTGAAGTGTTTTTGAGATTTAATAGATATTTTCTTTCTGAAGCTAGTGAAATTAATTCTTGCCAGCCATATACAGAATATCCTGAGTCAACTAGTAGGCATAGATTCTTCACTGAAGAATCTTCAATACCGAATAACTGAAATAGTTTTGTGAAGGTTTGAAAGATGTCTAGTTTGTGCAATTACTAGAGAAATATACTTGTCATTAGTCTCTCCCACTAGCAATATTTGAACTCACCTAAATAAGGAATACAAGGAGTCATCTTCAAGCTGCTGATATAGTCTCTAAGTCTTTTGTAATTATCTTCTTTACTCATAACATACTCCAGCTTTTCAAAGGTAGCTTTATCCTTCCGACTCAGTAACTAGGGGAAAAAAAAAAGCAAAACCAAATAAGCTGAACTGTGATCATTATGGTATCTTTTATAATCCTCTGTTTTCCACCTCCAACCCTCCCACTGCTGTTATTGGTTTGTTTTGTAAATATAATTGCTTCAAAATTACAGCATTTACCCCTTAAGGATGAGTACTTGTAAAGTTTTCAAAGAAAAGCAGCTATTTTGGCTCAATTTTTGAACTATGCATTTCAAAAATAATGAAGTAAAACTCTGTTGTCCTGGAAGATCCTTCTAAAATAATACAAGTTATCAAAAGACTAATCTAGGTAAACACACAGACAATTTCATGTGTTGTCCACGTCCACAGTATTTCAAATCCATAATTTAGCAAGCTAACAATCATTTGTCAGATACACTGAGAAATTTTATTTTAATCTAGTTTCACAAAACCCCAAATTCCAAGAGATGCCCTTAGCTCTCAAACCAAGAATATCTCAACAAATAATTTTCTAAAGAGGAAACCAATACTATTAAGATCTGATAAATATCTTTAAATCACAATTTTAAAAACAATGAAGGCAGATATCCACATATCGTTGTAGTTGAACGTCTCAAAAAAAGGATTCCATTCATTTTTCTTTACAGAAAGCATTACAAACTTGAATACAGGTTGTGTATATTGTTCTGCCAACTAACAATTCAAGTGGCTCCTAATATTACAGGAATGGTCACGTCAAATACAGAACTTAAAAGTCATGGATGTTGTTCATTGCCTGTTTCTCCTCCCCCTGCCCCTTTGACAGAATTAACAGCAACAACTCTCTTTGGATTGATATTTTGAACATTTCTTTTCTTTATTATCAGTCTCTCAAACTACTACTGCAAAACCACCTTCAAGGCTGCCTTTAAATTCTGACTCTGAACTGAAATAAGAGTGTCAGATGTTACTGCTGAATATTTCAGCAGAAGACTCAGTGTTCTAGTTCTAGACACAGTCCTCCCCTACAAGATACCAAATAGTGCAAAAATTACAGAGTTCAGACTGCTAAATTTTTATGCATACTCCCTTTTCTCTTTCAGTTCAAAATCAACCCGTGTGAACATTGTAGAAGGGAAGTGTCCCTTCTGTAAAGTCACTATAAAAATAACTCTTTTTACTTGCATTTCCCATATCCTACTCTTCATTACAATAGCTAAACCACCGCCAAATGAAACACTGGCTTTCAGAAGAAAGTAATTTTATAAAAGTAAATTGTTTTCGAAGACAAACTGATCTCTAACATTCCAGTAATTAATTGAAATCTCTAGCTTTGCTTCCAATAACAGAAAGAACAGCATCTCATGTTCATTAAAACTGCAGACATCTGGCAGGTCCAGGACATGGAAACAAGAGACAGGCATGACTGCTTTCCGACCACTGGAACACCACATTTACCTTTTGAAGTTTGCCTTCTCAAAGATGGTTCCAGTTCAATCAGCCTAGATTAGCATGCCTTTAATAATACTCAAAAACATTCTGCCGCTATTTGGTGTTTGGAAGACTTTTGTAGTTTTGCAGACTGGAGGGTAAGACCAGACAATACAACACTGACAGATACAATAATGGCCTCAATTCAGACCAGAACGAAATTAATTGTTTTACTCAAAACATGCTGCTTTGAACAACGTTGTTGAAGTCTGATATAGCATTTCAGACTCTTTGAATAATCTTTAAACAAGCTGATTCTCTATGAGTTTCCCATGTGCTCATGGTGCATGCTTCCACTCCTTGCATCAATGCAAGGAAGTACAGAGAAGCTGACAACATTGTTTTTGTGAGGGAAAGCAAGGACTCAGTTATTGCTACTTTAGTTTTGAAACTGCTTATTTTTCTAAATATTTTTTCTTCCTTTGTCTCTCAAAGGACGCAAAGGACAGTAGAGAGATGTACATATGCAGAGAGAATTAAAGCTAAGGCTCTTTTTAAGAGGGTTTTGAGCCTTCTAGACTGCTCTTCACTTTCTAATTAGAGTGTGTCTGCACCAAAGACAATCTTCTTGAAATGCAAGAAAGGAGAAACGGGGTTTCAGGGTGCTGGCAGAGTGGGTCAGGATTCACTCACCTCATGCCACAAGTCTAATGACTATTTGCTTACATTGTCCTAATCATAGACTTATAGAATTCTTTTGGTTGGTCAGTCCAAGTACTAACCTCATACTGCCAAGCCCACCACTAAAACATGTCCCTCAGCACCTCAGCTACACAGCTTATAAACATCTCCAATGACAGGGACTCTACCACCTCCCTGGGCAGCCTGAGTCAGCTCCTAACAACCCTCTCAAGCAAAAAGTTCAAAAAGTTCTTACTTATCTCCAATTCAAACCTTCCCTGGCACAACTTGGGGCCATTTCCTCTTGTCCTACCACTTATTACTTGGGAGAAGAGATGGCCTCCCACCTCACTACAACCTCCTGTCAGGTAGTTGTAGAGAGTGATCATGTCTCCCTTCAGCCTCCACTTCTCCAGTCTAAGTAACTCCAGTTCCCTTAGCCACTCCTCATGAGATTTGTTCTCCACATCCTTCATCAGCTCTGATGTCCATCTCCAGACATGCTCCAGCACCTCAGTGTCTCACTTGTAGGTGAGGGGCCCAAAACTGAACACAGCACTCAAGGTACAGCCTCACCAATGTCAAGTACAGGGGGAAAATAAAAAAAAAAAAATCACTTCCTTGGTCCTGCTGGTCACACTATTGCTGATGCAAGCCAGGATGCCATTGATCTTCTCAACCACTCACACACACTACTGGCTCATCTTCAGACAGCTGTCAAATCAACACCCTCAGGTCCTTTTCCAACAGACAGCTTTCCAGCCACACATCTGAGGCTTTAGTTGCCTGGGGTTGTGTTCCAAGTGCAGGATACAGTAGTTAAATCTTGTTTAAAGTTTAAGTAGTCTTGTTAAATCTCATATGATTGGCCTCAGCTCACCAATCTAGCCTGCCCAGGTCCCTCTGAAGTGCCTCCCTGCCCTCAAGCAGAACTATGCTCTTGCCCAGTTTCATGTAATCTGCAAATTTACTGAGTGTACACTCGATCTCCTCGTTCAGATCATTGATAAAGACATTAAAAAAAACTGGCCTCAATACTGAACCCTGTGGAACACCACTTGTGACTAGCTGCCAAACGGATTTAGCTCCATTCACCACCACCCTCCAGGATGGCCATCCAGACAGTTTTACATCCAAAAATGATCTAGCTGGTCATCTAGACTTCCTTAACGTTACAAGAATAGAAGTAGAATATTCTCTTCTAGGAACTTTCTTGGAAAAGTTCATAATTTTTTTGAAGTTTTGAATGGGGCAAATCACATCTTAGAAGGTTTTATTGTTTTCCAGAGTTCAGAGGGTGTGCAAGCCATGAGTGAGACAAATTTCAGACATATTCAGACACACAGTCAGAAGACATGAATTTCATCTTTTTTAAGAACAATAAATTATGAAGTACATATTTAATGCCTCCTCTCAACTTTAGATTCCAACCATATTAGGTGACTTTCTTTTCTTTTTCAGAGAGTGAATACACTCAACGCTATTGTCCTGGCTTGATCTGCCCAGTTGATTGCCAGTTGCTACAAGCTATCTCAAAAATGGAGAAAACATCCTTTCTTATTGAAGGCTTTAGAATGTTACCGCACATCTTACTCAAATAGCAGCTTGGTGGGCCTTTCCAAACTTCTTTTCTTGCTTTCAGTATACAAAGGGCCAAAGGCTTAGAATTACTTTAAGAATCTAGAAATTGAACTTCTAAGAGAAAGGCAACTAAATCAGTTTGTAGTGCACATTGCTAGGAGCCATCCTGCAATCTGAATTTTCAAAAGGCTTATGTAAGATGATGAAAAGCATAGACTCACTTGGGATTTTACGAGAAACTAAACACATGCAGAAATGTGGGCAAAGTCACTTGGCACTTGAGGCAAACTTCAAAAACTACCCACAGCACACAAATAATCCTCGTAAGAGCAAACTAGGACTTCTGATTGACAGGTAAACAAACTGGGGAATCCCAGTTCTGAATGACATAACCACGGCAGTAACTAATATGGTTATATTAGCATACGGTTATAGTTGATGTTTGTTTCAAGTCATGCACACACATACAAAAAGATTTTGGCACTGCAGTTATGCAAAACTGTTGCCACATCAATTCTTCAACGCGAGAAAACAAGAAAAACAGAAGTTTGAGATGATTTTGAAGTGCTAACTTCATTAGGATTACTTTAGAGAGATTTTTGGTATTTTGAAACAATGTCTTCCTTAATTTTGCACTTGCAAAACATGCCCAGAATTCCAGATGACCATCTCAGCAGGACTGAATTACATTAAGTTTTAGTAACTGAACATGTTATCACTCTGTTATCAGAAAAATACTTTTTGTAACATGCAAGGATGTGTTGATAGGTATTCAGTGAAAGTTGTTAACACTTTTTAGTGATCTATTTACTTGGATCCCTCACACAGGAATATTTCAGACACCTCATTATTTCTATCTCACTTAAATGTCACAGTTCTTCTGCTTATACAGCTGGATTGCTACACAAAATATGACTGAATCAAGCACAGTGTTTCCTCAGCTCTGAGGTATCAAAGAGCAAAAGTCATTCCTAATGTTCTTCTGACTGAGGACACAACTGCACAATAGTATTAATTCTAGTCAAACAGCAGTTATCAACCAGAAATGTTTTAAGAATATTCCATTTTTTTACTGTACAAAAGCAGATTTACAAATATACAGTGTAATGTTGTAGTTCTAACTATGAAAATAATGCTGAAATCTAAGGAAAATGGCTAGATCTAGTTATCAGCCAGAGAAACTCCAAATCTCTTTATGGAAATAATCAAGAGTTTCTGGCCATCTGTTCTCCATAGCAAAAAAATTCCAACAGTATAAATCCTTAAATGATTAAGTCTGATCCACTCTGGCATTCATAATTTTCCAGCAACTAAATACAAAAGTGTTTTTGGCCAAATTAGAAGCCTCTGCATTTAACAAAATCTGCTGGGAACTATTTTTCAAAGGAAAATATTTCTATGCCAGAATGGAAAAAAAAAAAATATCAGGAAACTGTAGACTTAAGAGGCACTACGAACATTATGCACATGGTATAAGATGATTAAAAGTATCTGTAATTATTATTGCATCTTTGCAAACAAGCTACAGAATGCTGTATTTTCCAAAGAATACACTAAAATCCCTGTTGTCCTTGTGCTCACTTACCGCCCATGTTTTAGTCAGCCTGAAGATTGGAGCACTCTGTAGGCCTGACACAACTGCCATAAGAGCATGAAGATTATTCAGCTCGTACAGTTTCTGAGGAAAAAAATACATACAATAACATTAAACAGCATTCCAGGTGCTGCCAATAATGAGTATAAAATAAACAAGAATATAAAACATGAAGAAATCTGGCATGTTCCAAAATGAGGAGTTATGGTGAACTGCTGTGCACCCGTATGACTTCTATGGCCTCTCTAATTTTTCATGACTGCATCTATATAGTTTTGGATTAGATTACACTAGCCCTACACTAGCCCCCACAGTCCATAAAAAACATTCAGAAACCTCCAAAACTATACAGACATACACCTCAGGACATAAATCAGAAATGTCAGAAATTTTCTGGCATTCAAACTCAACCAATTCCTTTCGATGCATTCAAAGAATTACAAACCTTAACATGCCAAAAAAGATGACCCAGTTGTGAATAATGTACCTGACAATACTTGATACTGTAAAAGCATTTGGCACTGCAGGTTTCCATGGCTACCAAGGCTGCAAAGCACCCCAAAAATATTGTTGCAGGATGAAATCAAGCAGATAAATTTCAAAATCCACATACCTAGAGTACTTCTCACCCTGAAATACAATTCAGGGGATACGACGACTAAAACTAACTTGCAGAAACAAACAATGAAATTGAAATTGAACATAGAAAAAAAATCAGGAAAAGAGAATTTTCTTATATACTCTCTACAAAACAGTGTGCAAAGTATTTTCTTACAAATTTTTAATTTCCCTCCCCCCACTCCTTTTTTTTTAATTAAGTTTCCCTCTGTCTCCAAAACCATTGATCTGTTTTGGCCAATTAACTATTGGTACTACTGTCACAAGAGCTTAAAAATGGTCTGGAAGAAAACAGTGTTCCTTAAGCTACTCTGCAATACAAATGATTCTGATAGCTATGAACACCTAGAAATGTGAACTACATTCAGGGATTTTTTGTAGAGTGTACTCAAATTGAGATTTTACTCCTAAAAACTGACTTTGATAAATAGAAACAAACACTGAATCACAGTCTGCAAATTCTGTTTAACACATTTGGAAAATTCATCACAGTAAGTTAGGATTCCACCTAGAAGGTACACAAAAATAAAAGGAAGCCTTACTACTCAAGAAACTTAAGAAACATCCCTCTATTCACACCACAATGAAGAAGTTTCATTCTGTTTGAAGGGCCAGGACTTGGGTTCATCTACATGTAAGTCAATATTTGCTGACCCTTTTCTTATGAAATATCCTTTCAGTCCTAAAGACTTTCAGGAAGATCTCACAGGATGACAGTCCTGAAATTTTTCCTGAGTTCAGGATATATTGTTTCAAAAATATACGTTAATGGATATTATTCATACCACAACTGGACAAAGAGATAACAGATCTTCCAGTAGCAAAAAGTAACAAACTATTTTTGTTATGACTCATGCCGTTTGAACTGATTCTGGTTTAAACAGTTTAAACTGTTTTGGTTTAAACAACATAGAAAACATCTGGTAAATTCTATTATCTAAGTAACAATATTTGAAATAAGGCATCTCTGCATTTCTTTAGTTAAGCTTTTTTTTGTAAACAAAGGCTTCCCTTTCAGAACTTTGGTCTGTCACTATTTCTAACAACTTTGTTACATGCAGAAGCCAAATAGCTATTCATGTCAACAGATACAACCACAGCTAAATCAGGTATCAGATAAATATTTACCGATGTGTATTTTTGAACTGACCAACTTAAGTATAAGAACTTTCATCCTGGTGAATCCCACAATCCCCTGTCCCTCAATCCAAGTTCTTACCTTTGCAGTCTTAATATAGTGGCTCAAAACCTCAGCTCTTATTTTTAAAGTCTGTGCATGTAGAATCTCTCTAACAACCCAGAAGCTTACCTAAAAAGAAGACAATTTGGATTTTTAAAATAGAGCTTCAACATTACACTTCAATATTTTACTCATGACATAAAAATATTAGAAGTCTCACAGCATTCAGCTTCCATCTTTAAAGTTGAATACATACCAGCAGATGCAAATGCAGATCTATGAAGTCCCAATCGATATAAACCAGATACCAAGAAAAAACTTTCTACAAAGTGTTTTGCTCTGTTACTCTGATCATGTTCATCCAAGATACCTTCTACCATTAAATGGTCAACCAGTTTCTAAAATTAAGAAGTCCAACTTCGTATTTAGAACTGAATCTTTTGTTATTCTCATCTCCTTTCCCCTCCCGTAACTGGTAGACATGCAATCGCGTGTTCTGGTGCCTGTTTTTCTCACTAAGTGTGTGGGTGGCTAGAATTTGTCTTTGTAAAATCTGTCACATCAGTTAGCTGCATAAAAAGAAGACACTGGGATCTGCTTTTCTAATGAGGAAAACTCTTCTGCTGCCAGCACATCTCAGAAAGTCCCAGCAGAATCAGTTATGTACAACCTAGGCGAACAGACTCATTTTCAGGCTAAGTTTGAGGCTGAGATCTCACAGACATAAAGCAAATGGCAAAACTCTCAAAATTAAAACCAAGTGTTCCAAGAAAACAAAATCGTGGTGAAATTTTAAGAAGGGTCTATAAAAATCAAGGAATACAAAAACTAAAATTGAGTTATATCTTTTGGTTTTACTTCTCCACATCTTCCAAGCTGCACTACCCAATTCTCAGATGAGTTGAACAGCTTCAACTATAGTTCACTGACACCTCCAAACTCTCCTTATCTCAGAATAAAAACAATAATGAGATATATCACCTGAAACAAAATTGGAACACAACGTAGGGAACCTCTGCTATAAATTAAGTTTATAGTTTGTATTCTTATTGCTGGCTATGCCAATTACCTGCTAATATACAGCACACTACTACATATTTGTTAAGTTTTATGGGACTAACTTCCCTGTTGTATGAAAATTATTGCTCTATTCAGCACAGTAGCTGCATTTTGTAGCTAGATGAATGTCTCATAAAAGCTATACTTGGAAATTGTTTTGTTCACATGTTTCTATTCTAATCCTCTCTCTCTGCTCCCCCGACACCCTATGCCCTCATGTAGTTTAGCACAAGCAAGAATCATAGAAAACAAACATTGTCAGAACTAATAAAACAGTAGCAAAGAATTAGTAAATGGTAAAAAATACTGTAGTTTTTATTAATGCATTCACTACAAGTTAGGAAAAATTAAACACTTAGCAAGATACAGCATGACTGCTCTTTACAAAACTCCTGGAAGCAAAGCACGAAGAGATGTATGCTCTCATACGTGAACATCTTTCAACCTGTCACGCTACTTGGAGTTTTAAGAGCGATGCTAAACTACTTGTAAACTCATCTGGATGTATTCAGGTTCCTGCCCAAAATTTCTATTAAAAAAATGAAACAGCCTGTTTATCCTGTTTCCTTTTCTACAGTATGACAACTCTTTATACAGAATCAACTTGAGAGGATCTGCACTGCCAAAATTACTGCATTTTCAGTGAAGTTAGTGATCTGATAAGAACTAGGATGTCAAAACACAACAGCTCCTTGGAAATGGAAGAATTACAAAAAAGCCATTAAAAAACCCACAAGCATCTTGCATAACAACTGCTTTCCTTTGGTCTGTTTGTGTAAGGCTGTATTAGCCAGGAAAGAATTAGCAATGGAGCTCAGCTGTCTTTTTTTTTTTAAGCAAAGTTTCTCCAGATAAACTGTGTTACCTCCTCAAACATAAGAAATGGTTCTGTGCTAACAGCATTACTATAAAATATGTAAGTACTGAATACATAAATACTGAATTGTTTGACAGTACTTCAAAATACTGTCAAAAAAGTTGAATCTTAGAGTTTGACGCTCTGCTGTAGTTACACAGCTTGAGAAAACCAACTATTCCCTTCACTGATGAACAAGTTTCTAAGGAGATGCTTTCCCTTTGAAGATCAAGGGAACTCAGATTTTTAATATTGATTTTCATATCAAAGAATCAGGTAGAGACAACACATATTCCTGTGCCTCAAACTTCCTAATCTCTCCAGTCCTAAATTAACGGTGTTGATGTAACATGAGGTTGCTTTTGGTAGGTCAAATTGAAACCTCTGCTCAAAACACAAAGAAATGCTCAATCATTTCCATAAGGATGAAAAAACAATTCACTGTGTGGGCCCCAACTTCTAGAAAAGTTCTCTAGTATCACAGTGACATAAGCACTGTGCCACAGGTAGTCTTGTTTACTCAAGGAAACTTGGTTTCTGTCCCAGTCCCAGCCAGATCCAGGCTCAACACTTCCAAGCTCTCTCAGTAAAAACAAAAACGCAACACTTCCTTCAAAGCTTAGATCCATCTAGCTCTTTCAGAGACACAGTAAGCAGATCTGAGTACACTTAATCATTTCTACTCCAACCACCTCCACTCCTTTTTGATGTGTTTTTACTAGCATTGACATTGTTTTTTGTCTAGTCTTATCTATTCACTGGTGTCTTTAGGCAGCATCATAATCTAGATGTACTTCGAATATTGAAAATAAACAGTTTAAATAATTTTATTTCAATAGACCACTTCATTTTATCCAGGTTTGCTCTTCACATAAATCATACATATTTGTTCCAGACGTATTTTGTGGTTAATTTGCTTCAACTTACTGTAATTTAACTGTCAGGAATCCTCACATTGCGCCACCAATACCAATTAGTTAGGTGACACAGCCTTTTGGCACCAATGCCTTCTACACCAATTTGAGTGAGCATTTACATCTCAATACATATTTGTGTATTTATATTCTTCCCTATGAAGGTCTTAAGATTCTTAACTTCTGAATATATCTTTTCTTGAATCACAGCTCAAGCTTTTAAAATGATACTTATCTGAAATTCAAATTTTGTTTTACTGGTGCTTTTAAGTTCATACTGTTGGTTCCAAAACTAATTGTGCTTTCTGTGCCAACTAGTAGATAAGCAAATTTGAGACACTCTCTTTAATAGAGTTTCTAGATCATTCTTCCAAATACCTATTAAAAACATGCGAATATGCTACACAAAAAGTACACAAAATAAAACAGACAGTAGTGACCTTGCATTTGTACAAATAAGGTTGAAGCCCCATCTGCTTTGTTTCCTAAAGAAGTACACTAATCTCTTCCCTACCTCATTTTTAAATTGTTGATAACTCTAGTAAAATTTCACTATCACTTCCTTGCAATTCAGCATTCAAAATGAACAAGTTCTCCTACAAAATGTTTGCTTTTGATTTATAAAAAAAAACCAAAACAAAACATCAAAAAACCCACCCAACAGAAAACACCCAAACCCAATCCAATCCAGTTTCAGGAATTAGTCATACATAATTTCTGCATTTTTCAAGGGAGTTCTTTTGCTTTAAAGTTGTTCCCATGTTTTGAATCCAGCTGACAAACGTCCCTAATATTTAAGCTTTGTGGCAGCAGAGTTGCACTACCATTGAAATAAAAACCTCCTTCTTGAGGTTTTCAATACAGATAAATCTTCAAATCAGGAGAGTAGTTACCTTTTTTGTATCAATTCCTAACAATAATCTTAAAAAAATACACTCCTCTTATTGGTTTGACATTTATGAGAAACATTTCTTTTCAAAGGGCAGAGAACAACAGCTTAGTCCATAAGCAAACTCTGTCATTTTGCACTTCAACAGACAGTAGTACAGAAGCATAGAACTAAGTTTCAGAAGAAAGCTGAGAAGCTGAGTAAAGATCGGAGATTACAGAATTTTTTTTAAAGAAATGACATTTAAAAACAATAGTAGATGTGTGGATCTATGGAGTACCACGTAGCAATGTATTCTTCAAGAAGAGTCCTGGAATGGAATGGTTCAATTGATTTCTCTTCCCTGAACTCAATCTGTTTTTACAGGCACCACTTGTAATTATCACATAAGTAATGCTGGAAATACACTACTTCATTCCCAGTGGACTGCAATCAACTGCACATAATCATTACTGTTTCCAAAATGCTATCAGCAGATCAATTTGCTATGAAGCAGCTGCTAGTGATTTAATATTCTCTTTACTTACACACTGAGAGCTGTTCATGGTTTTCTTTTGGCAAGTTGGAGAAAAAGGAAAGAGATAGATAGTATATTATTTAAACCCAATAAAATATCAAAGGTTAACAAGAGTTTGATGAAGTTTTTTCATATCTCATAAAGCCAAAAGTCATGATTATTTTCCTGATTACTTATTTTAGCTCTAAGCATTAGACACCCTCAGGTGGGGCAGGTGCCCAACAGGCTCTGCTGAGCAAGCATCTGGGCTAAGAAATAAAAGCTGAAAAGGCTGATGAAGAAAGACAAAAATTGCTTGGTCCACCACGCCCTCCTATTTACAGCTTTCACTGCATCCCACAGGAATTTCTGGGTTTCACTGCTCCTGAAAGGATCACAAATCTAAATATGACATTACTATTGGAATGAAGAAGCCTCCATAACAATGCATTTGGAATCCTAGCTCCACACTGCATCAAAAACTTATCTGAAGTATTGGCTCAGTAAGTCAAAGTTGAGGTACTAACATGAAGTGGAACCTGCAACAGAAACACTACTTGTCCCATTTCCATCCCCTCTGCAGTCCCATTACATGAAAGCAAGACTGACGACTTTCCTCTGTGCCAGAAAAAAGGCTGATGCATACTTCTTGGAAGAGCTTGTGGCAAACGTTATGTCCCACAGTCACCAAAGCTGCATGCAGCAATTTCTCAGAAAAGTGGTTAGAGGCAAACTAATCCAGCGTCTGAGAAGGTGTTAGTTAAAACAGCTGGACTCGATTCCTCTTTCTTACCTATCCTTTGACTCTTCAAGGCAGAGTTTCTCCTACAGGCTACTATGACTCCTGTATCAATATTTTTCAAAATGACACCTTAAATAGAGCAGAAACAAACGAGAAAAAAGAAATAGGAAAGAAGACCTAGAAATGCCTCCAAATCTTTTCGCTTTCAATACAGTCCAAGAAACATCCTAAGCACTGCAACGTCCCAATGTGATGGTGCTGAAAATGTGAAAAACAGAAAGAAAAGGTACTCGTTCTGGTTGCAGGTGATTTAACAGTTAATTGCAATGGCTCCGAGTACTTACTATCTGCCTGTTAAAAAAAACCTTTTTAATTTCTTGGGAAATAATCAATGAAATGGAGCCCCAAATTGGCCTGTCTGGATTTCACTGGCAACACAGAACTCACCAACACAGCAAAGGCACACTCTAGACCTCGTCACTGTTCTCGTTTCAGGGGTATCCCACAGATAATTCAGACTACTGGCAACTGACGGTGTGGTCACAAGAAGTTTGCCACATGATACTTCCTCTTCAGTCAAGAGGAGAATCAGGAAATGTTCAAAACCCTTGACAATCATTTCAGTCATTAGAAAGTTAAGAAATATTTTAAGTATTGTCAATGAGAAGTAATAGGATTTGGTCATACACCAAACCTGAGCTGTAAGGAAAACTGAGAAAGTGCATGACATTTGATGAATGAAAAAGAACTCCAAACTGAAAAAGCTGGAGTTTTAGATGATTAACAAAGAAATCTGTAGATCTGAGACTGGGTACAGAAGACAGGTCTGGAGTGAAGCTGTAAGCTGGAGACATTGTTAGACGTTTACAAGGAGATACACAAAGGTAATGGAATTACTTCATCTGAAATACAAAATATAGCATTATATTTAAGAAAGCATAAGGATTTTGAGACTTGGTTAGCTAACTACATAGCTGGAGTCTTACAGTGTTAATTGTGGAGAAAACAAAAATTCTGATGTTACTTTAAGTCAGTTTTACACAGAGAAATTTTTAAGTAAGAAAGCTATCAAATACACTACCTGAACAATTATGTCAGAGTTAAAAAGAAGTTTTATATAGTAAAATTGTTTGAAGTTTTAGAAGTTTGCCCAGAATCAACTTTAAAAGAGTAACCATACTGACAATATACTGCTTATATTTATAGTTCTAGGGACAAAAACATCTATGTGGAGCAAACAACACTCAGCTAACAAATTATGTCTAATTGCTACTCCAGAAATGGTAAGCCTTTAACCTATAATTATGATTCTGTCTTTATGTAAAAAATGGCCAGCATTTCTGAAGGAAAAAACACAATATACTCTTGTTTCATCAATAACTGCTATTTTAAAAAAACTACAGATTTTTCTTCAGTAGTGTATTAATCTTTCTATATATCATGAAGATACCTAGCAGACACTTTAGGTCTTAAGTTATCAGCTGTGATCAGTAATAGAAGTCATGTGCCAGAACATTTAATTCACCAAACTTTCTGAACATGTACATGTAATGACACTGGAAAACATTAACTCACATGATTGAATCTTCTGGTGAAAGCAACAGCATTTGGTGCAGAACTGTATTTCTCTTTTTTATTCCAGCCACAGCTTGCCAGCTCCTGAGAGAATAAGGATCACATTTTTACTTAATTAGTGCGTAATAATAACATTCAGTACCCAGAGCATATAGAAAAATAAATCTTATAAGTTTCAAAATAACTTGAGTAATAACATATTGAAATAACAAATATATAGTCACACTTTTTTCTGATTTCTTCTGTAAACTGATATTCCACAGGTGTAACTTCTGAATTGAGTTATTAAATTTTCACAATCTTTTGTTGAATTAGTAACTTTAAAAAACCCTTTTATCAGAAACCAGCAAAATAATTCAAGATGCATTTTGCTACCACAGAAAATTCTGCTTTAAATCTGAATTTGAGCCAGTGACAGCAGCATCTTCTTTTGTTTGTAATTGCTTTCTAACAATACTTAAAGCCTACTGAGAAGACTCATGAACTCAGTCTAGACTTGTCTCCTTATTTTAGCTTGGCATGTTACATTAAAGAAACATCAAAATTGTCATAGTTTACAGCAAAAATAAAAGAAACACTATTTCCAGTCTTCCCTTCCAAAGGGACAATTTTACTTTAAATTGAACACTCAGCATTTCAACAAATAGTTTGAATTGTTTAATTTTGTGGCATGCTGATATTTGTTAGAGAAGACCAAGTTGCTCTTGTCCACAGGCACTGAGAAGAATGAAGTCTCTGGCTTTGCATTTTTGGCCATTCCTTCAAATTTCACTTGGAAGTTCAGGCACCAAAACCTACCCTGGAAAATGCTGGCAAGTTTGGCACATATGCATCACCTGATATCGGCACTCCAATGACTATGCACAAGACAACTCCAAAGCCCTGAGCTGCTTATGTAGCAAAGGAAAGCAGGACACTAGACTTTTTACACTATCCCTCAGCAGCTCCCAATGCTGCAGTTCCCACCTCAATAACAATCACAACTCTGCACTTGAGAGAGTAGAAAGTGACTCATCCTTACTGGCCTCTGGTAATTACACTGCCTGTCGTAGTATTTGAATTCTTATCCCCAAGTACAAAAATCAATGATGATTCCAGGCAGAGGTTATCCATTGCCCCAATACTTTACACCTAAGAGCATACGTGGTACAGACATCAGAAGCAGACCTGCCTTTGCTGGCACTAAGATAATTAGAAACACAAACAGTAATTCAAGCAGAAAACATCAAGAATCTTTAGATATTCAAGTTAACAGTAATAATTTTAAGGTCAAATTTTTATTTACACACTCAAAATTAGAGGTCTAATATCAGCTGAACATAGATGCAAGACCTGACTCTTAGACCAAAAGCCATATATATGTACAAATATTTTTATTATGATGATTTTAAAAAAATATATTTTCTCTGTTTTGACAGAAGACTTTGACAACTGAAGCCTGTGCTACAGAAAACTCTTGCTGAGGCTTTCCCTAACTGGATGGAAAGAGAAAACAATTACTGGCAGAACAAGTGTTTTGGTAAATAAGATGAAAATCTAAGCAATGAAGCAGCAGAAACAGTTCCTGGAGCATACTACCAGCAGGTTATCCTGACTAAGGCTCTTTCTGCATTCCTAGACCTGAGGCTAAATATAAGGTTGTACATAGAGTTGCACATTATTGCCCTCACAGAATCACTGGAGTTGGAAGGGATCAAGACACTTCAAAGAAACTCAGAAACCAACACCACTTAATTCATCTGCTATCAAGATACCTTCAGACAAACTGTTTCCCGCTCTGCAAAACAGGAGAAAAGCATTTTAACTGTGTCTAGCTTCTTCCAACCTCAGAGTTAATGTGTATGTCCTTCTTCCACAGGAGATTAACACAATTTAGAGGGTCATCAGATAAAAAATAACTGATCCCTGTCTACCTGTGAAGGAGCACTGATGGACAGATAATATTTGCACACTATCAGTGCTTTCAATTGCTTTTGTGCCAACACTTAAGAAGTGTCAAAGCCAATATTCTTCCTCATGTGTTTTCCAGTGAAGGCATAGCATGTTTTTTTTCTTATTCAGTACATACCAATTTCTTAAAAGGAATTACTTTCTAAATATATCACCTACTCTCTCAGTTCTTCTTTTAGATAAGTTTAATGATTTTATTCTGCTTTTCCCTTTTATGGCTTACACCATCAAATTAGAACAGTTAACAAAATAGAAAGTACTTTCTTGACATTTCTTCTCATCTCCCAGTGACATTCTGTAGATGTGCTCACACAACAATCTATGATAGAGTCAGCATTGAAGAAAGCATCAAATTATTAGGTATGGAGCACTGGATCACTGCCATTGTATTTAGCTTTCTTGCTTCCTTCTGGTTGTTACACAGCTGACTGCTCATCCTCCACAGTGTTGGAAGTCAGCTGCAAAGAATAAGCTACCATGAAGCTCAAGCATTTGAATTTACTTAATCAACAGATCATTAGGAAAAATTCTAACTAGTTAAATTGGTGTTTTGATTTTTTGATAACCACTCTTTTGAAATTCATTGTAGCTAGAGATGAGACACTCCATAAAAACACTCAGAACTTTCTTCAACACTTGGGAGCAGTGGAAACCCTATATAGCAGCAAAGCTTAACATTACAAAAAGAAGTACACAAACACACATATGAGAAAAATACTCAAAACACACAGATAAAAGTGTAAAATGCTTTAAAGCTTTTGAAAAGACCTTAAAAAAAGATATATCATATTAGAAGGTCTGGATAAAGACACTCTGCCAATCAAAAAGACTCTAAAAACCCAGGTAAAAAAAAAACGCAGCCAGATAGATAAAATGGCAGGCCCTTCAAGAGATTAAAACAACCCCAACAAAAACACACACACATACACAAAAAAAAAAAATCCCCAACCAACCACAGACCAAACCAAAATACTCCCTAAAACACAACAAAAACCCTCATAAATCCACATGGCTTGGGAAATAGCTTGCTGAAACCGGAAATGTAAATCATGAAACCATCTTTAACTATAGATCAAAAAGAAGCCTTCAAGCTATTTGTGGGTACACAAATGATGAAATCAATAATCACAACCAATAGATTCTGCAAGTTTCTCCACTCAAAGCAAAACGTTCGTCAGTGTGCAATGAATGGGATGACAAAAGCCTGGTGCCAATGAAACAGTTTATGATTGATGAGCCTAAAAAAATCCATGCTCCTAATAAAGTGGCCCACTGAAAAACAAACCTTTAAAGGTGGAAAACAATGCTCAAAGGTAGTAATAACCAAATTTATAATTTATTATGGACACTGTGAAGACTCTTAAAACAACAGTTCATACTGCAACCAAAGGAATATGACATTATATAAAAGCAAAACAGAGAACACAAATCATCAACATTTTATCTCAATATACCCACAGATCACATCCATTTTGAATACAAGATACTGTTACAGACTTTTTTTTTCTCAAAAAAGATATGAAACAGTTTGAGAAACAACAGACAGGATGAGAAATGGCATGAGGTATCAGGAGCTGAAGCTTAAACCATTGAGATCAGAAGAGTCAGATCAAGATGTTTATCATTCAGAAAAATTACAACATAGATACCTCATGTCTAGCACTAGCTGAGCATATTTTAACACCTATACTTCATTCCCTAAACAAACTATTAGTTCTAGATACTACTGTGTTATAAAAGCATCTGCTTCAGAGGTGTATGAAATAGGACAAAAATCAATATTTATAGACATACTTACACTCAGCAAATTCAGAATTTATATACTGGCATAACTTTTTTTTCATTTAGCTTTGAAAACAAAACCAACAGTGTCCTTACCTCTGGTTGAATTGCTTTAAATACAGGGACATCCATTAGTGTTATCTGACCCTGAAATTTAAAATAATATCGTAAGTTAAGATAAAAAATAACCTTGCATTCCATTAAGTTGTTGTGCTGACCAAGATCTGTGTTTGTTCTGTTTCCTTTTGTTATTTCACTAATTTCAGAGGTTCAATCTTGGGCTAAAGTAAGATGAAATCAAGACCAGTTAAACTGATCCCACCTACTCCGTTACAAACAAGATAATATACACTCACAAATGTGCATGTATCAGCATCTTTCTAGCAGTAAATCCTCTACAGACTTTTACATAAACAAGACATTCTTGGTCCTATAACCAACAGAACCAAAACTCACTTGTGGTGTGAGACATATGATTTGTACCTACCATTCATTAATAGTCATAAACTATTTAAATGCCAGCTTAAAAGTGAATCCCTGAACTACCATGTTTAAATGTGGTTTAACAGTGAACTCATCAGCTGCATCCCCTGTTTTCACAGTTCAACTATACCATAGCTTAGAAGTTTAAATTAAGCAAAGGATATCACACAGACTTACCCTGCAAGGTTTGTTTTAAGCAGCAGTAATTTGCAAGAATGGAAATTAAGGAATGCAGTAGGCCAAAATACTCTTTGCCTTCAACATCACTTCTCTATTCCCCTGCACCCATAAAAAAATGCAGTAAATAATATATAACAAACTGCCAACAAAAAAAAAAAAAAAAAAGAAGCCTTTCAATTGTAAAGTAACTTTGCCAGCTGAAACTACTGCACTATTACAAGGCTTATGAAAGTGACTTCTAGAAGGAATAAAAATGGTTTCTTTTCCCAAAATAAAAATCTTTCAGCATGATTTTTTGTCCATCCAGGTCAGAAAAACTGAAATCTTGACATGAAGACTTTTGTTGAGAGGGGGAGTTTTATCCTACCACAAGAAGTCCTGTCAGCAATAAGTCATTCGTGGCAAGAGAAACAGACTAATTTGTGTAAGTACACCCAGATAACGTAAACTATTGTACTGGTGGTTAATAAAACTTTGCTTTTAAAGGACTTCAAAAGTGTGCAGCCAATGCTGGTTATTTTTCATGCTATTTCCCATGTTTTCCTAGTCTGAAGAGGTTCTCTAGGAAAGGATCAGGACTCTTGGACAGTGACAGGAGCATGACCTCGCCAAAAACCACAACATGGTTGAGAATGCTTTGCTATAGGTGAACAGTACAGCTTGACCTTACATTACACAGATAAGAGCTGTAGAAACTTCTAAACATGACATAGGATGTCATAGGTGTCACTGTGTGTTAGACTACACTGCACCTAGATAAGCAAATATGGCTTTATCTTGACAGTTTAATAGTATGTCCTCTTATTTGAGATATCAATGTATATGGCTCTTTTAAGGAATTAAATAAGCAAAGCATTTCTCTTACTAGGGCAGGGAAAGACATCCAGCAAGTAGTGGGAACATGATTTATTTCTGAAAGCATGGTAATTAAGAACAGGGCAGGGAAGATCTGGCTAATTCCTAGAATTAAAATGGACTTGAAGCTAACAGCTAAAATGTATTCAGAGAACACTTAACTAAAAATGACTTGAGGAACAAGTTTAAATACTTATTTCTAAATCTCACTTAAAAGTTTAGGATGATAAATTGAGAATGCCTAAGAAAAGGGATTCCCTATGAGGGCAGCACTTTTCAAAACACCACACAGAAAGCCTGTACTATTGTGTAGGACAAACTTGCCTGATATTGGAGAGTGGCTGGGGGTGTGGTGGTGTATTTCTAAGCTTCCCACTCACTAGGAAAGAGTAAATCTATCCCAGTACTGTAAGTTATCTAACCAGGTATCTATGGCTGTGCAGGTGCAAGCACCAAGGAATTACACTTCCTTACCCACAGAGAATACTCAAGAGACACCAGGAGAGGACAGCATAGACTCATTTCTCTCATCTGATCCATTCTGGACCAGAGAGCAGCCACACATCTCAGCAAGAGTTAACTCTTATTTCCAAAGTGAAGAACCCAGTCCTAAAATACCAGCTGCAGAACTCAATCTTTAGTGTCCCATTTGTCTGCTAAAGCATACCAAGCTCTCTCAGAAATGTATTCTTTTTGGTAAATATGTGGCTGTTGGAATGTGTTGCTATACTTGTTGACAAAGAAAATCAATGGAAAATTGGGTAGGGAATGTGAAACCAGAAGAATGAGCACTTCAATGAAATTTTAATAAGGGATATTAAAACATCCTTAAAAACACATCCAAGCATTTCAATGATGTTACTATTTCACTGCAAATCCTCCTCACTGAAACTGATTCATTGTTCACACAGCAGAAGGCTAAAAAAATAGATGTCGTCCGTCTTCTCAGCCCTCCAGAATTTTTCCTCTTAAAACTGCCTTAGCTAAATAAGACTATTACTTACTTCAGTAGTGACTCCTAAATAAATAATTACTTTAAGACAGGATCAATATCCAATATTTATGAAACGAAGACTGTTATTATAACTTCACGCCAGAATTCACATACCAAAATAAATGCATACAGTTCAAACAGGGAAATTAAATGGGCATATAAACATTGAAAAACCACAAAAATGCTAAAGTTCATTATTAACCTTCATTACTAAAAAGACTTTAAATTGTTCAGTACATTGCAATATCTTAAAAAACAAATCTGACAACTGAAAAGAAAACTCAGTAAAGCTTTAACACAGAAACTTGTTTCTCCTAGTATCACACTGCTATTAGGCAAGCTTTTTTTCTGCTTGTTTGCTGCATTCACTAAATGCAATACCAGTGTTCAGTAACACTGTATCACATTACCACTTGAAGAGACATCCCTTACTGAACTTCCTCTCTTAACGTGCAGTTTCGAGTAAGAGTTCCAAGCACTTAAATTGTCCACAACTCAAAAAACAAGTGACAGATCACTGGATACCTAAGATGACACATCAGAAGCCATTTGAGTTTGTTCATATGACACTATACCTCACATAAGATTTTAAAAATACCTTTGACAAACCAGAATTCTTTAAACATAAACTTATTCATATTTATGTCTAACACTTAACTGAATTGTTACCCTTTTAAAAGGTGCTTGCTCACTGCTCAGTCAAAAATAAAGCAAACTGAACGTTTGTCATTTTGAAATGACAAAACTTGCAAAACATTTATGATATTTATGTTAGATGCCACTGCTCAGCTCTAAAAACAACAAATTTCTACCATGATCAATCAAGGGGAATTTAAACCCCAATGAAAAAAGCCACTAGTTTGGCTTCTGCAGTTAAGAGATACAATGTACTGACTCTTCTCATTCCAGCTCCTTAACTCAGCCAATTCAAAATCAGGGATAGCTCCCTGTCCTAAATGTTGTTTTACGTTTTAATATTCAAAGCAAAAATTGCAACTGTTCACATCAATTTGTTACATGAACTAAGCCAACCATAACCTCTCTGGTATTTGAACTGTCAGCTGCACAGATTAAACATTAAAAATAATTACAAGTGCAACAGAAAACTGAACTTCTCATTTAAGTAAGCATTTTGATTGCACAAAGATAGTATTGGTATTTTCTTGGTATAATACTCATATAAACTTGTTATTTTATGCCTTTCCAGAAGTGATATGTCTGAAGTTCATTTAATATATTGAGGTACTTCTTCATTCATCAGACAAAGCGCTTAATGGAAGTTTCATACTTATGTTGCCTCAGACCTATGTAGATAATAGTTCTAGAACGTGATTAGAAGAGGTATGTTTTTAATGTACAACTAATATTTTTCCCCAATTCTCAATCACTTGAGAAACTCTGTAAGAGAAAACTGTCTTCTAAAAGCAGCGAATTACCACCTTGAAATTAACACACTGGAATCAAGGAATCCCAGTAGTTGAAAGGGACCTCTAGAGACCATCCAATCCAACTCCCTGCTAAAGCAGGTCCCCCTCCATCAGGTCACACAGGAACGTGCTCAGGTGGGTTTGAAAACCTCAAGAAAATGAGCCTCCACACTGTCCCTAGGCAGCCTGTGCCAGGGCTCCCTCACCTACACAGCAAAGAAGTTCTATTCATGTTCAAGTGGAACTTCGTGTGTTCCAGCCATTGCCTGTTACCCCTTGTCCTGTCGTTGGACACTATAGAAAAAGAGACTCATCTCATCCTCTCGACACTTGCCTTTTAGGTACTTATAAGTGTTAATGAGATTCCCCCCATTAAGTCTTCCCTTCTCCAGTCCAAACAGGTCTACATCTTGCAGCCTTTCCTCAGAGAGATGTTCCAGTCCCCTGATCATCTTGTAGCCCTGGACTGGACTCTCTCCAGCAGTTCCCTGTCTCTCTTGAACTGGGGAAGGCCCAGAAACAGACACAATATTACAGCTATGGCCTTACTAGGGCAGAGTATAGGAAGAGAAGAATTTTCCTCTCCCTGCTGGCCACACTCTTCTTAATGCACCCCAGGATGCCATTCTCAGCCACATTGTTGGCTCATGTTTAGCTTGCTACCTACCAGAACTCCCAGGTCTCTCTCCACCAAGCTGCTCTCCAGCAGGTCAATCCCCAGCTTGTACTGGTGCATGGAGTTGTTCCTCCCAGGTGTAGGACTCTGCTCTTGCCCTTGTTGAATCCCATGAGGTTCCTCTCTGCCCAACTCTCAAGCCTGTCAAGATCTCGCTGAATGGCAGCACAACCTCTTGTGAATCAGTCAGTCCTCCCAGTTTGGTGTCATCAGCAAACCTGCTGAGGGTACACTGTCTGCTCATCTGACTCCAGAACTGACTGCTGTGGAACCCAATTGGCCACAGGTCTCCAACTCTACTTGGCACCATTGATAACCAATGACAGGCTCTGCCTTTCAGCCAGTTGTTGATCCACCTCACCTTCCACTCATTCAAGCCACACTGCCTGAGCTTTCTGATGAAGATGTTATAGCAGACAGCATCAAAAGCCTTGCTGATGTCAAGGTAGAGGACATCCACTGCTCTCCCCTTATCTACCCAGTCTGCCTTTGGTGCATTTCCTCTTGGTGGATCCATGCTGACTACTTGGATATCTTTTCCTTCACGTGCTTAGAAATGACATCTGGAATGAGCTGTTCCACCACCTTGCCAGGGATGGAAATAAAGCCAGCTGGCCTGTAACTTCCCAGGTCCTCCTTCTTGCCCTCCTTGAAGACTGGCGTGACATTGGCCTTCATTCAATCCTCAGGCCTCTCACCTGTACTTCATGATCATTAATAAGTGATGGAGAACAGCTTATCAGTAACATTGCCCAGCTCCCTCAGCACTTTTGGGTGTACCCCATCAGGATCCAATGGTAGCTGAAAGATAATTTACCTCCCCTGTTCAGTCATGGGAGCTTTTGCATGTAGCAGAAAAACTTTGCCTGGGGACAGTCTGCAACAGCCAAGTTAAAAAATATCTCAATTCTCCTGTGTGATGAGATGTTAGTTAACAACACTTAAGTACTTCAACAAACTAAAATTATTACCATGTAGCTTCATATAAAGAGATTTACCCCTCTCTCAGGCCAAAAATTTTATATCCAGACGATTAAGAACTACATGTCAGTATGCTGCTTCTTTGAGGAATATGGAGAAGTTCAATGAAGTGAATTTAATATTCCCCAATTCTTACCCTCCTTCCATAAAACCCTGTGACTTCAGGACTTTTAGATGCAGTTGAAACTACTGCATTGAGCTTGTCTCAACACTCCTGTAGGAAAGTTCCCATTTGATCTGGACTATAATCCTATATTTCTGGTCTTTAAACCTCCTCAAGCATGAACTCCTATCAGGCCACTTGCTGTACTACAAGACTTCCTGCCACGTACCTACCACAAGGACAGCACTTCCCATAGAGAGCCTGGACACAGACCCTCAGTGTGAAACGAAAAACTAAGTTTCTGTTTGAGATTAAAAAAAAAAATAAATCAAATGCCTACATTTTGGTTATTGAAGACTACTGCCATAATCTGATTTTCCTTGAAGCCATGTTGGTTCATGCAGCACTTCATAAATTGTTCTTTAATCTGAATTTTTAGAAGGAATTATATTTAAGCCTTCCAACTTGGCTTAGCACTGTCTCTCCAGGCTGCCAGAATACTTTTTCTCACTGAAAAAATAGCTAAGCCTCTGTTAAGCACTGCATCAGGAGGATAATTCTGCTGTCCAAAATGAATGCTGGGGGATTAAAGTTCCTGTGTTGAAACTCTACTTGTTTTCTCTTGAAGCCCACTCCAAAACTTTTATCATTAATAGATCCTCAACATGCTATGATCAAGTTGCTGCTTCTTGCTGTCATGGGGAACATACTTACTCTTTAATATTCTTCTGTAAAATAAAGCTAACAGGAACATATACAAGCAGAAGTCCTTTTTCATCAAAAGCTCCTAAGGCCCAGTACTTCACTTTATTCACACTGCTCTTGAGACACAGCAGACGTGCCTCAAACTCCCTAATCCACTGATAACCAGCCTCAGGAGAGGCCAAAACCAACATTACTGCCAGGAGTCGTGTAACAAAACCAACACCAGTAGCTCCACAGGAACTTGCAGAGGGGGCTGTGAATCTGCCAGAGCCCCACATAAGAGAGAAAGATTTTTGTTTTGCTTGAAGGAGGGGGAAAGGAGAAAAAAAAAAAAAGAAAGTTTGCTGCCCCCCCCACCCCTCAAAACTTATTTCTACACTTCCATTATATGCACAATGTGGTTCCAGAACTCTTGGGAAATACTTCATTGACAAAACACTCGTGTTCTTTTTCAGATATAGATAAAACAATGTTTCATTGCAGGAAGAACACCTCTGAGAAAAATTCCTTGTTTTGACTAAACATTTTTAAAACAAGCTTTAGTTGTGTATTGTTTCCAAAATACATAACATTCTTTTCTCCAACATCCATTTGACAAAGCTTAACTGCAATCAAGAAGAAACACACGTATATCTTTGTCTGAGCTTAATGCACAGTGCTTTCAGAGACTAAGGTAAAGAATAAAGAATCCTTCTTAGATAACTAGGTAGGGGGGGAAAAAAAAAGCAATGGATTTATACAGCTGCACTTCCCCTAATTCTACCTCAAATATTTACACCACTGTGGCTGAGTATAAAATGGAAAAGCAAGTCAAAAAGTAATAAACAGTCAAATAATTAAACAGTAGCAGTCTAAGGAATAAGAATTTACTGTAAAGAAAAAATAAATATTTCTTCAACCTGAGGTTCGCCAGCATCTTAATTTGGACCTCATGTACCCAAGCATTTTCTTCTTTTTTTCCAGTCTCCCCAACTCCTTCTTTCTACTTCCACTGCACCATTAACATATCCCTCCCCCACAAATTGTGCCCTGTACACTCGAAACCACACTTCTCTCTTCCATGAAAATGGAGAGTATTCACTGCGACTGTGCCTACCCTGTACACACACAAAGGCTCCATCAGCAGGGCCAGACACCAGTGGGTAATCCTGGCACCAACTTGTTTTGTGGCTTTTAGCTGTTTAATAAAGAAGTGAGCAGAAATCAACCTAAAAGCAAACATTTAAGACAGAGACAGTCTCCTTGTTAGTTACAGCTAGAAAGCCGCCTGTAGAATCCTTCTCAGAAAACAAACGAGTCCTACTTCATATTCATTGAATAGGATTCTTTTTCCCTCAAATTTAGGAAAGATGCAAGCATTCAAATACACCCCCTGGAAACCATTTTTGTCAGCTGTAGGAGGACAAAGCAAACCATAAATTTGCAACAGCAACAGATATCTTGTAAACGTCACCTGCTCCAACCGTCACTTGGCCCTTTCTAAAGCAGCCTGCAATCTTACAAATAACTTAAAATATCCAGTTGGTAAAAACAGTACAACTGGACTACGACACATATCATAACTTCTGTTACAGTTCAACCCAGATCCTTCGAAGGGCTGGTGTATTTTTGCTAGAAAGTTAGCATAAGACTGAACAAAGGACCATCACATGAAACAGCACACTGACTGTGCACTCAGGATAGTGTCAGATGACTGCCAAAGGGAAGAACATAGAAATAAAATCACCAGAAATATTTACACTTGGGCTTCTCTGGCTTGGAAAGTAGCTTCTTGAAAATACAAGATTACAACCAATAGCTTTTCTAGTCCAACTTGTCTCTTACCCACTAACTGACTAAACAGATCAAGTTTTAAAATAACAATGATGTGTCTAACTGAACTGAAAAGACATCTGTGCACCTCATATTGGTACGGAAACCACTCTCATAAATCCTGTTTCCAGTATCTCTTAAACTTCATTATTATTCACATTTTTTGCTCTGACCCATTTTGATCAAAACGCAACAGAGTATAAACTACAGGAAGAGACTTCCTGATGTTGACTTCATCAGTTAAGTCTCATCTTTATGCTACCTATGCACTGGAATTATTTCATTCAAGCCAAGATTTCCTAACCATTACTTAAACAGCTGTCTAACCAGCTCTTGTGCACCAACTTGTGTTTATTGCTCTTTTACTGGCTTTAGCACATTATCTTTTCTCTCCATGAATAAGGCACACAGCCTGCAAATTATTTCCTCAGTTTAACACTTCAAAAAAGAAGAGTATTCATTCTGCAGTTGATAAAATTCAGCTTTCACGGAGTCACACATGTCAGCAGTCTGCACTGCATCTATTTTACAAGAGCTATCACTAAACTAGAAGTTCTCATACTTTGAAAAAGCAGTTGGCAGCATTTTCACGTCCAATCCAAGAGCCACATGCCCACTGTTACAAAGAAAACATTAGTAACATAGGTTTCCACTCTCAGCAGTGCTGGTATCCTCAAGAGCTTGGCCACATTGCATCACCCTGGTAGTCTTCACTTTAACAGTGAAATTCACATGACAATTTTATACTTCTCTGTTATGGTAGGACTAAACCAAGGAAGAATAAGGAAATGGCCAATGAAACAAAAGCAAGAGAAGAGTCAAAGCAGTTGGATACATAAATATTGAAAAAGAAATAAAAATAATTACAACCTTGACAAAGGTCTGAAAACTAGCTACTGGCAGTTTTGATCAATTGTTCATAATTCTGAGATATTTCAGATCCATTTACAGTGAATGAAATCTGATAAGAAGAACTACATGCTCTCAAAGGAAAAAGGCTAAGCATAAAGATATTTTCTTTTAAGGAACTGTGAAAACAGAAAGGGATACCAAGTTGTATAAAACAAAAATACAAGCACAGGTTCATAATTGTAATGTGAAATACCCAATTACAAGATTCCTGTATGTGAGTGGAACTCTACCCAGTATGAGGCATAATATGAAAACAGTAAAACCACTGGATTTTAATAAAGATTTTTAACTAATCAAGGCCGTAACATTTAGAATGCCCATGAAAACAAAACATTTCTGCACAAGAGATGATGGATTAGACAGTAGAGGACAGTAGAGCAGAAAGGTTATTAAATGTGATACAAGACAAAGCACCTTCGTATACTTTGCTGTCCAAGTGAGTGACAGCAACTCCACAGAGACTCCTGCTGCTGAACAGCATCCATCACTGGTGAAATAGTAGAGCTGTTCAAAAGAATCTGTAGCTATTCTGGCCCAAATCCATAATTCCACTTGAATTCATGCCCCTAGCTCCAAACTCCCTAAGTACTCAGGTTTCCTTTATGTGGAGAAATCCTAAGACAAAACTGAAAGGATAGTCAGCCTCAAAAACATCTTCCAATGATAAGTAGGTGATTCATTGCCCAGCTGTTCCTGACAACAGAGCAAGGACAAGGCCCAAAGCACATGACTTGAACCTCAGGAATAAATCCTATTAACTATCCAAGAAGAATTTAATGTGTAAGTACCACTTCATAATCCAGATGCTTTAAAATTCCAGTGTGCTCATTAAAATCAATTTAAACACTAAAAGTTAACTGAAATAGCTATTAATGATTAAAAATAGAACAAACTTAGTGGGACTATTTTGTGATACATACTACCACGTTTTGATAATCTCCCCAGGTCATCCCATAATGAATCTCATCACTTGACTTATAAATGCAGTAAGAGTAATAGCTTGCTAGCAATCTTCCTAGTAACATATATGAATCATTCAGAGGAACTATCATCTTAATTTTTATAAGTAAGGTAAAAAAGAAGAAAATCCTGCTTTTTTTTTTGGTAAAACATTTTTACTCATTTGTTCTCGGCTCTGCAGGATATCCAACTTGTTATTCTGTACCACTGCACCTGGAAGAAGAAAACACTCCCTAGGTGTAAGAACTACCAGAGTTTAAAAATGAAGTACAGATCAACTATATTCTTGTAATTAAAATATGCATGTCAGAATTGAGCTGCATCACAAAGATTTAAGAATCTTTGGTCTTATATATAAGGTGTGAAACCCAAAACACACTGAACAGAACTATAGTGCTGGCTCCATCTTTTAAACCCACAGATAAGAGAAGTTAAGTAAAAAACCCCCCACATACATGAATGGAGAAGCAGAGAAAAAGCTGCCAAGAAGAATCACAAACAGAGCAACAAAACTTAACTGAATTGCTCACCGCATATTCTTCTGGTGTAACCTTCAGAACATCAAATACCACCGCATCAAAGCTCTTCTTCAGCTCAACTGAACCTTTGTCACTCAAGGATTCAGAGCTGCTACTCTTCTGCAGAAACAAACAAAAACAGTGATGATATTTTGCTTCTCTCTTTTGTTTTTACACTCCTAAAAGCAAGATTTTACTTCAAATATCATTGTTTACAGACTTTTTTTATCTCTTGGGCAAATTATGAACTAAAAGTCATTCACAGGATATACTTTTCTGCTAGCAGAGACCACTAAAATCAGACTCTCTTCAACTGACTTTAATGGATTTCAAAGGTGCTCCTCAAAACACAAGTTGTACTTCAACAAAACTAAAATCCAATTTTGTTGACAGGAAACTTAACAACAATACAGTCATACTGAACTTCAAGCAGAAAGAAATACTACTATGGTGAGGAAAAAGGCAAAGTCTGCCCCAAAGCAATAGTTAACATCAAAGAACAATATCAATCTCTTGCTGTTTCTCTTAGAAGCACTAACATGTACAAATTTTACACTGAACTACATACGTCCTCCTATTGAAGACAGCATGAACAATTCTACTTTTTTAAATGCTAGCAATTCACATTTGCAAAAACTACCAGCTCCTAGAATGTTATTCCATTAATCTCTTCCTGTAATATAAATATTTAGCTTCCCTGTAAAAAAAGAGTTCAAAAAGTTAACACTTTGTATGAAATTCACACTTACAATCATAGAATGCAGTCCAAACCCCCTGCAGAAGCAGGGTCACCTAGATCAGGTCACACAGGAACATGTCCAGGCAGGTCTTGAAGACCTCCAAGGAAGGAGCCTCCACAACCCCTCTGGGCAGCCTGTGCCAGGGCTCCCTCACCTCACAGTGAAACAGTTTTTCTTATGTTTAAGTGGAACTTTTTGTGTTCCAGCTTCATCCCATCACCCCTGTCCTGTTACTAGCTACTATAGAAAAAAGGGTTGTCCCAACCTCCTGACATCCACCCTTTAGATATTTATAAATGTTAATAAGATCACCCCTCAATCTCCTCTTCTCCAGACTAAACAGTCCCGGTTCCCGCAACCTTTCCTCGTATGAAAGATGTTCTATACCCCTGATCATCTTGGTGGCTCTGTGCTGGATTCTGTCCAGCACTTCCCTGTCCCTCTTGAGCTGAGGAGTACAGAACTGGACACAGGACTCCAGATGAGGCCTCACCAGGGCAGAGTAGTGAGGGAGAAGAACCTCCCTCGACCTGCTGGCCACACTCTACTTGATACATCCTAGGCTGTCATTGGACTTCATATTGGTTTCATATGCTGCTTTCATGAAACATATGAAAACAATACAGTTTTTCCTTCACCTTCTTTGTGGTACTCCCTATTTCCATGCAAGTGCATAGCACACAGGCAGCTCTGCTAGCAACACACGAGTAAATACATAAATAAAACAAATATCTTTGGTAAGGTCTAAAGTTTCATTCAAGGAAGGAACTTTTTAGAACTTTGTGGCTCTCATCAGTACTGACTTAACAGTGTTCTTGAAGATTTCCTCTTTTAATCAGAAGACATGACAGACAAATAAAAAAGACAAACTGAAATCCAGTATGGTAAAAACAGGTTTCACACTCTGACAAAAACACTAAAGTAACAGCAACAAAGTAACTGTCTTCCCTTAGCAGAAAGGTTAGTTTAGTATTTTACACCTGTACAAGACAAAATATATATTCAGTAATTTCAAAGCAGATAAACACTGAATCTAGAAAGATCACTCAACATATGCTGAAGACAGATTTTTCAATTCCCTTCATCCTAGTATTATATAAGGCATTAACAAAAAAAGTCTAACCCAACATCAAAAAACCCAAACCCACCACACAACATCAAAAAACCCAAACCCACCACACAACAGGAACTTAAGGAGAAAATTATTTGCACAATTTTTTTTTAAAAAAACACCCAAGTTATCACAAAACCAACCAACCAGGTCTTGCAAACCCTCGAACGTTGCTACATATTTAGGAATCAGTCTAACACTCAGCAGTTCTTCACATGATCCTAGCAAAAAGAACTCAAATGTTCTGGCACTAACTTCACCTCTTCTCTTCTTTTCCTTAACAAGTAGATGACAAATGGAAAACTATTAACTTCCAAATAAGATGCATTAGCGCAGGAGGCCAATGTCTATTGCTTGACTGATCACAGAATCTTAAGGGCTGGAAGGAACCTCAAAAGAACACCCAATCCAATCCTGATGCCAGTGCAGCACCACCTAGATATGTCATACAGGAACTTGTCCTGGTGGGTTTTAAAGGTCTCCAGAGAACCCATGACCCACCTGGGCAGCCTGTTCCAGTGCTCCCTCCTCCTCACAGTGGAGAATTTTTAACTTGTGTTTCTTTGGAACTTACGTTTCAGCCTTTACCTGTTGCTCCTTGTCCTATCGTTGGATATCACCGAGAAAAGCTTGGCTCCATCCCCCTGAGATCTGTCCTTTATATACTTGTACATATTAATGAGGTCACCTCTCAGTCTCCTCTTCTCCAAGCTAAAGAGCCCTAGCTCCTTCAGCTTTTCACCATCTTTATGGCCCCGTGCTGAACTCTCTCCAGTAGTTCCCTGTCCTCCTTGAACTGAGGGGCCCAGAACTGGACACAATATTCCAGATGCAGTCTCACAAGGGCAGGGTAGAGGGGGGAGGAGAACTTGGGCTTTCAGTTCTAGAGGGCAGAAACTTTTGTGAGCAGGAGTGGACTAATGCCTGAACACATGTACCTGCCACAGATGAGAATGTTTCCCACAGGCCTTGCCGGTCCAGCTTATAGAGCTAAGACCATCTGTGGTTGTTAAAACTTGATAAAAGCTTCCTCATCTAGATGTGATGAAAGAGAATATTAAAAAGGCAGCTTTGGCTACGTCAAGTCTGTAAATACTAGTTCATGCTTTATTTTGGTATGTGAAGGTTGGAACTTTAAGTTATGCACATCAAGTTATTCACATTTAACCAGGGCATATGAAACCAACACACAAAACAAGAACCTGCTGCACCAGAGCTGTTTAAAGAAAGTTTAAAAATGTGTAAGAAAAATTGAGTACTCATGTCTTAAGCATCCAATAGGTGAGTTCTGAAGTCTTTACCTCTGAAGCAGTAGCCACGACATTAACACTGCTTGACTGTCCGTTCATTAGGTCCATACTGCCCACACCATTAATCTTCAGCCCTACATTTATCGCCGCAGGATCATCTCCAAGGCAACTGAATAACCATTCCTACAAAAAACAGAAGTAATCAGAAACTATTTTATTTATGGTTTTTACATAGATTCAATACCCAAAATCCATAACAAAAATAAAGTAGTTCCA
This sequence comes from Colius striatus, assembly GCF_028858725.1. Taxonomy (NCBI): domain Eukaryota; kingdom Metazoa; phylum Chordata; class Aves; order Coliiformes; family Coliidae; genus Colius; species Colius striatus. The sequence goes on from NC_084768.1 coordinate 19,548,231, forward strand.
AAACAGCTACATCACTTTGAGGTCCAAATTTCAGAGTCAAACATGGATTGTAAAAGTACCTGCTTAAAACCAACATCAACAACTGTAGGCTTCATTGAGACCACCTACTTACTGTCAGTATAGACTTGCATATTCCTCTCTCTAGTATTTTCTATATACCACATATCCATATGTAAATGTATGCATTAACCCTAACTTAGTTGCTCTTATATTAAGTTCACATGATTCTTCTCCTTTGATTACTGACTTTAAAACAGTATATTTCTCAAGTTAACTCTATAAAATAACTAAAAGAATTATTGGAGGATTTCTTAATGTTATAGGTATATTTACCAGCTTTAAGTGAAATTTACCATATTAAAAGTTATTCAAGAGAACAAGTGGAATTTTATATTATTCTCCAAATTACCTATTTTTAGTTAAAAAAACCCCACAACCCAAACAAAAGAAAACTCCACACCCTGTTAATGCATCCTTCCAAGAATACTATTACTTTTCATTTCTACAGAGAAAACGCAGCAAAGATACTGAAACCATTGCCATCCACTACAAAAAACAGTAAACTCAATACCTAGGTGTTACAGACAGAGGAAAAATTGGTTTAGGCTTAAATTTCATGAGATGTTAGTGCCCTCTAGCGTGAAAACAATAAATCAGTTTTCAACAAGTGTGACTGTTTCTAAAGTTACTATTATTTATGAAATACACTTTAGATTTGTTGTTTAACTGAGAACTATTACACTGTCTGCAACTAAATGGAGAAAGTTGAGCAACAGATAACTAAGCAATACCACAAGACAAAATACAGCATCTCATACTTAAAACCTCTATGTAAAAATCTAAAAAGCCGTATCTTCAAGCAACCTAAACCAAGTATGTCAGATGAACAAGTCTGGAAGGCAAGAAATTGCAATACTTAAGATAGTCTCAAAAAAACAGTAACTTTAACATGTCATCTTTGGAATGCAATACAGAAAGGAAGGCAATGCAGAGAGACACATTGTCAAACACTACAGCTTCTAAGTATTTTAAGGTATTAACAGTCCCCATTTGAACTACATTGAGCTGTACTCCCGCAGTTAAAATCAGCCATCCGCACTCTGCACTTTTTTGGGGTTTTTTAAAAAAAACACATCTAAGGACAGAAGACTCTACATTTCACTTCAACATTATGGTCCCAGCCCATTTGCTGTAATTAGGATTCCGTTTCCTCCATTAAAAATGCACTTAATACACTTAAATTTTAGTTGCTATTACTAATAGACCACATAAAGGATAAAAAATAAAAAGATACCCCATCTTTAGCTTGCGAGTATCACTGTTGTCCTGTCCTTTCCTGTCTCAGTTACCCTTCAGAGGTTGTCTCATGTGGAATATTTCCAAATGCTTAACTCCCCAATGCATCTTCCCTATAGCCTTTCTATTTACTGAACTGAAATGCAAAGAAATCAATCTCTAACTGGTGTGTCATCATTTTCATTCATGTAGTGACAGCAGAGGACAGTTATCATATCTCCAAAACCAGTTTCAGACCCTCCACATGGTCAAAATAGTACACTTGTCCCAATTCAATCATCATCTTCTCTGAAAAAACATCTCTCTCCTTAAAAAATTGTATTTAATCACTGTAATTATAAGGAAAATTGACACTTTGCAAAATGTCATCATCCTATATGGCCCATAATTGTATCATACAAAGCCAATCATATCTTTTACCCATGTGTCACATATACTTCAGTTATTAGTATGAGGAAGGCGAACAAGGGGGAGAATTTTTTACTCAGGAAATGTGAAAACTGAAGTTCAAGGGCTTTTTTTTTTATTTTGTGGAGGGATTTGCATGGTGCTATTTTGAAGAAACTACGCATATCAGAGAAACCACTGGAGTTGGGAGAGCAGCTTCAGATAAAAACTAGTGAACTAATCCCTCTATAAGCAACAGGGTTAAAATGATTAGTCTTTCATAATCCGTAGACATCCAGACAGGTCCAAGCAACATCCCTCATCCCATTTTCTAATGCACTATGTCAAGTCTTACTCCTGGTCCCTTAACATAACAGTTTCAGTTTACTGCCTGTTTCCCAAGCTATTCTGGACGTTTGCATCTGCCTACCCATCCTGACTGCCAGAGAGACAGATAATTATTCCTGAGCTGTTTGAACGTGGCACACATTCACCTAAGATTAGGCTAATTGTTATTGGTAAGTCAGGCAACTACGTGATAGACTTTCCACTTTGAGGATTGTAGCTTGAGGCTGCAGTGGTGGTGTATACTGATCCATGTTTTCCTTTTCTACCCAGTTACTGACTGATGAGAACTGTGAGACCTCTACCTCTTAGTCAAGCATGGTTAAAACTGGCCACCATACTGAAATGTCTGCAAGGCACATAAAAGGTGATTTTTATCTATGATTCTATGAAAATCCCTTCAACAAACCTGCATGCAAACAAAACAGATTACAAAAACATAACATCTGCCAGTAATGCTGTATTGTAACAAAGCTGTGCACACAATGTTAATTTTGTATTCACTGCTGAATTCCAACAGCATGTTTGACTACATTTACACTTTTTTAGTGGTTGTGAAGATATACTGAGATGCAGAGTTAGTACTTAACTGCTATAAACTAGGTTCCATAATTTAAAGTGTACTTTTGAAAGCTGAATTACACATGTGAATATCACCACTCCCACAAGGAAAAGTCACAGCAACAATTTTGGCCAGTATATCCTTTAAGATAAATGTTGAAAAAACCCATAACATTGGAATAATTAACTAATTTGCTTGCTATACCACCCTTCTGTTCAATATCATAAGTAAACAGCAATACCAGAAAGTGATCGACAGCAAAGCTGCTCAGAGCAACACAGCAGGATACGTGTAGTGACTGCCACTGCACTGCTATAGTGAGTCACACACTTTTCACTGCCTACCCTGTATATCCAATTACAAAAACTGAATTACACTGAGCAATTTGAGCTTCCAGTTTGTTTCTCCTCTTCAATTTAATAACTGTCTTTGTGCTCAGAAATGCATTAAATGGGAAATTGGAAGTGTTTTATACGACATACAAAATACTTGAGCATGCATTTACGTCAGCCTGAAGCCTGGACACACTATGTGGTATCTTCCTGAAATCTCCTGCATGCAAACTGTATAGTAAAAAGAACACCAGAAAATACTGATAGAAATATTCATCATACCCAAAGAATCAAACTGTCCAGACTAAACAGAGTTTGCTGTCTTCAATGAGTTTGACCTTTTCTGGAAATTCACTCAGGGCTGTATTTGATGATCATTCCATCATGGTGACTGACCTATAAGCCTCCAAAACTGAAGGCAGCTCAGCAAAGATGTGGAAGGGCAACATGCCCATGAAGCTGAGGGAATGACTAAGGGTGTGACTGACCACAGCTGTTGGAGGAGCTGACTTTATCTCAGCACAAAGGGGACAAGAGGGTGGCCTTTGTTTTAGATAAACAGCTGTGTCAGTTGAGCAAATCAACTGACCGTATTACAGCTGAGTGAATCAACTAGTGCTGTAAATGTCTCCCCCTCTACCCTGCATTCATTAGAGAAACTGAATGTCTCCCAGATTTAGCTAGTCCAGCATGGGGGAGTGAATACATGGCTCAGCCCAGAGTACAATAACTAACAAAGGGATTTCAAAGCCAGCAACAGGCTTGAGCTGGCTTTAGCCCACGTCTGGTGGGACGTCCAACATCGTGACAGTGAGGATATCTAAGGACCAATAAATAGGGCTCACATAGGTGTTGTTCAAGCTGTATATTGCAATTGCTATATTTTGCTAAGTTTAACTAGCATTTTTATTGTGATTTTATTATATTTTGCATCACTCTGCCAAACTATAAATCCTCTGTGACATCAGCTATCCAAGTCATAAAATTAATATTAAACATTGTACCCCTCGTGTGGAATATTGAAAAGAACCTGGTCATAGAGTACTGGACTCTGACAGTGGCCTAACAGGATACCTAAGCCTGACTCTTCCACAGCAGAATACAGGAATGTTCTTGTCTCAGCTTAGATGAACTACTATTCCAAAAATACAATGTATAATCAACATTTTAAAGGATAACCCTAAAATTACATTAAAAACTTCCTTCTTCGAGGAAACATAGCCACAGTGCAATTTTGTTAATGGCTCATGATGACCAATATCCTCTTTCTTCTGATTCATCATGTCAGTACAAAATGTCATTTGTTTTGAACACAGATCCTCATGAAGAAAAATAAGTTTGCTCAACCACAAATGCAGAATCACTACCAGACTTTAGAGACCAAAGAATAGCAGGGACCAAACAATCACTTCCAGACACAATCAACCTGAGCTTCTGATCACATGGAAACTCACTGGGTATTTTGACAAACAGTACAGAAAAAGATATTTCTTCTTAAACAAGGAACAGAAGTGTATTGGGTTCCACTGAATCTTCACAACCCCCATGGTACAGCCTGAATAGATTCAACTACTCCGTACCAGGACCTCAAGACACTTCAATGACATCTTGCAGCCCCTGACTCAGCTATAGTTCCGTATCTGAGCCCTTTGATTCCTAGCTAGAGGTGTATTTTTTCCAGTACTGCAAGGCACTAAGTTAACATTGTTTTTAATGACCGAACACAAGGCAGAAGCTTCAATAAAATTGCAATTCGGGTTCTTCAAGCAACTATCATGTTCACCTAATATGGATCAAGTCAGATTAGTTTGTCTGGAATTACTTTGTGGAACCGCTTCAGTATCTTGGATGCCTCACTACCTTTTTGATCAGAATTTGTTAAATACAAAATGAGTCAATTAATCTATAGTTCCTTACCATATAGGTCTATAAGAGCCTTTATTACAATTACTCCTTTTGCACACAGTAATTCCTACTTTATATGAAGAACATCCAGAAATGCTTGGGAGTTTGAGTGGTGGGTTCCTGTGACTGGAACATGTCTAAAGCTGGAAACATGTCTAAAGATGGGAAGAAAGCTTACTGTCTAAACTGCAAAAGTAGAGATAACTCCTAAAACCATGCCAAATTAAAGAGATAATAAAAAAACCAACACACACATCCCACATCAAAATAAAAACCAACACAAACAGAAGACTCATAATTAGGCAGAAATTCAGTAAGGCACGGGTAACAGAACAAAGTGTGTTGATCCAACCGTGAAAGAAGATTTTTGCCAAGTAAAAATTAAACTGCACCTTCCAAACTCTGTTTTACTCTTGATTCACCAAAACAAAAAACCCCTACAACTAAGTTACTGCACTCTAAGAATAAAGACATTGTGTATACAGCATCAAAAAATATGAAAGTCACCTAAACACAGACTTAAATTCAGTTTTTAGTAAGCATGATAACACTAAGAGGTAATGGAAGGTAATAAAACTGATAGAAACTTCTACAATAGAGGTGAAATAAAGGCTCGAGCAACTTAATATAACAGAATCCTCCTGCAGGAAATTTATCACTGAAGATAATCAAATCCCATATCTGAGATTTCACGTGAAATTCCCACTCAAACATGAATCTTGGCAAAGCACTTAATAAACTGCCACATGAAGCCTAAGATAAGAGACACTAGAAGACAACATGCATGGGTTAGAGGCATGACAAAAATAGAGAGAAAGTAGCACAATGAGTAGGAAGAGATACTAACAGTTATTAAATATGCAACCAGTACAAATATTACAATGACAAAACATTTCAAAATACAAGAAAGCAACATAATACAGGAAAAACCAAACGATCTGATGGACAGAAGAACAAAAAATGAAAGTCAATCATTACGGAATCATTTGAGTTCGTCCCTATAAAATTTCTGCTATGAATTTCAGCACAGCAGTTGGAAATGAGTGCCACTAATGCTGCAAGCAAGAAATAGACACAAGAGATCAAGACAAATAGTACCTCCAAAACATTTCACAAGAGATAACTATACTGTGCTCTATGCAGTTTTGGTCATCTGGCATCTGAAAGAGATTTGAACACGTAGAAAAGGGCTCCCAGTGTTTGAGAATATTCCATTGCAGAAATGGAAATCAGGAGACTTCAGCTTGCTTTTCCTAACAAACTTAAAACTGCACAAGCATACACCTGTCCTGTTTATAAATATCAAGAGGACAAAACAGTCATATGAATAAAACAGAAATTTATGCTCAAAATCAGAAGACAGCAATTGGGTTCATGAACAGTTTGTGGAAAACCATACTAAGCAACTGTGGATTTCTGCTTTTAAGTTGATACTTCCTCCTGAAAGAAATCATGTCATAAGGCACCTGCACGAACAGCATAGCTAACCCAGTAATCCTGTTTGCATTGATTTGATTAATCTTGATGTAAACTCAAAGCACTTCTATGCTCATATAACTCAACCACTCCAACTTATGTCACACATCCACACTCCCCCTCAGCAACTGTTGCACAAGTCACAATAGTATCAGCTGTTTAAGCTCCAAGACAGATGAAATTAGAATCCACCATAGAACAAGTAGAACAAAAAACCCATTTTATTAGGTTGGACAATTAAGTCTCAAATATCAAAAAAGCTTCATTGAAATATGGTCCTTCATTTACCCTAGAGAAAGCTTTACCTGGACAAACAGTTATGTGACATTATTATTAAGGATACCACTACCCACAGAGCACTTTCACCATCATGTGTATGCTCACGTTCTGGACAACAAAATCATCTTATTGCTACTCTCATGCACCTCAATCTCTGACTTCAGGGACAAGGAGGAGGAGGGAGAGGTTATACATAGTACAGCTCTGTTTCATTGATATCTTAAGTTTCCAGCTATCAAGGTCCCTGCATCATGGTGCTTCAATTCATCTCAAGAACTGGTACAACTCGTAGCTTCCATTTTCTCAGATGAGATTAAGAAAGTCATGCATCCAGGAGAATACACTTATCCCAGGGCACAATTAAACTACTGCTCACCAAATCCTATTACAAAAATCAAAATATTATCTCAGTTTGTAATCAATTTTCAATATCAATAAAGAAGTTCAGCTCAAAAGGTAAGAATTTTTAAATTAGTTACACAGCAATAGGAAGGAGATTCCTCCCCTTCTGACTCCCATCATTCAAAAGCCAGCTATACTCACTGGACTGACAGCCAAGACAGATACCGCAGCACAAGGCAACAAAGTTTAGCATTGGCACATAGCTGCAACCAATAGCAGATCCCAGCACTCACACAATATACAGGCAGGAAATAAGCGGAAGAATTATTGCAGGCAACAAATGGAGTAAGCCAAAAACATGCACATGTGTACATGCTATTTAAGCTTAGTCTAGGGTTGCAAGATGTTTGTTTACTTCTAACATACAGAGTTCTGCAGTACAGTTTGAGTGTTAAAAGACAAAATGCAGGTTCAACTAAGTAAATAACTTCACTGCACAAGAACTGAAGATATTTCTGCTCATAAATTGTATACAGATTATCAGGTTGCCAGAGCTTCTTTCTCCAGAGATCACCTAAAAGCCTTTGTTCTATTTTGTAGTTCTTTAGAACGGACATTGCAGATAATAATGTTTTATTCCTTCAGATCCAGCTATTATTTCACAATTGCTTTCAGAACAGACTGAACACCTGAAGTTATGATGCATGGTTTATTTTTCCTCTCATATGCCAAAAGGTAAGTATTAAGCAAATAAAATTATTTTAGCACAGAAAGTACATGGAGTATAATAAGATTTTGCACTCCTCAAGTCTCCCTCTCTAGAATTCAAGCCTTTCAACAGTTTAGCCTACTTGAGCAATGTTTCTTCAAATATCTGGAAAAAAAAAAATAAGAAAGTAGGCTTGATCAATCAGGAACTGGAGACGGATCTCTCCTCATAAAATGAGAGAAATGTCATAACCTAGTGACACTTTTGAAAGACAGGAACTACTGATAATTATTTCTGTGAATAAGTAGTAAAAAGTGGATAAAGAAAATAAATAGGAATTATTTGATCTTGAAACAGATAGTTCATTAGATTCTCATCTATACGATAAGCTTTCCATAATTGGCTTTGCCAAGAATCTCCCCAGAGCTATCAGTATTGTCTGCAAACAAGAGGAGTAGTAAACAATTAATGTCATGTTGATGAACTGATGCTCAGTTTGTGAAATATTGTTATTTTGGGTTAAATGTGCAGGCAGGGTATAAGTGGAACTAACAGAGGACAAATATACCCATGGACAACATTCTGAACAGGGAAGTTATACTTAAGAGCGTGCATCAAACCATCCTAGGGCAGATTCTTAACTAGAGATTATAAAATACCAAATGTTGCCAAGTAACAGCCTTCAAATCTGCAGAATTAAAGACTCAGTACCAACACCTACCCCAACTGCACCCTTTACTTTGAACAGTAAGAGAAAAAGTATTTATTTTTGGAGAAAATGTGGCAAAACTCCTGCCACACTGAATGCCTCTTCAGGAAGAGGAAAATACTGTTGAGAACACTTTACCATCTTTTTTTGTAAAGTTATTAACAAAGAAAGATCTTTCTTGATCAAGACACAGTATCTCAGTCTGTTTTAAAACTCAGCTTTCATAGAGATGAGTAGTCTTCACCAAAACACCCATGATGACAACATTTCAATGTCGTTCTCTAAAATTACTCTTTTCTTAACATCACACATCAGTATGGACGTTTGCACCGTTGCTATAGAAATGGTGCTAACAGGAAAAACTCCATCAGCACATGAACTGCCTATATTTGGTATGATTACTTTGGGGAAGAGAGGTGAACTTTTTCTGCCTCTGCCACTATTCCCGCATTCATTTATGAAACGGTGTGAGGCTCACAGTAGCTAAGTTCTATAAGCAAAGAAGACACAAACCAGTTATTTATCCATCCAAGAATCCACATCTTTTCCACATTTCTAACTCCCTTTGTCAGAACCTCACGAAGTGACTAATAAGAGAGCAGGTAAAGACCTAAATACCAATAGTTTAATATTAAATCCTTTTCTTAATCCAAGACCAGTCAATAACAGCTGCCTAAAAATATGAAAAACTGAATAAATAAAAACAAAACTGAATAAAACTGAACAACTCAAAGTTAATTCACACAAATCCAGGGCTTCAACAAATCAAATGGACGTTGAAACCTTCTTTTAAGATAGACCTGATAAATTCACAGAGGATTTGTCAGTTGGCCCAACCACATGTCAATGACCTATTCAAAGTGCCAGAAATTGGAGACCAGTATCTCTTCAACTGACATAATTTACAGTGAACATTTTCATGAACAAGGATAGTTTTTTAAGATGATATCAAACTGTCTTCTTGTTATCAAAACAGAAACTTAAAGTAGATCGGAGGGAAATCCTGTCTCTTTAGAGACCCAAGGCAGACAGAAATTTCTCTGAAGGCCTGAAATTCTGACATAGCCATGTTACTAGTTGTGCAGTAACAATGACAGTTCAATCACTAGGAAAACTAAATGCAATTTCAGGTTAATGGACAGTGTAAGTGAGAGCACTGCTGGAGCTACTTCTAAGCCATTTACCTACATTATTGATGAAAGATCTGAAGAAGGAATGACATAATAAATATCTGCAGAGTTTGTAGAACTTGTATAACTGATGTACAACGTTTTCCAGAAGACATTGAAGACACTGTGATGTAGCACAAGCATTAATGTGAAGAGTGTAGCTGGCAAAGCAAGAGAATCAACTACGAAATAAATATTTGTATACCTTGAAGGGTAGTCAAAAGGAAAATCTCAAATTCTTGTTACAAAACAGAGAAAGAGACAGACTGCAGGGGAAAGATTAACGATAAAGATCTTTACAGTACATAATGACAATTTGAAACTAACCAGGGACCATGGAAATCAAATAATTTCTCAAATTGCTTCCTACAGAGGTAGAGGCATGTTGTTTTGTTTTCAAGCCATGCTTCAAATAAGAAATGCAAAAAACGTTAACTGCCAAAAAGGTGCGTTCTGTTCTGCCCTGGACTTAGTGGCAATATGATCAACAAGCCAGGAAAGGAGAATACAAATCTGAACAGAGTTTACTGGCAACAAAGAGAAGTGAAGGCACAAGATGCATGTGCACACACAGAGCTAACCAGCCTGCTTGGTTTAACAGACACAGAAAGGCTGTAGATGGTCAAGCCAAGTGAGAGCAGCTAAACACGTTCAAAGCATGGACAAGCATTTTCTTCCACATCTCACAGAGCATGAGGAAATCTGCAATTTTAATATCCTTTAAGAACATAGCAACTGCTGACGGAGTACCAGCATCTCCTGGTCTTCTCAGTATCTAAGAGTCAAGTCCAGCTTATTCACACATACATCCCTCCCCGAAAAGATTCCAGTATGCCTTCAATATAGTCTGTCAAGCAGGATTTTAAAGATTATTCTAGCACTATGAACTCAGCAGAGGAGTGCACAACTGATCTCCTATCTAAATTCTACCTGAATATTTGAAATCTTCAGTGGATGATTAGGTAATTATTACTCAAGCATCCTTCAGCTTATCAAATGCTACTGTGCACATTTCTGCCAAATCAATGGATGCTTCCATTAAAAATTTATTTAATTCATCGATTGCAGATATGTGCAGGCTGAAAACTTGGGTCAAAGAGCACGGTCATATCAGACTTGGAAAATGGTGTTCTTTCCACATAAGTCTACTATTTTACAGCAGATAATGCTATTTCTTAAGGAAATCGTGTTGTTTAATGGTTCATTTAACTCAAAAGAAAGATACATTAATCCTTGTGCTACTCTTTTGACTGATAAAAAGTAAATCTAGAACATTATAACGCAGAGAAAGGCCACACCATGAGAGGGCACTACATCACAATCGTGAATACAAATCCCGTCATTATGCAACCATTCAGTGATGTTATCTGTATCTTTAAGCAGCTCATGGTTGGTACCTTCCAAAAAAATTCACTATAACCTGCTACTTCATTAAGTACTAACAGATGAAATCTCTCATCTTACCACACTGATTAGAAAATGCTTTGCTTGCCTTTCTAAGATCACCAAAACCACCCCAGTGCTAAAACAAAGGAGTAGTACTAATCTTGGGGAAATCACAAATAGAACAAAAGCAAAGACTCTCAGATTTTTAAATACCTACCAGGTAAACTTATCTGTTCTCTGGCAACTCCTGTCACAAAACTTTGCAGGACTTTTGCCCTAATTTTGCACAAAAGTCTATCCCCCCCCACCTACCCTATCCACTGCCATCTTTGCTTTAGAAGGTATTTTCTGGCTCAAACTAATCAATAGCACTGACTTCCTCTTAAAGTCAGGCTGGCCAAGACAATGAAAGCTAATTCCTCTTCTAAATGAAAATACTGCACTTTGAGATCCTGTCATTCCCTGTGTTGCTGCCTTGAGTGTTTTAGTAAAAAACAAAACAAAACAAAGCCACCTAAATAAATACACAGCTTGGTCAAGGTGAGCACTTTTGCTGTCACACAAGATTTACTTCGAATAGAAGGAAAAACATGAGAAAGGCCATGACTAATACTGACAAATGAAAGTGTTTCTAACTATTTGGAACCAGAAGCCTAAGTTATAATTTGGACTAAGATTTGATACTACTTTATCAGTATTGACATTAAACCGTCCTTGTCCTGCAGGTACAAGGAAACTTGTCAACATAAGAAATGTAAGTGAACACTGCACATCAAACAGGGAGTAGCATTCCTGGAACCAACAAAAAAGACCCAGTGAAGATAAAGCTGTGCTGGGAAACAAACTAATCTGGGAGAGTGTTAACAGGGAAGCCAGTAGTCAGCAGGACATTTTGTTGCCCTGCAGAGGCAGACCATGGCCCGTGGGCTGCCATCTGGAGAACCTTATTGTGTCACATCATGTCCTTTAAATTCTGCACACTTTAAGCATTTTTTTATTCCTGAATACTGTGAGTTACCTTATCACTGAAAATATTGCAGCAAGGAAAAAAATTGATTATCAGTTCAGAAACCGTGTAAATTGCAATTCCAGAAGGTATTCTTTGAGGACATAGAAAACATAATAAAATACATTATATTGCAGTATTTATAAATGGTTCTACTAATAAACTGTGTTTGCTATGCCCCAAGCAACACCATGGAATAGATGACCCTCAGTTGTTCCCTCTAAATTCTCTAGTTTAGAGGAAACACAAAAGGCATTAATGACCTAACTAAAACAGTGTGTAGGTTCAGAGGGAAAGAAGCATATCCAAATACACTGGCCACTTAATTTCTTACTCTCTCAATGATGTGAGTTTTACATGTATCTTTAGATTCTCAAAAGACTGGATAAATGTTATTTTAAAATCCTTGAAATCTGTTTGAACATGTTTGAATCTCCTTTTTTTCCTTCTAGGAAGATTCGGCAAAATCTGGCTTCAAGCCTTCAACAAAAACATTCTGCTTCCTAACGACTACAAAGAAAATCCAGCAGAATAGTCATGGAAAATGTATCATTTCAAGAAATCAACTTGTGGCATGGGTATGTTCTACTAGCTAGGAAAAGCAGCACTGCCTGCAATGGCTATTCAGATAGTCCAGACAAAGATGTTATTTGTGTGGCCTCTCCTCTCCAACATTAACAAGCACCAGAAGTAGGTCACAGTCCAGTTTGTCAGTCTTTCTGTTCTCCACTGTTTTTTCAGGAAGAACAAAGATGCATACATTGGTTCAGAGGTGAGAAAAGCTTATGAACTCCAGAATGAGAAACCAGTACACTGGCAATGGAAGGCCATAATCCAGGAATAGGAAAGAAAACTACAACATTTCATGTTGTGAAATAGAGTCCAATGAACAAGTAACAGCAAATCAGTTGGGTATGATGGAAGGGTAGAAGTGAAGAGAGAGAACAGGCAAGCCCTATCTGCACTCGCTTATCCTAGTCCTGCTTTATCTTTGACAAAGGGTTTCATTGTGTTTTGATTCCTGTCGACATTGCAACATTTCATGGCATCACCACCATGAGAGACTCAACAGGTACTGCTCATAAGGATTTGTAAAATCAAAACTACAAATAATCTGGTGAAAGAAATTAATAAACTGATTTTTTTTCCCTACTGTTAATAAAAATATCTAAATAAATTCAGATCTTTCAGTATTGTTTCAAAGCCAAGATGATCTGTATTAGTGAACTGTTAAAAAAACCCAAACAATTAAACACCACACAAATTGGGAATTCTTTTCCCTATTCCATACTAACAAAATGTGAGTTGCCTCTTGCCTGCTAAAGGAATGGCCCAAAATCCCCATACTTCAGCTGCACTTAGAAAAAACTTGAATTTTCCAGTTATTTTCCATATTCAGCTTGCCAAGTTGGGGAGGTTCATTGCGGTCATGAACGTTATTTAAACATAAATAAGAGCCAGCCACATCATAAATAGAGTATTGATTCACCTTACTTTTGAAATATCACTGAAGTCACCAGCCACAACTCCATCAGTGTGTCTTTGGCAGGTAGTGTGCTTTTGAAACAGCTTTATCACTTAAAAGCTAAGAGATTTTCATGATCTACACAAACTGATCTTCCACTACCTCTAAGACAACAGATAAAAAACAGCCTCAGCAAAACCAGGAGATGTACCTACCAATTTAAATGCAATATTCATTTAATGGTTTACAGGATCTTTCCCATCTAAGAATCTAAGGTATTTATACCCAAACAACAGAATATGGTTTTCCAGCTGAGTTGTGTGTGTAATAGTTGTGTGTGACAGTCTCTCTGTTACAGAGACTGCCTCATAAGCCAGCTCATCAAGGAATTAAAAAAAAAAAAAAAAACCAACATAAATTCATTCCAGGACCCAATTGAATGTCTAAACCAGTCTCAAAAAAAGAACACAAATCACAAATGGCATCTCCAACCTAGGTGAGATTCCTTTTCCTCTTCCAATATGTATTTTCTGATTTTGAGGATTGTTACATTTAAAAAAAGAAAAGAAAAAGTCAGCCTTCTCTGCATTAAAGAGGATGCCAATGCTAAATTCCAAAAGATGGCAATTTTTTTCCTGTAAGCAAAGCACTTTCACCGACATCAGGAGAATTGTAAATACAGAAAAAGCCACAAAGAAATACTGATCTGCTAGTCTAATGATAAGATCATAGAAACACACCCTATTGCCCTAGGGAAAAAAAAGATATCAAATTCCATTAACAGCCTGGAATGTAATAGGGAAAGATGACACCAGTGACAAAAACTTCAGTTGTTTAAGTCCATCACTTCTCCTCATCTTCCCTCCCTCACTCCAACAAGTAAAATCAAGAAGATAACTATGACATTCGGTACCAGTCCACACAGGAATCTGACACCTAAAAGCAACACACAAACTCCAGCATAACCCAAGACTACAAGAGTAGTAATTTTTCCTGCTCCCTAGAGGGATCTCACTTGTGTCCATGTCCTTTAACATCACTACTGTCTCATTCTGTTTTCCACATAAGAGGGAAGAAAACAAACAAAGTCTATAGTTTTACAAAGTCATGAAAATAAGAGCTATCTTTTTTAAAAAAAAGTACAGCTGAAACGATTCCTTAAAGGCCTCAACTTTTCTACACCATACCTTTTTTTAAACAAAGGAGAGATTAGTGGTTGCACTCAATCTTAAAGGTCTTTGCCAACTGAAATGACTCTACGATTTAACAAAAGTTTTGTGGATGTAATAACTTAGCAAGACGTCTTTCATGTTTGCTGCTTTTCAAATAAGCTTCCCTTTTTAGAAGTATCACTTAACATAGAAATCCAGTTAGTCTAACTTAGCATGACAAAAATACAACACATCTCTGAATTACATTACTATATAGATCTACACATCAGATTTTACATTTTCCTAAGCTATCCTTTGCAAAAGGCTTTCCTGTCTCAGCCATATTCTTGCAATTATTGACTTATTCCAAGTTTTGTAACTTAGTTAAGAATTATTCTTCAACAAAACCATTTCAGCTCCAAATCATTAGCACATATATCCTTGTTTCTTTAAGTCCAAATTTGTTTAAGATTTTGTATCTATTTTGCATTTATTCACTTTGGACTTACAGTAAGCACATGCTGTCAGTGTATAACTGGTTCCACACCATTGGGTGTTGCAGTTTTCTCTCCTAAGCTAATCATATTGAACAGAGAAGGTATGCAATTTCACATGAAAAAAACCAACAAAAAAGATTTCTGATAAGCTTCTCTAGCTGCTCTGGCATAACGTCACCTTAAACACTTTTAAACTTTCCATTGTATATACAGAAAATAATTTGGGATCATGTAACAATGAAATACACAGACAATTCTTTTCCCTCTCCTAGTCATACCATATTTATTACCAAAAAGAGAAGAAACTAAGGCAGTCCTGACTGCTCGTCTCTAAACAAATTTTGAGACATCTCTCTAACAAACCAAAGTCCCCAAATGCTAGCTCATACACAGACTTGTATGAATTTAACTTCTTTTAGAAATTAAATTAGCTTGTCTGAAACATGGACTAGGTCCTAATGAAGAGGCCCTTCCACCACTAAGACAGCTTCAGAAGAGTCAAGATTCACTTTTCAGAAGTTTTAAACAAGTCACAACATGAAACAAAGTTTGGGTTCTGTCATCACACAGACCCCCATCCACATTAAAAAAAAAAAGGTTAATTAAATACATGGGCAAGCCATTACATGCAAGCGTTGAGGAAGCACTATCTGCAAGCAGATCCAAAGCACACTATCTGCTTACAAACAGTTGTTCTTCAAAAGGTAAAGAGACTCAAAAGTAGTTTTTTGACTTGTTTAATATCACTTCCATATGCCTACAAGTTTCTAAGACATTGTACAGCTGGCATTCACCTCAGGTAAAAATAGTATCAAGCTTGCCTCTTTGTTTGATCTCCTGACTACAATTTGGTTAACATCATTTTCCTCTCCAGATTCCTTCAGGTATTCCACGTAGACACTTTAATCACTTTAAAAAGATATTGCCAGTAGAGCTAAACAACTTCCATAAATAAGGTAACCTTCTTCCAGCATAGCTAGAACTACACAGGAGTATAAAACAATAACCAGAGTTTCATACTGCAATTAGATTTGGTACTACTACCTTTGGTGCATTTGTAATGAAGACCTCATCCAGTGTAACACAACATGTACTTGTTTACCATTACAAAGAAGAAAAGCACTTTTAGCAAGGCATACCACTGAGAATACCAAAGATCTATTATTAAAGAGTTACCTAGCAAAATCTATTCAAAATAAATCCAAAACACGGCATACTAAAAAGTAATAATAAAGCCTTATATATAGGTAACATTCTTCCTCATCCTATCTTAAGGCCCAAGTTTTATCTGCCCTAACAAACAAGCAGCTCAAGTTTCAGGCTGCTCACCATTCATGGTTCTCAGAAGCACAGAGTTAGTCTGTAGCTAAGAAGAAATCTTGCCAAGTCTTCAGTAATTTTGTACTGCAAGCTCCAGAAGATACTTGAAGATCACCTCAGCTGCATGGAAGGACTGAACTCAATAGATTTTACTCTTCTCCTACATTATTCCTTTCCAAAATGCCTGTTGGTATATTTCTATAAAAGTTTGAAGAATAAGAATATAAACATTATTTAAAGGTACTTGTCTGGTCAAGTCTAACAACTAATGCCTAAACAAACTGGTCTGTCTAAAAGTATGCGACTATTACTCTAAAAATAATTGAGATCGCTGCCACAACTCAGATATACTTACTAATAAAGCATAGGGGAAGAAAGCACATTTGATTATACGACTGGTAATCAAAGACAAAGCTGCTGTCAGAATGGTCTAGATTGGCTAGCAACAGCAGCGTAGTTCAGGTACCCTTTAACCACCCAGAAAAAAAGCTCATTATGCAGCAGAGTGCAAGAGGAAATACAATAACTGTGAGTCATCCACTTATCCATATGCAATATCAATATACCTCATAATATTAGATTTATTAATTAATGACAGCACAAAACAGTGTTGCATTAGTAGGGGAGAGAAAGCAGCACAAGTCTTTGGGCCATTTCTGTTATTGATTTAGCATTTCAAAAGAATTTATGTGTTTTTTGAAATTAAAAAAAGTACACTTAAACTCTGTGATGCTACCAGCACTCAACTTCACACAAGTAAGCTGACTGCAGATGCTTTTGGAACCCCCAAAATACTTTACAGGCTTCTGGACTAATTTTGGTTTGATCATACAAATGACTGCATTACCAAGTTTCCAGTAACACCATCCTTCTCAACTCAATCCACCAGCCTACTGTAAAAGATGCAACGGCTGCATCTAGGCAAAAGGAATTTTCAGAAATGTCACAAAGATCCTATAATGCCTCAAATAATTCTGCATGAAATCTGAACCCAAGAAGTTCTTGCCTAGTTCCCAGACTTGCAAATCCAGCTAGGGATTAATGAGAAGCTTGTGCTCTAATAGCAGAAATCAGCACTCCACAAGCTCACTGGTAACCAACAGGACAACTGATCCATGTAGTTGACTTCAGCTGGTTTAGAGGAACTCTGATTCTATATTTGCCAGCCACCTCTGTTACTAACTGCTTTTTCCTCATTCCTTCCTCTGCCATGACATCAGCACAAGATTTTGCATGGCTGAAGAACAAACAGTTTGAGGGAACTATCAAACAAAAAATATGGGTGAGGGAGCTTAATTTCTTAGCTGAGTAAGGTCCTCAATGCATTTCACTCTACTAGTTTCTCTGCCAAAAGTGTGCCAAGTGAGAAGTCAATGAGTAAGCTGCCTCACTGCATGTGGGGTCACAATCTAATTGAATTACAAGCCAATTTACATCAGTTACAACTGTAGAGGGCCCCAACTTAAACAAGTAACAGAACTTAACAGCAAATAGAAGATCAAACTAACAACTTGTCAACTAAACAGGTGACTAGAAACACAAGCTTTTCAAGAGCTTATAAAATTTGAGTTTTATATGGAACTCCCAGGTCATAAGTCCACCTGTGTTTACAAGCCTCTTCAGATACAAATTCATACATGAAGCCTACAAAATAAAACTTGGTAAATGGAGACTTTCAGCTTTGCATTGGAGGCTTCTGCCTGCCTATCTGTTAATCTAAAAAGGTTGCATCACAGAAGAAAACGTGCTTGGTACTCTTCCTGTTTATTCACTTATTGGTCAAATTCCAGTCACTCTGTGACATGATATCACTTATTCTATATCTCAATGAAAATATAATACTACAGCACAGACAATTATCCCAAACCCTGGGCACCTTAATAATGTGATAAAAGCAATTAAATTTACAAACTGAATTAAGATTTTTTAGGATCTCTGCCAGTTTTGTCTAGCCACTGTTATCTAAGAAATACACCTTCAGCTTTTAAAAAAAGATCAATATTATTCTTCCCCTGCACGATCAATCTGAGCCTGTCTCAATGAGGAAAGCAAATTCCATAGTCTCAAAGCTGTCCCTTAATGAATAATGAGGGAGGCACAAATCAAACAGCTTTTAATGCCACACTGCTACAGCAATGATCACAGTTGATAGCCAGTCCTAGGTCACTTCAGACTTAATTGATTGCTGCTGATACCACAGCTCCATTAAAGAGAAAAAGAGTTAACACGTACATATCCCGAAGCATTAGTGCCACTGAGATGGCTCCAAAGCCAGCAAAACCTTCTGAACCACATTATGCCTCCAAATCACTTTAAAATGGAGTTACAGCACAGAAGTCAATGTATCTTAAGCTTCTCCTCTGCAGTCCCCATTATGTATTTCTTCTCTGCCACTCTGAGTGATTAAGCCCCGAACACACAACACAAGCAGGGTAAGTGAAGAGATTCATAATCTCTGAGAAATTTCTGAATTGGGATGGCCACTTTTTGGCAGTGGACCTCAAAGCAAGTTTAACAATCAGTTTCCTTCTCTGCCATTTCTGCTTATCCTCAGGCACGATGTTCTTTCTTCCTTAACATACCCAGGCTTCCCCAAGTTGTGTTTCATACCTTCACAAGGAACTGCTATAATGATCTCAAAGTCAAGGGGAGGAGAGCCAGAGACAGCTTCCAGCCAAATTGCAGTCAGCTCTTATCAGGTTAAGAGGTCTCATTCTAGTCAAAGACTTTAAAACTTGATTTTACTGCTTCAGTATGATTGCTAAGAACAACTACTAAACTCGAGTCACCAGAGGGCACTAACACTTTTACCTAATGGCAAATGCGCTCCTTCAATTAGGAAGGCTGATAATTACATCCACATCATCATGTCTATTTTATCTGGATTGAACTTCAGCCAGCTTGTTCTAATCTCAACTACATGCTATGAGGCACTGAGCTACATTAACTGTTGTGGTCATGCTTGCCATTCATGGGGGATACTTAACAGTCTCCCCAGCAAGACCAGAGAAAATAGGGCAGGCACATGCCTCTCCCAGTTCACTTGCAACCTAAAGCTTACATAGTCTATGGAATATATTTGCATGGATACGTATACATGAAATCCTGAAACATGACTGAAGAACAGGTCACTGACAGGTCAGGCAGACAGAATAGATAACTAGTCTTAGTTATCTAGTCTTAGATAACTAGTCTTAACAAAGATGAATTCTGCTGTAGGAGACTCCAAGCAATATCTTTCTCCAAGAGGAAAAAAAAAAAAAAAGGGGGAAAGAATATGTCAATTTACCCTTGAGCCTCAACAGATGCATTGCTCTCTCAAATTTGACATCAAATGAACTGCCATGTCACATGCTTAATCTGTAACAAAGGAGGCTGCTCTTCACCACTGAGGAACAGACCAGTTTTTAAACCGCAAATAGGATGCCTACAAGGGGCTGACAAGAGCATTTCTTGATATTCTAGCCAAGGAGCTCTTCAGCCTCTGAGTGTCAGGCAGAGATCTTCTGACGCCAGAAACCATGACTTTCTCGTGTATCCAATACTGTCATATCCAAAACACAGCCTGACCAGCACAGTCCTATGGAAACCAGAGTAAAGATTCTGGGACCTGCAAGGTACAGAGCTTCTTTTTTTTCCCCCAGCGTTATTGCCCTGCAGTTCTGCCTAAACGGTTGTTCTTGTAGTTAGGACTGTAAGACTACACAGGCAGGGAAAAGGGAATCCTATCCTTACTGTAAGTAATGAAGGCACACAATAAGCATGGAGGCTGTCACTTCTCTGCACTGGTTACAGCCATGGAAAAAGTCACACTGACAATAAAGCTGCAATAGCAAAGGCACTGAAAGCATTCTTAAGGCAATCTCAGGAGTTTCAAGGAAGACACTGTTTATGCCATTTGACAGTCTACAGCCATCAGGAAGCCTGTAGGGAGTTTAGAAAAGACCTCTTGAGTATACTTGAGAGTAGCACACCTCAGAACAGTGAGCCCAGGGGAGTCAACATTAACCTCTTCTGTATTTCAGGAACACTGTATGTTAAAATACTAAGTTCTGGCCCACTAGATTTCCCAGTATTTTAGTTTGATACACTGTAAGATTCAGTGAACAGGTCAATGTCTCAGACAAACTTTGCAATAAGCTGAAACATAGGAAACAGCCTCCCCCTTCCTTAGCCAGCAAGCAGGTTAGTTCAATGACCAGTATTTACACCATGTTAATTTTTGAAAGCCACAGCCAAGAAGCTCTAACATTGCGAACATACCACATTGCTGACTATGTCCTCGCTTTCTGGGACTTTGGACTGCCCTCTCCTTGCCCCTTTTGCCCCAACTCCCCTGCCCTTGTCTGCTTTACACAGCCCCTCCTGACTGCACAAAGCTGCTGCCACCAGCTTAGCCCAGAGCAGCAGAAGTTGCAAGCCCTCTGTCCAACACTCCATAACTACTTTGCTCCAGCTGTGATTTCAGATGCCCGTTTTCTGCTCAGCAGAACACTGGGTGGTACCGGTTTCTCACAAGAAGGATCCCACTGCCATTCTCCCTGGAGTCCTACAAGGCCTTCAAGGACCTTTGTAAAGGAAAGAGTTGCAGTCACAGGTACACACTTTCTAGGGGACTAAGTATGCAGAGCATCTCCTTAAAACACTCTACTGTAACATCCTCTCTTGCTTCAGTAGTCTTTTAAAGTTATTAGTTTATGTAAAGGAAAAACAAGAAGTCCACAAGCATTCTGTTCATCCAATAAATGCTACACACACAGATATTAAAAGATGACTTCTAGTGCAGCACTTCCAGGTATTGAAATGCAAAGGTTATTAACAGAAATGCTTTCTCATTAACAGAGATGTTCTCTCATTATTTTGAAAATGCCTTTTTAGTATCTTTTCTACCAAGGCCTGTAAAACAACACTCAAAAATATACCATGACTTTGATGCCTTACACTTACATAAAATGTAACCAATTACACCCTCCATCCCTAAAGGAAGCTTTCAATCGAGCTTTATTTATTGAATAAAAGGAGGAGCCCAAATGACTCAGCTCTGAGCAAATACAAAAGAAAACATTAATCCCTAATCTCAGTTAAGAAAAAAAAGATAGAGGAATAAATTGAGACGGAGGTGTGTCCCTATCAATTAAAATCTTTTAACTCTCAGAGACATGTCAAACAGAACATCAGCACACTGTAGCTTCATTGGCTTTCTAAAGTCTTAAACTCTTTTTATTACAAACACAGACAATTTTAAAATCAGAGTTTACACATGTAACTAAGGAGTTAGCCTTGTATCTTCATTCTTCACTGCTGCTGAGTAGCATCAAGATCAATAAAGTGTCTAAACACAGGGATTTTCAATCTACATAGTCACCAGCAAGATACAAGTGCGGAAAGGAAAAGATCTCTCATTAAATTCTACACAGACATGTTTCAGAGAACATACAACCTGACAGTAAACATGATAAGTTCATGAAGAGGTTGTTTATGTGGGTTTTTTTCAATATACTGATGAATCAAGCATTTTTCATCTAACTCCAGCAAAATAAACTACAAGGTAGGATATTTCATAAAGGGACTAACAGACTCCAAGTGATTGCTGTATATTCTCCCATGTATATTTGCAAGTGATTGCCCATCCATCTCAGCCACAGTACACTAACATTTCATTCCAGAATACATCTCCAGCCTTCTCGGGAGGAATATTTAATTTCACACTAGTTGGAGTCCGTCTTTATATGCAGTCCAAACTCCAAATACAGATGTCACCAGAGGGCACTCTTTCAATTCAAGTGACCTAGCTTCGGCAAACTTCTGAGCAAGACTGCAGACAAACCACTTGCCGGGATGCGCAGAGGCTGTACAAAGCATTAACTTCTGCTTTTGCAAGAATTTCCCTTAAAAAACCCAACAAAAAGAACAACCCCAAACATACATGATTTATTCCAGAAATGTGAAATAATCTTCAGAGCAACTAGAGACACTGCTAGTGAAGACCATAACCAATTATCAACTTCTATATTATGTTATACTGTGGTACTTGATGGTACGAATTCACTTGAGCAGTTTTGGCACCTGTGTGGCTCATATCAATTTACAGAAAGAGGGCCCAAGCCAGCACAGCTCATGTAGAGATACCTATGGAAGTCCTCTGGCTATAGTACCATAGATCCTAAACTTTACAATAATGCATGAAAAAAATAAAAGCATCTATGTTGTCAGGAGAATGCTCTAGAAAACATGTTTTTTCTGTTCCTCATTGTTTAATTTTTGACCCTCTTAAAATGTCAAAAACAGAAGAATCTGCATCAAGACAATACAAAGTATCATCAGTGCCAGTAGTTTTCAACCCTCAGTCCATGTACTATTTCTAATTGCCTGATGAGACCTAATAAAGATTAAACAACTAGTGAGTGGAAGTTCATTAAACAATGTGTGCAACCACAAAAAAAACACAATAGATCTATATATAAAAAAAAAGTTGCAAACCACTGTTTGATGCATATAAAGTTAAGCCTATTTTGCTTAGAAACAAACCATCATCAAAATATTAGTAAAAATCAAGCCAGCTGCAGAGGCAGGCAGTGATAAGGAAAAAAAGAAAATAAGCACTGTACATTCAAAGACATTTTTCCAGTTCTGAAACTCAAAAGGCACCAGCCTACAAAACATTTGACTGCCTGCTTATCCACCTATCCCATCTGAAAAGAAACAGCCTTTCATCTCTTCTCTATTTCTGTGATAGCAAAGCTCCTTAGTTCAGCATAGGAACGGAATCAGGGAGGGAATAACTCATGTACAAAGGCATCTTTTGTCAACAGAGGAATCTCTCAAACAGATAAACATACCCACAGAATTTTACCAGGGCAGTAACTACTATTAAACAACCAGGGACAAGTTACTTCAAACTATTAGTTATCACCACCACTTCTCTTGGTTTAAAATATAGCTATATATTTGCTTTCCCAGCATCTGCTGCCTGGAAAGAAACATGCCAAACTCTTCCAATGTCAAATAAACAGCACCTATTTGTCCTCGCTCTAAAGCATACACTGTCTACTGCAGGGCAATGCACTCTTGGTGTTCTGAACTTGCCCTGTTTTATCGGAAGACATACTATGTCGTGTTGATACTGTGAATATCCGCCAGTTCCCACCCGTGTGCTTGGACCCAGCGTGGGGTCGTGCTGCCCTACACCTCGTCTCAGGGGATGGTGGCCCGGCCCCTCGAAAAAGGCTGGTTAGATAGCGGTATCTCACAGCCACAGCCCCCGCGCCGCTCTTTCTCCGCCCCAGCCTCCTTCAAGGGCCCCACAGCAACACAGGGAGCGGCGACCCACGCGGGAACACGGCTCTGACCACACACACATCCAAACCACCCCCTCGCTACTCCCCCGTACCCTCTCTAGGCAGCAAAAGGCGGCAGCTTCCCCCGCCATCCAGGCCACAACCTGCTCTCCGGCCCCTCACGCAGGTAGAGCCGGGAAGGGGCGGGAATAAAGGACTGGAGGAGCGCTCCGGTGTCGCTCCGCAGCCACCCATCCCTCCATCTTGCAGCAAGACCGGGAGGCCCCGGGCAGCGCCGTCGCCCTACACAGACACACACCCCGCACACGCTGACGGGGGAGAGGGCGCTGCCGAGCCGGCGGCCCGGCGGGCGGGGGATGACGCCCCGTTCCCCGCCGCCACCGCGGCCCCCTCCTTCCCCCGCGGCGCCCGTGTGAGGAGGCGGGTGACAGGTGGGCGGCGGATCGCGCGGCTCCGTGAGGAGCCGGCCCGCGGCGGGGTGACGGTTGGGGGCCGAGACCCTCCCCGGATCTGGGAGGGGACCATGCGTCTCCAATCCCCAGCCGGCAGCCCTTCAGGGCCCGGCGTGCGAGACGGGGTTAAACCTCCTTTCTCTCTCCTCCTCCTTCTCCGCGCCGGACAATAAGTCCCGCCACAGCTCCCCGCGGAGGCGGGCGTCGGCCGCGCAGCTCCCCCCTTCTCCACCTCCCCGCGCCAGCCCAGCTCACCTGTGAGAGGGGGGCGATGGATGAGCGGGGGCGGGCGAGGACGGGGAAGCCACTCCGGCTGCTGGAGGGGCTGCCGGGCTCCGCTCCGCCTGCAGTCGCTCACCGCCTCCGGGCCGCGCTGGTGCGGGGAAACCGGCAGCGCCGTCACACACACACACTCAATTACACACACTCACATACACACTCACACACACATACATACACACAGGCGGGGGGGCGGGGGCGCCCGCCGGCACCCGCGCATGCGCGCCGAGCCCCCTGGGCCCGCCTCCCGTGTGGCTGACGGCCAATGCCCGGGCTCCAACTGCGCAAGCGCCGCCTGTACCGGTGTGCGGGGTGGGCGCGCGCCGCCCCCTCAGCCGCCCACGCGCGTTGCCGTAGCGACGGGGGGGCGCGCGGGGCGGCCTCGCGCTGAGCAGCGCGTCATCACGCCCCCGCGTCCCCCCCAACATTAGTCGCCTCAGGCTGGCGCCAAGGGACGGGGGCATGGGAGGCTTGTTGCCCGTCAAGGTGCGGCCTCGTCGGGCCGCTTCACCGTGCTCCCCGACGCCTCTTTGCTTTGCCGACGGCTGTCCCGAGCGCTGGATTTGAGCGGCAGCCATACGCACTAAGCGCCAGTGATAGCGAAGGGGAAGCGAAGGCACAGAAAGGCGAACATCTCTGCGGGAGGTGCCGCTCCCCTTCTTAGCAAAGGCAGCTGAGGCAGGGAAAGGGACCAGCTCAGAAAAAAATAAATGCGGCATGACAATGCTAAGAAATCCGTTCATTGAGAAAGGCCATAATGCAAGGACTTTATTTTTGCCTGCTCCTCCAGTCTTTGGGAATGATTTGCTCACAAAAGGAAAGCAAGGCCTTCGAGATGTTTGCAGCGTTTCAGGAGTGAAAGCTCTCAGAAAGCCACCTCCAGATTGTGCAAGAATTGCCATAAAGTCGCAAGAGTTGGCAATGCTGCTGTCATGGAGACAGCGCTTGGCATCACCCACTTTCCCGTCTACACCCCCCAAACAGGGCTGCTGCAGCCCTAGTGAGCTGTTACAATAATTAATAGCTAGCATTTATACATTTACAGAAAGCTTTGCAGACAATATCTAACCTCATTAACTTGGGAACTGACTTGTTTCCATCCTATCATAGAATTAAAATACTTCCTTCATATCCTTGGGAGATGGAGTCAGTAATTCATTCATATACAGTATAACCCATTGGTGCCAACCAATATATAGCCACCTGCTATGCATAGTGTAAGTTGGAGATTGGTGAAAATATAGGTACCAGGATCCAGAGCTTGTTTGAGAGGCACAGACTAAATGAGTACAGAAGGCTGGAAAGATGTTACTAGCTTTTAAAACTAAGAGGGAAATAAGGTGGGAAGAATTTGATAAACTGTAGGTAAAAGCTTGACACTAAAGCAGAAAGGCATTACCATTAGCTACAGTGCCATTTTCCCAATTTTAATAAAGCTTTGTGCCTATTAAGAGAATATTATTTCCTCTTGTATTTGGTTGTTGAGGAGTTGTGGTGTTTTGGTTTGTTTTTTACCACAGTAATCTGGTGTAGTGTTGAACTCATTCTTGAATCAGAATAAATGAAAGGGAAAAAATGCTAAATGCTGTCCTGCAAGGTTTTCATCAGGTGAGTCAGTGAGTGGAAAGAATGTTTTGCCAGACTGGGAACCATGACAACTTTTAACATAGAAATAATAAAATATTATAGGAAGAAAGTGGAGGGGGAAGCAGTAAAGACACCTTCGAAGGGAAATGCAAAGGTAAATTGTTTGTAAGCTATTCTTCACTAAAGCAGGAGACAAACTATTTTGTCTCACAAAACAAGCTTCTCTGTATTAGTTAAGTGGTGGATAAGGGGGTTAGGTGACAAATTTTGAAAGGCATTTTACAATTCTCTCATTAAATGCTTCCAGAAAGACTACATAAAGGACTGTGAAGATAAAGCAACGCCATGGACCAAAACCAGAGAGGTGAAGAAGAATTCATAGTCACTGTGATAAATGATGTATCCCCACACAGGATTCCAATTAAAGTTTGGAATTTATTAAATGAATAAAACCAAGCAAACGGCGCTGGGTGCACCAAAAGCCTCTGCTCTACCAAGACACACACCTGTCACATCCCGAGTTGGTGTTAAATAGGATAGGCCTTATACATATTCCAGGAGCAGCAACAAAGGGGTTGTCTCCTTCTTGAGCATGCTTTGTTCCATCTTGGGGGTCTTTCTCACCCAAGTCAGTAGTCTTCCTCACGGTGCCCCCAGGCGACCTCCGTGTGTATACCACCGCAAAACTGGTTCAAGCTAATCTTACCAAAACACCTGCCTAGCTGCATTACAAGAAGCAGAAACACCCTCCTTATCAAAACCTGGTTCAAGCTAGTGTACCAAGACACCTGTCAGGCTGCCATTACGAAAAGCAAGAACAAGTTACACAAGAACAAATAAAGTTACCAAAAATTACCATCCATATTCATTACTCCACATTGACACCAATCAGGGGAACACATTTCACAGTCATTAATAATTGTAGTGAAAAGCCAAATGAGTAAAATGGTTTTTGAGTTTTGTTGTAAATACCCTTAACAATCATCTAGAAAAAGGGCTGTACAGAAGAAGACAACATTTGTAGAGGGTACAAAGTTACTCACAATGGAGGGGCAGATTGTGAATGTACTTGGAGTGACCCAGCTGTTCAGGAAGATCATATAGTGACATTCAATACTGATAAATTGTCATCAATACAACACAGTACATACCGAGGGAAAGAAATCTGGTTATACATTGTAGAGGGGTCTAAAGAAAAGGTAACAGTTTAAGAAATGCACAGGCTTCCTAGGCAGTAGGTCAGTAGAAGTCTCTCTTTGGTACCTGCACATAGTCATGCAGGCGACATGTCAAGATAAGAAATGGAGAAATCCAGTCAACATTGGCTGACTTGCCATTGTTTTATATCAAAAAGAGCTTTAAAGAATGTGTGAGAAGAAGAATGTACATTAGACAGTGAAACTGCAATGCCCAAAGTGCTCAAATGCCGCAGTTTTACACTGGAGCATCAGGTTTAAGTTGCTTTTCCCCTGTGATTTCAAAATCTTTTTCAAGATACTACCCTTGCAATATTGAGTTGCCTACTCTATACACATAGCTGATGTTCCTTAGGTATAGATTATACTAAATATTCCCCATTATACTAAATATTCAATTTAAAATTCATTATTAGTTGAATATCACAGCTGTACTGTTAAATATTCAAATCACAGGAAGCATCAAAAAGAGAGGAAATTACTAGATGAAAATATGTGGCAAAATAGTTGGTTATAATGAAGAAAGCTGCTGTCAGAAGTAACAGGAAACTGCTGTCACTTGTGACTGTCAGACTGTGAGGGAAGGTGTGCAGGGGGCCAAACCTGAACAAACATGGACATGTGGATCACTCTATGTGAATGTGGCTGAAAATCCTGCAGCTCAAAGGATGTCATGCTTGCCATCCCCACTTTCACCCGAGAGATCAGATTTAGAAATGGTATTGGCTAGTCATACTGCAGATGAGTATCTTTTGAATAATTATTTCCTGTGGAGCTCAGAAGTTATTTTTCAGACATACTCTCCCACATTTTAGTAGCAATGGTTGTTTGTGTAATTCACTGCCCAGCAAAGCATCTGCGCTTCTTTGCAAGAAACCCTTAGAACTAGATAGGATATAACATTTCCTTTTGAAAGCTACAGCTTGCATCTTCAACATTATCTGCCAACTGAGAGGATGGAAATTTGTTTGTATATTTCCAATTTCACAGAACACAAACATTTTCCATTAGGTGACATAAAATGTGTGTGCTTCCATACACAGGCTGCAGGATGTTTGCAGGGGCAGCTACAATGAAATGTCGAGGCTGCAATCCAAAGCACTTGCTATTAGTAACACCTAACTCTATATAAATGCCAGCAGAGTACAGTCACTATTCATTATACCTTCCTTAACAGAAGCTAGAATAAGCATTTTAGATTTAAAAAGCCTGTAAGTTACTTTAATGTAATCAGCTTTGCTTGTGGAAATCACAATAGTAACAATTCTAAAAATTTTAAGGGAAAAGAGAAATAGTGCTTGGTGATGGCTGAACATATGCTGCATACAAAACTCTGGGTTAAAACCATATATTCATATAAAATCAAATTACTTTTGTTGCCTTTCAGCCAAGCTTCCTGGCTACTGCAGAAAAGATATTTCTTAATCTTGTTTTGGTAACTAAGGATTTGAAAGAGTATAGCTTACATTTTGGCACCTAGTTAGCACTTCATTAATTACTAATTACTTGGCACTAACTAAAGCTCTTCTAAGGTTGCCCGAAACTAGAAACAGTTATTGTCATAAAAGCCATCAGTTAAAATCAGTTTGATGTGAGATGTCCTGACTGGGGAACTGCTAAAGCACATAATTCCCTAAGGAATGAGAATATAGTAGAAAATACGGTATTTACATCACCTGTAAGTGCTATTTCCTATCCTTACTCTTTGGCTAAGTTATTCTCTGAGTCTAGCTGCACTAAAGCCACACAGACCATCAGGGTAAGAGCCATTAAGGCCATGTAAAATGTTGCTAAATTTGCTTAACAATGTATGAGAATAAAATTGTTTGGGTTTTTTTTTGTTGTTGAGACTATACTTATGTCTCAAGATGACACATTTGCAGTACCTGCCACCTTAATTTTGCCATATCATGATTTGGGAGTGCTTACCCAAACAGGTCTGATTTCTTAAATGCAGTGCTTTACATTTTGCTGTTAGTAGAGAGCATTTAGTAAGGAAAGAGGTCTGTGCCATTTACACCTAGGCATTCCTGCTTTTTTAATCTGTCATTCTCTGTGGTGTCCTTGCCTTTGTCACAGGTAAAATAAAGACCCAGAACCATATAAATGTCATATCGCTGTGACCATCACCAACCTCCTATTTACTTTTGGAGAATGTTTGTGCTCAATACATAACACACACATATTAAATCCCACCCTTTCCCAAGGAGGATGATCTTCCTCCTCCAATGGAATTCCAAAATGGAACTTTTAGTTGGTTCAGTTAGACTTGAAACTAAGCATAAAAAATATTCTAATGGATAGAAACATCCATACCAAAGAAGTCTAGTTCAGACACTAGACACCCTACACATTTAGAGTTTCCAGTTGGAGGAGAAAGCATTACCAAGAATGCGGTACTGAAGAAGGGGTGTGTGCTTCACAGCTGCTCCAGTTCACTATGTTCAACTGTTGTACTGAAATTTGCTCCTAAAGGTCTGGTGATCAATGCTGTAACACCTCCTTGGGCACACACATCTGCTCTTTTCTCAGTTCCAGCAACAATGAAGGCATGAGTTGAAGTTATAACAACAGAATAGCAGTCTGAACTGATTCTGTGTTTTTTCTTGATAGTTTCTAAGGTCACAACTTTTAGAAGAGAGTCTATCCAATCAGCAACTTCTGAATTCACAGAAACATACATGTAAATACATATCTATAGATATATGTATAAAGTTTGGTGTATACACACACACTTTAAGAGGACTTCCTCTTTACATCTGCAGTGCGTTGTTCTCCCAAGGTCACCAAGGATTCTTCCAGGTGTCTCAGCAGCAAGGAAGCCACACACAGATAACATGTTATTTCCTCCCTGTCTCTCACACAACACATGGAAGGGAACACTGCTCTTTACCGTGTTGCCTTCCTACACTCCAGATGTATGGAAGTCAGACATCATGCTTTATGTTAGAGCCCTGAGAGGAGCTGTTTGCGACAGGGACAAAGCTGAGAGCACTGGGGTGGGAGCTAGGTGCAAGGAACGGATTGGCAGAGCAGAGGCTGGATACAGATGTCCTTCCTCTGCTCTCCTTGTACCCCTGCACCTCACAGTAAGTCATTAGGGACAGTCCTTGTAAATTGCTTAATAGAGGGCAAACACCATTATTTATGTTGTATAAATATCTATCTACATGTTTTCCACAAAGAATGGAGATGCTGGGATGCCTACGTGATTTATACACAGTACGGAAGTAGCGCAAACACAGTGATTTACAACAGGTTTTAATGACCATTTGAAGGGGAAAGATCCCAAATATGGACAACAGCAACTGTTAATTGAAACTAGTAATATTTCATCTATGTAAACAAAGTAATGATCATGTCTGCCACAAGACTTGAAGAGATTTATCTTCCAGGCTCCCTAATATGGTTACATCTGTCCCCTACTTAAGTCCTGTGTTCTTGCCATCTGCTCCAACATACTTTTCAAACTCTAGCAGTGATTAAACAGCATTTTGGAGCAGAAAAAAAAGTTTTAAAAGTGTGCAAAATGTTTAACAACTGGAAAAAAGTTTAAAAACCCAAACTCCCTTGGCTCTCTAATATTTTTGTGATCTGAAATGTTGTGAGATGCTCAACTTAAGTTTCCAGGAAGCTTTACATTTGACTGTACAAGAGGGAACATCCTACCCACAGATTCAGCATAGTTTCCTTACAGAATGTAATATACTAGCAGCAGGTTAAGTTAATTCCATTCAATTAATCAGTCAAATTGTCATTAAGGGGTAATGTTACATGGGCGAATCAGGAAATGTTCTGCTTTAAAAAGAAGGAAACTTCCTAGAATTCTTTAGTTGCACTGTGGGGAGCCCAGCCAGTTATACTCCTTTGGGATGCACTGTGTGCTTTCTTCTCCACGTCCAGCCATGGAGGAGGGGGAAGAACACTCTCTTTTCTGGATGAGGAGAACCAAAGAGCAATGTCCCAGATCTCATGCTCCTGCCTTATGGGCAAGACTACAGCCTGCCTGGTTCTCATGAGGGTCACATCATTAATTAAGGAATCACCTTCCTCTGCATCCATCCTCCACTGTGGTCACAGAACAGTCAGTCACAATCCATCTCTTAGTGCTTATTGGGAACCTCAAAGTCCTTGAATGCATTAGAGAGATGTACTGAGCATCTTGTTAACTCTGTATGGTAGAGGTACAATGAAATGACGATACTGTCATAAACGTACTAAAAAAATTACCTCATCCTTCCCTAGGATTTTCCCCTCCAAATTTGTTTTTTGGTTTTTAGACTGTTTCTTCCTCCCATGTAGAAGTTCCAGATTTCACTTTGTCATTCCCCTGAGCCTCACAGGAAGTATCTGGGCATGGTACCTTTGCTTTTTAGTCTTTACTTTTTCAGCTGCTTTACTATGCTTCTGCTAACCCCTGCAATTATAATTGCTACTACTTGCAAAGGTGGAAAAAAAAGATTTTGTTTGCTCGGTTTGTAAAACACTGTGAAGTATTTTAAAAAATACCAGAGAACAAAGCAAATCCACACTGGCTCTTTTGTAAAACACTGTATTTTCAGAAATAACTCAGAACAAAGCTGATCTATGATATCTTTTTTATCCACAGCTAATAATCCTTGTCTGAAAATCTAAGATTGTAATGACTGCTAGTATAAATAGTTGCAGCTCCATTTAAGGCCTTGACATCCATTGCTGAAGAGTGTTGCTATGAAGGATGTGGATAGTCAAATGGTTCAGCTTTAGATTCAATAACTACCATTGCTTCAATTACTACAATTGATAAAATACATTTTTCTATAGCCGGTATTTTCAGAATCATTTGTATAAATATCTTGGGAATGCTTTTGGAATAAGCAGAGCACTAAGCCATCATCTGTTGTAGTCTATATGTTTTGCTCTGTAACACTTATCTGCTAGTAATCTCTGATATCACGCTACTGCGTGTAAAGCAGTGTGTGTGGAGCTGGAGTTAGATGGAGTAAGTACTCTGATGTCATGCTCCATACCTGCTTAAATGAAAATCAAGAAGCCAAGTTATGATGCAGTTTTAGTTACTGATTTTCAAGTGAACAAAAAAGACAGAGATAGTGTCTCAGGTACCTCATGTTTTCCAGGGACTGCATTTTTTCCCGTGTATCTCCAGCAATAGCAGGATGACTGAGATCAGTTACAGAAACTGGACATCTAGAAAATGCTTAATGGTAAGGCTTGGCAAACACTATCCAATATAATTTACATTAAAAGAAAAAGACAATATTTTGAAGAACATCTACACAAGGTTTCAATATTCTCTGCTAGAACTGAGAAGCCCATGTATGAAATCAGTCCTGGCTACTGGATTCTTTCTTCAGCCGTGGAACAATTTTCATACAAATATAAATATTCTGGGGAATGCAGAGACTTTTCAAAATCTCATTTTAAACAGAAATGACAATTGTGACACAGCCTTCTAATGTCCATGCTGAAAAATTGCTTTAGCTTTCATCAGAATAGCTTCTCTTAAATGAAAAAAGAAAAAAAAATCAATAAATATATTTTTAAAGTAAGCAAGAAGCCAGTCTGTATGGAGGCAAGGCCTGTTTCTTGAGAAAAATCATCTGACATGAAGCACTTGGACTGGAAGTTTTGGTGTTTATAAATGTGACTCAGCTGGAGACGGCTCCTGAGCTTCTGAAATCTTGAAGGGATTTTTCCTGTATTCTCCGGAAAAGCTTCAAAGTGCACTCAGCAAGCAAATTCCAAAAATACAATGGGTTTATTTTAGCCAGTGTTCACCTAAACTTTCACTACAGTCTGATTCTGTGGCCAAAACGGTCATCTTTAGGCTAATTTCATTTGCATATCATCCTTTCCCATTGATATGCTTGGGAAGTTGTCACTTAAAGACTGAAATCTGAGTCTTATAAATCTGAACCAGACATGTACTAAATCTGAGAAAATACCCTGCCACTGGTTATTCTAATCTGATGTAGAATTCAAGTATTTATCCTGTACTACAGTTTGTCACATCACTTTTGCCAGCACACTATCTGAACACTTCTCAGCACATTATGGACAGTAACTACAACCGGACAGATTTACTGTGTTGTTCTCTCCCTGGAGAAGTGCAAATAAGCTACACTGTTTTGCTACACTTTGTGTTTTAGCTACATATACTTGTAGTTTTCACTAGAGAGGATAAAACTGAAGAGCTTCATGTTGAACTTGAGCCACAAGTTAGAGAATTTCCCAATGGTCTTTAATTCTTGGAGAGACTCTTTCTAAGGTCTGACCTTGGCTGTATCTGTCTCCTGCACAGATGAAATGTACCCACATAGACACAGTGGAGCTTCCTGCTAACGAGTGTGTTATGTTTTGCTTCCAAGACTGAGGTTTTCATACACAAATACTGAGCTCAGATCGTGGAGTAACATCAGCTAAGAACTAACACTTTGGACATGACAGAATACTTTGCAGAAAGGCAATGCAGACATGCTTTGATGTGCTCCTCACAGCTCACCTTGCCCATGTCACTTTACATTGTAAAGAGTTCCCGCAGCAGAGTGGGCTTGCTGAGGGAAGAGGGGGCACTTCAGGCAGCATTTATTCCCTAGCCTGGCATACCCTCACAACTCCATCACTCAGGGCCATGTTATTCTGGCTCCAGCTTTGCTCTGCTCTTTGCATGTGAGCACAGCTCCCACATGACCTCTGCTTCTCTGGCAGCTTCTCAGCTCAACTGAAGCTTCATCTCCAACATAAAGGCTTCTGTCCTGCCTCTTGGGAAGAGAAGCATGAGGCCTAAGGAAAACTTCTCTGTATCTTCACACAGCAGGGAGGTTTAGCTGAAGCTGGGAAGAAAATGAAACACATCTTACACCTTGTCACATCCTCTGAGAGAGAGAAAACACCCTGTCAGATGAAGTGACAATAGAAGTTTGCACTAACTTGTTTGGATGCATAGTCATGCAGTGTGCTACTTTGGCTCTGGAACTCTGTGCTAGGGAACAAATAATTCAGCCAATTAAACAAACAGATTAGGTGATTTCTTTTTAACTTTTTTTTTAAGGATTAGACATATACATGTATAACAGCAACATGATGACAGGGAGAAGAAATGCAAACATTAGTGTCAGTGATGCTTCACAGCATAAACTGCACTGACTGGAGAAATTTCTTTATCTATTTTGCATAAAGTTTGGGTACATTATGCCTTCTGCTGTAGCATTCAGTATGAGCTACTGTTGGAGGTAGAAAAGATCCTCAAGACTCACAGTCCTATTCTTTGGGGTTTTCTTACCATTTATAATCTATTACTGTACCAATTTTGTTTTTACACAGAGCAAACACGTATGTGATTATGTGACATTTATATCACTGTGTATTAGGAAAATTAACATTATGAAAGGATCTTAGGAGAAAGGTCTCTCTTTCTCCCTTGGACCCTCTAATACCATTTGAGTTCAGTGCTGATGGTCTGGATTAACAGAGGTAAGAAACATCTTTCAAGACTTTTCTATTTCAATTTAATCAATTTCTTCTGTTTGTTTCTTTTGATTAAGTAACTGGAGACAGGTATTGAAACCAATTGCTGCACAACGAGCCATGAGAAAAGGCAGCAGGTTGGATGAATGCTTATAAGGCAGGAGGTTTGAAGTATACTGACAAGATACTACCCAGTTTACAGCTCTTATCTGTTGAAAGCAACAGAACAGAATGAGGGCAATTAGACTTACTAGCTGGTCTACTGACCCGTAAGAATAAAGGGGATAAAAATGCCAGTGTGAGATAAGGCAGGCAACACTTGCAAAACAATAACAGAATATGTCTAATAGCTCCAGAAACATCCTTAGAAAAAAACTTTATACTTCTGGTTTTATTAGGAAAAATATAAAAGGAGAGAACCAGCAGCAGCTGTGTGGAATAGAACTAGCTTTTCAGGAAAATACACAGGGCTAGATCTGACTCTCTACTTCTTCACATGCTCTCTGCTCTTCAGGCCCATGGAAACATGCCAGGAAAAATTAATTGTCAGAGAAGAACATTATCTCTTCAGCATAGTTCCCATGTAGTGTCTCAGAGAAAGACCATGCAGCTCGGGAGCTGGCTGGAAAGGCTGCCTGCCTGGGGAAAACTGTCCTTGACTCCCACAGGTCCCAGAGGAGATGCCAGATTTCAGGGGGATATCTCTTTTTCATTCATCCAAGATGATCTGAAGAACTCTGTCACTGAACTCTTCTTCTGTAGATGAGGAGCAGGGCCTGATTTGGGTATCAGGGTTTTTATATACTGTGGAAGTTTTGGGCAGAAAGGCAGATGCTGATGCTTTCTTAAACTCAGAAGTACTGATGAGTCACATTGAATGCTAGGTCACAAAGCCTGCAGCTGCCTCAGAAATATTGTAGAAGAGGATCTGGTCTTGAAACAAGGAAATGGGGACAGTAGAAAATCCTGGCTTGCTCCCACACACCCACCTCCTCTCCTACCTTTCATTTTAGGAGCTTCCAGGTACCTGCGAAGGAGGAACCACATCTTTAAAAGTAGCTGATTCCCCACTTTGATATATTATGAACACAAAGCTATGATGCAGCCTGCTGATTTGTGGAAGAAATATCAAACCAACAACCTTTTTCACTTTCCCATTAAGTGATGTACATTCTTCTACTCTTTGTTCAGTGGAAAATCCCATGAAGTAGTTAAAAAAACCCCAAACACTCTGGAATTTACATTGATGAATTACTTAAAGTGCCTCCCCAGTTGGGATCTACAAGGCATGTGGAAGGGTCATAGCCTTTGTGTCCTCAGCCCCTTGAGTCCTCGGGGGAATTCTGCATCACTTCCATTAAGTATCAGCAGATTCTTCTCCCCTCCTCCATCATTTTCTGCTCCCTTTGCTGTGTCTACCACTCCTACAGCAGGGCTTGCTAAGAAACTGTTCTGCCATTAGCCCCCTCCCATATGGCTATGGGCTAATCCCCCTGTCCACACGTCCATGCAAAGAGGGTAGAAACTATAGATGTAGAATAAACACTTCACTGAGCAGCAATGTCTGCTGTCCATATTATGTCTGGTAACTAAAAAGTGCAAAAGACTCATGCTAAATGGTATTGCTGTTTTCCTCCCCCATTCTTTGTGACATCTGCAGAGCTCTGAAGTATCCTGAATTTGCAAAGAAATGTTTATTTGGGGAGGCTGCACATTGGGAGAAAGCTTCCAATCACCTTTCCACTTACCACATCAAGTTATTTTGCACAGGATATTTAATTATTACTTTTGCTCCCTTTCCTTTTTGGTCAAAAGGGAAAATTAACCCTGGAGCTCAGTGAGGAGTGAGGGAGAATATAAAACCACATTGCAAGCAGATGATTTTTGAGAGACTGACTTTTTGAGACGGCTCTGCTCCTGTCTATTTACGTTGAAGCTTTTCTCTTTTTTTGCATCCCGAGAAAGCACATCAAGCAACATGCCATTTGTCAGGTGCTTGCTATAGCAGGCTGTCAGCTCAGTGCCTAGCAACTCGCTCACGCTGCGTAGGGATAGCCTGGCACTCCACACACCGTCACGGCTCCTCGCCTCAGACGTGCCCTGATGCCGTCTCACTTGCTAACGGCGTGTTACCTCGGGTTCCTCGCTTGGGAAATACCGAGCTGCCTGGCTGCGTTGTCTGGCCCAGTGAGCTCACCTAACGACACCAACAGGAAAAGCAATACAATGGTTTCTCTAGGTAGCAGATGTACTATACTACAGACCTCACACTGTATTTATGCAGAATTTTGTGGTAAGCAGAAACTCTGCATCGGTGGAGCATGAATCAATCTCCTTGAAATGTCAAAAGGCGTTTTAAAACTTCCTTCTCAACAACAGTTGGTGATTCTCTGGGAAAGAAAGCTGTAGGCTTTCAACTAGGAAAAAGCCCAAATCCTTTTGCTTTACCTACACAACAGCAGCCTGGGGTGATTTGGTGATTAGCTGAGGTAATGTGTAGACTCAAGAGCCCCTTTGTAGGAAATCTGAGGTTGCAGCCTCATCAGTGACAGCGTGTCACACTGGGGATTTGGGGCCGTGAATGACCGTCAGATGCTATTGATTGTCATCTTACAGGTCATGGCTTCCACTTGCCAGGGCATTCTGTTCTTCAGAACCTCTGCTGTAATACAGTGGAACAAAACTGAGGATCGGATTCCTATGTTATTAAAAACCTTTAAGAAGATGTAAAAAGACCTTAACTTGAACTCATAAGTAACAGCTAGATCTCCGAGGTCACAAGAATGCCAATTTTGCAGGTGAAGGTCTTTGAAAAACCCACTGTACTGCTTTCAACACAGCTGTGTTAGGGCCTTTTATTCCCAGAATACAAGCAACTCTGTGAGATTTGTAGCTGTAACAAACAGTGAATGCTTATTGACTTAGGTCAAGAGTTAGAACCATGAGCTTTAGTTTAATACTGAAGAGATGACTTTAGTAAAAAGCATCCTAAGTGAAATTAAGGTCTTCTCTCAAGTGCCTATTTCACCAAACAGAAAACCAGAGAAACATACTCTTCAGCTTGTGGATTTTATGCAGGTATGCAGCTTGGGATTGTCTCATTGCATGTATATTTTTAATTGACTACACATTTCTATACAACTGCATGAAGAAGAGAACAATACAGAATCTTTCAAAAATGCAAGTCTTCACATAGACCATACCTAGGGGTGGTATCACATACAGAAAGTGGAAAACAAAACCTCTGCTTACGTGAATCTGATGGAAAAAAGTATCACAGAGAGTTAAAAATGACACGTGATTACAGAGGTTGAGTGGTCCCAACACACAGGAGGTGAGTTTGTTCAGAGCCAAAGAGCCCAGCAATCTCTGCAGCCTCTCTGTTCGCCTGTGCCGCCAGCCCACTGGTTTTGCTATTACAGCACAACTGGCTTCATGCACAAACTAGACAAAAGAGGCAAACCAATTTAGGCAATGCCCACGAAGTTCTATGCAGGGCCCTCAGATGTGATCAATAGCTCTTCATCAATTAAAAAAAAAAAAAAAATCAAAGCTCCCAAACCCCGCATTTTGGTAGTGATTTTTGATTGGTAGTGATCAGGACGAGGTAGCTATGACCAAGAGTCAAATCTTGCACATCAGAGCAGAATACTGCCTGAAATAAGTTCCTCAGTTGTAGCTACCATACTGTATACTGCAATTGGACGTGGAAAGCTAGATAAATGTTGCAGGAAACCAAAATCTATAGAATCTAAATTAGAGAGAACCTTCCTCCCCATCAATTCTTTTGGAATTATCCAAATAGATGCACAAATTCTTATTTATCTTTTCAATAAGCCATCTTTAATACAATTATTCTGGTGAATGCCATGTGCACAAATAGATTTTCCATGGAAAAATTGTTACTGATTATGATAACTTTGGGATTAGTCAATAGAGTAAAACAAGTTACTCACTGAAGGTGGTTTAATCTAATGCATTTCATTTCAGTGTGTAACAAGGCAAGTGTCTGCTCTTGGCTGGTCAGCACATCTCAGCTGAGGCTTTAGTAACAGTTAAAAAAAAATACTAACAGGATGCTTGTGAGTATAACTCTGGAAATCAACACCCTAATTCTGATAGGAAATGTACATAAATACTTTTTGATCAAAACCCAAAGCCAGATCAAGTAGGAATTTTCACTTTTCAACAAAGGAGACGCTTGCTATGGTGCCATTTTTATCAGCGTGACCCCTCTTTTACCTCAGGAAGGCTTCAATAAGGACCAAAACAATCAGAAGTGCATACCTGCCAGCATTTGATGTACCAGCACATTAGCAGCTCTGTAAACTCTAACTTCTGCATCACTTTCCTGAAGACTACTTATCCCAGACTAAGTTAAAAGCACTTGAAGGGATGCAAGAAATTATTATACTGTGACTCTTACGCCTAACTACATACCAAATGTAGTAGTGCACATTTTGCAGCCCTTGGAGTGTGTTGCACTTCAGCAAAAAAGTTATAAAACTTCAGTTACCTGTTTTTTAAATTTTTTTAATTTATTTTTATACTTCTAGGCAGAAGCTACTGATAATCATTTCATCTTTCTCCTACTATAAGCACATTCATATAGATAGCAACTGTATATATGTATAGTGGCACTTCTGGAAGACACATGTGGATGTACAGATCACTATTTGATGCTCACTCTAAAAAAATAACACTTTAGTGATGGCTTATCAGCTTTATTCTTAATTAGGGATTCTGTGGTACAAATAAAGGGGACAGACACACTTGACTAAAGGCTGAAGAATTATCCATGAAAATGGATATCATTTGCCAGAAAATAAATGCAAATGGTACTTGGACTTCAAATAAAAGTGTCTCACAGATCATTCATCATTGAGCTGATGCTATTAGTTTTCCAGTTCCAATAAAGTTTATAATTTTTCAGCTTGTTATAAAGGGCCATCAGGGTTGGTATGTCTCAACTCTGGCCCAGCAATTGCATTTCAGCAGCCCATCATGCTGTCCTTTCAGTCTTCCTTTTCTCTCTGCTCAGAGGGCTAGGCTGGGCACTGAGGAAAAATTTTCCACCTCAGAACCCTTTGGCACAGCAGTGCCTTGCTGCTGAGCAAAATCAGAGCAGAGCAAAGCCCAGCAGCAGCTCAGCCTCCTTGTCTAGACACTCCAGGCTCGCCACATAAGACCCTGCCACGCTGCCCAGTCTATTCCCACAGAGAACAGATAGGCCTCTCAGAGGTTACTTGATTCCTTGCGTCCCAGACAGCAGATGGGACCCAAGGAGCAAACTGAAGTTGTTTTAGCTGCAGTGGCCCTGGGGGATCTGCAGAACGCAGTAGTGCTCCATCCATGCCCTTTTCACTGCCTGCCCTCTCCTGCGCCAGAGGGGATACAAGAGTAATCCCCAGCTGTCTACACAGCTGTACCCTTTCCAGGGCACTCCTGACACCTGGGGAATTCTTCTACAGTCAGACGCTCTTAGAACTGCTTGGCTTTGTCTTGTAATTCTAGAGGGTCTCAGGGCAGGATTACCCCTGCTGAGCTCTGCTTTCCTCATGTCAGCTTTGCTTCTGGTGAGCTGCTGGCCTGGCTGACGTGGAAATG
Organism: Colius striatus; assembly: GCF_028858725.1. Lineage (NCBI taxonomy): Eukaryota > Metazoa > Chordata > Aves > Coliiformes > Coliidae > Colius > Colius striatus. The sequence goes on from NC_084768.1 coordinate 19,588,453, forward strand.
GAAAACATCTACACATGCTGACAAAGAATCAAGGCTGGGACGCCTGCTGTGGTCTGGACAGCAGTGTGACTCTACAGTTGGCAGAGGAATGACAGCCCAGGCATGTGCTAAAATGCTGTGCTAGTGTGGAAGGGATCAGACAAAGCTTTATTCCCGAGCACAGGCTAATGTGTAAACACCATGCTGCAGAGGCAAGCTTGGGCTTCAGTGCAGGCCCAGACCTGTGCTTGGCAGAGCGTAAACCTGCTACGTGACTTCAGCAGGGTCAGGATGAAGCCATTAAGACCCACAAAAAAACACCCGTAAGAATACCTTCAACCTCCGATTCCTTACGTGAGTGTTGTCAAAAAGAAAGAGGCAGCACCTGTCTGGCAGCTTGTGAAGATTTTGTTTTGTGAAACTCTAAAATTTTCCAAGACTTCCACAAAACGGCATCAGGAAAGAGGACTGGGAATACTCTGAAGTCATGCAACAGTCAGGACCCATAGTCCTTGCAGTTTTACCAAGTAAGCTCACAAGTGGAGTCTAGTGCCCTTGCCTACTCCAGTTGCTAACACAGCTAACAGTTCAGATTTGAAATTAATTTGCTGCTGGCTTTGTCTTCCAGACTCCCAGGTTGTCATAGAGGTCACTGTTCTTCATCTAGCTCAGGTTCAGAGACAAGTGGCTCTCAAAGGTTTTCCAGGATGTTTAACTTAGAGGAAGCAGCAGGGTTGGACTAGATGATCTCTAGAGATCCCTTCCAACCTCCACCACTCTGTGATTCTGAGACAGGGTACCAAGTGGATTTAATACTACCTATGGAGGTCATTTCTGTGAGTTTTCCAGTTTGAGTCAACCCAGATTTCAATGATTGCTTGCTTATCATAGAGAAAAGTGCAATTGTGAATAACAGTGACAAAAAGTTCCTTTATCTAATTTCTCCCATATCTTTAAATCAAAATAAAAGCTTCACAAAGTTCAGATTCAAATAGCTGTTAATCTAGAAAAACAGAAAAATGTCACAGCATCTCTGAACCTCATCCAGAGGTGGCCTTCTTGGAGTTTTGTCATGGCTGCTTGGTTCAAAATCACGACAGGCAGTGGGTCTGATGGCTCCTGACAGTGGATCGCCTCTAACTCTTAGAAGAACAAGGATTTCTTAATTGCATAAATATTTTGTTTAAAACATGTACAGCTTATTTTCTAAAAAAGAAGAAACAAAGCAATGAAGGTGGAAATACAGTATGATAACACAAAGATTAGGCTTTCGGGCAACCTTAAAGTCAACTAGGCTTTAACATAACGGCTTTAACCCAATTGTATCGTATTAGCCCCCTTTTAACTTTGCTGTGCAACTGGAATTACAAACAGTCTCACAAGATGTGCTAGTGCTCAGGGAACAAGTGCATTTTTGAGTTACAAAGAAAGATGTATGTTTGGCTAGTTCTGTGGTTGCTATGCACTCTAGTCTGGGCCCATTGCTTACAGGAGATTAAAAAAAAAATCCAGAAATGAAGTTACATAACCCAAAAAATGTCTGTGTTTGTATAGAGGAATTATCATTGCACTAATGTGAAGTGAAATTAACAATTTGTCTTAATTATCTGCTGGATTTTTTACATTAAGACATGTGTGCCTGTTTATTCACCAAGGTAACTCCAGCAGCCACCTCCTTAATGGAGGTCTAAATTGCTGTCTGCACGCCCATTGTGTGACAGAGAAGTCTGACACCAGAGGAACATCACAGAAGAGATGGAAGGGGAGTTTGATAAGATGGATTATCTAGAAGTAATGAGACTTTACTACCTCAGCCCAGTTTTCTCTTTTATAGACATTACTGTGCAATTTAAAAACATACATTTGTGTTCCTTATGCAGTTGTGTCTTACGATGACTCACTTTTTCACCTCCTTAATAAAAAGGGTTAAAGTTGCCAGGGATGTTTAAAGTGCCATCTACAGTGCCACATTTCCTGTTGGCTCAGATCCTACCACAGACAGACAGAAGGACAAACTTGCAACTACAAGCTGGATGGGGCTAAGAGCAGAGCACATTTGGTGGCTGCAGCAGTTCCATGCAGAACATTTAACAGGAACTAAGAGAACTACAGCATTTCTGGTTAAAAACACATAGCAGGATATGAAGGCACAATGTAAAGGCTGCTGAACAGAGGGAAAGAGTTTTATTTGCAATGGAACTCAAAAAATAAAAACCCAAACACATGGCAAGGGATCAGGACAAGGGGCTCTGTGTCACAGCTGCCAAAAGCAAGCAATTGGCAGTAATGGATTGCACTAGCTACAATTTGGAAAGGAATTTCAGACAAAAAAAAGCGTAAACAGTCAAAAAATGCTCTATTTATGGTAGGTAGTGACTTTTCCTGAGTATCCTAAAATGTTTACAGAGCAGAAGACTGAAAAAAAAAAAAAGAAAAAAGCTTTATAACCATGCAAGTAAATGAACAGGAATGAATTGAAAGCCAGCTACTGTAATGGAATGCAAATTAATTATATCAAGGGTGTAAAAATATTGCAAGGGCTGGAGAGTCCTGCTTTAGAACCAGAGAAGCCCTAATACTCTTTCAAATGTGGCAAGCCCTGCTCCTCAGAGCAGATGTACCTCCACAGGATCTGTAACAACAGAACAACAAGTCCCATATGTGCTGGGGCTAAAAAGCACTCCCCAGATAAAAACCATCAAATGAGTATCCAAACCTGCCTGCAGAAGAGGCTGAGGAAGATAATCCAGAGGAATTTGATTAAGTGCTTAAGAGCCTACAATGCCCTCAGGAAGTAACACACCGTGTTATTACAGGTACCAGGGCATTTCTGAATTACATAAAGCTTGTTGGCACTGAAGGTTAACCTAAGCAGTGAGGCTGACCAAGCACTAAAAGGAGATGACAATATTGATATGGAGTGGATGCATTAACTCATTGGTTCCTGTAATAAAACCTGTTGAAAATGTTCATAGTTCCACTACAGTAAGACTAGTCAGTACTAACTGTTCCTTCATGGGGCTAGTTGAGAACACTGATATTTCTAGAAAAAGAGTCATTCTGGGACATCCTTGCCAGAGAAGCTAGAAAAGTCACATTCAAAATGCACTTTCTAGAAACATAAAGGGAGGCATCTCAGAATCATAAATTGCATACAACAGTAGTCAAAAAAATGGTATGGTTTAAAAAAAAATCATCTAACCAACCCAAAGATCTGTATCAATGTGAATACACACGGGTTGGGCACCATCAGGCAGGATTCCTGCCCACTAGCACCTATGTAACACTGAGGTTTCCTCTAACGTACAACACTTCCTACTGCTCAGGAGAACTGAGGCTGTAAAAGCACGTCAGCTGTGAAATACAGAAGCTTCTAATGGCTTTTGCTTCCCTGTAGTAAAATCAAAATGCTGTAGGAAAAGGTGTTTTTTGAAATATGAGTCAATCCTATTATATCTTCCCAGAACACAAAGTGATACACTAAACTCAAGTATGAAACATAAAGTGACTCAAGCTTATCAGCACCTGGGAAAAGAACTTATGACACAGTTGTGGATTGCACTGCTTTAGGTGATGGGGTACAGGGAAACACCCTCTACAACACACTCTTTTACCCCAAGAAAACATCCCTTCCCCTGTAAGGGAAAGATGATAGGAGTTGGCCTACCTTCTTAACTTGGGCTGTCTCCACACTCCATTTGCATTTGAGATCTCTAGTTACAGTCATTGTGCCATCCTCCTTTTATTTAAAGAATTAAAACTAACTACACCAGCACTACTCCCAACACCGGCCTTTGTTGGGCTAAGTATTCACCCTGCATGCACTTAAATACATAACAAACTTCACATGGCATTAAAAAAGAGACTTGTCAACAGCTGATGTCCATAAAACCTAATCCAGCTGATCAGAAGATGAGTCTCCTGTGTGCCGTAAGGTGCCTCAAACTGCTTTTCCAGAGCCATGCTGCTGTTTGTTGCAGAAATGAATGCTGAGCAAGGAAGGCATGTGGCTTCTATTTTGGTAATAAGTGGTTTGGTAATACGTGGTTTGATGGCTTATTTTTTCAGACCACAACAGCCCCACTGGCTACAAAGCTCAAAAGGAACAGTTGCAAAAGTGTTCGAGCTACCCAGGAACAAAAAATATCTCACAAGGCAGAGCAATTAATGAGTAGCTGTACACATGATGTGTTGCTACACACTGAAAAGCAACTGAGCAGTTTGATTTAAGA